>NW_006408537.1:22981674-23003953 GCF_000296735.1 Chrysochloris asiatica | reverse complement strand
ACTCAGTGGAGATTCTACCTTCCTCCATGCCCTATAAATCTAGCTTCCCTCTTGAAAGCTTGTTAGCCAGTCACTTCTTGCCTTTGTAGCCCCCCCCCTCCCATTTTGGATAGCAAATGTCTAAGTTGCCCATCCCTGTCTACTCTGCGTATGGAGGGGGTGGGAATGATCTTTGTTGTAAGGTAATTCTGATAGTCTTTTTTTTATCACTATTTTTCATTTTCCTCTACCCATCTCTTATTATTCAGAATAATACAGGAAACGTTGACACCCTTTTAAATGTCTGTCCTTTCTTCAAGACAGTAAGGCAATAGGGACATATTCCATAGAGTATGTAAGTCCCAGCATGGTGCAAATAGTTTGTGTTTGACTACTAAACTAAAACATGATGATATCTTGAACCCACCCAGAGGCATTACAGAAGAAAGGTCTGGGAATCAGCATCTGTAATCATTGTTGCTATTGTTGTTTAGTGCCATCGAGTCAGTTCTGATCCCTGTATAGGGTTTCCAAGAGCAGCTGGTAAGCTTGAACAGCCTACCCAAGAAAATCCTAGGATTACTTCCACTTCACAGAGTCAGAATTGCCTCAAAGGCATTGGGCTTGGATTTTGGGTTTGTTTGTTTTTAGAAAGAACATTTTAAGTCAAACCACTGAATTTTAGATGAGGTGGCTTTTTTTCCTCAGAAAACCACTAAACGAACGTCAAAAGAGCCATTATCTAACTGATGTCATGCTCAGTAGCCAGATTTCCTTTCCTCTGTGTGGCATCTCTCATTTCAAGTCTTTCTCAAAGTCAATCATGGTGCGTCATGAATAGACCGCATTCAACCAATAGCATCTGAGCTTCACAAGGTCATGAGGCTAATGGTTTGATACGCATTTTATCTTTTCTTTTTGACAAAACTTTTAAACAGAGAAAAGCTCTGAAGTAACATTCATAATTTAATCTTCTGAACACTTCATATCTATGAATCTGCTGGAGCAAAACCCTTCCATTCTTTATGTGTTCCTGGAGATGTGCCAAAAATAAAATAACAGCCTCTTGTTTTCTTTCTGTCAGTCTGTCTCTCTTTCTTTCTTTCCCATTTGTATGTGTCTTTAGATAGACAGGATATCAGCAAAATAAGACTGCTGGCAAATATTCCATAAAACTAAATCCCACTTTTTGCAAGTTTTGTTTTCTACTGCATTTCCAACAAATGTAACAAATCCTGAAAAGGAAGTTTCATGTAAAGGTAGAGGAGACACCTGTTAAGTTATATTCAAGATATACCTATTGTCAGAAACTCTATGATGGGACAAAAGTTTTATCACTTTTTAAAAAGTTGAAGTCATACAGAGAAATCTTTCAAATTGAAGAACTGTATCCAAATGCCTGATAAAGAATAGATGCTGTCTATAGTACATCTCCTCTGCAGAGGAGCAGATAAAACATGCAAAGATCCTTTACAAAAGGGGAGGTGAATCTACTGGTGAATAGAAACCTTGTTTCTAAATGTTTCACTAATCCCATTGATTTAGTTGTCTCTGACTGAGCTTTCTAGATCTGCAAGTAAGTATGTCTGCTGACAGCTCTTGGTGTGAAACAGGTGACTGGGATGTCAGTTGTGTGATTCCAGTTTCAGAATTATTTTTCTTGAGAACCCTAATTCTCTCTAGTTCCTGTCTTTTCCAACTACAGCTGTTGGAAGCATCTGTCCCAAGGTTTTTCTTCTATTGGTGTCAACAGTTCTTATTCTTTGTGAAGAATATTTTAAGGCATCATACATCTTCAGCTGGGCTTCTAAGCTCCTCGCTCCAGTCTCATGTACTCTGACATTAGAACAGACCCAACTAATGAGAAATAATAATTAACTGTCTATACAACAATGCACACACAAAGACTACATCCAATTCCATAATATTCTATGATTTAAGAGAAATGTAGAATAACTTGTTTAGACTTTGTAAACTAGTGTGATTTCAGAACTGAGGAGCCCTAGTGGCACAGTGGGTTAAGCATTGGGCTGCTGACTTCAAGGTTGGTGGTTCAAACTCAGTAGGCACTCTGTAGGAGAAAAATGAAGTTGTGTGCTCCTGTAAAGATTGACAGTCTCAGAAACCCTAAAGAGTTCTAATCTGTCCTATTGGGTCACTGTGAGTTGGAGCTGACTCAATGGCAGTACGCTTTTTGGGTTTCAGAACTAAACAACTGTAAGATTCGTCAGTTGTGATTATAAGTTAAGATCCTGATGGACACTGGTGAGGGAAGGCACAGTAGTCACTAAGGTTACTTCTTACATAAAACTAAGCTCTAGAATGCAGAGAGAAAGGGGCACCAGTGAAAGAAACAGAATCATCTACATTGGCTGTATTTTGGGCTGCATTTCTAAGTGAATTTGGCACTAACTTCCTTGTTTCTCCTCTATACAAACTGTTTTTAATCTTTTAAAGGAGTGTCCTCAGTTCATCTCTGGTAACATAAGTAAAACAAACTCCTAGGTCTTATCATTCCGTGTATGGACTCATTGGATTTAATTTTACTGATCAGAATTGTTAATCTTCTAAACCAACATCAGTTTGGCTGCTTTGCTGAAGCTACTGAACATATTTCTAGAAAATGGCTTTACCAGCTTAATTTTGTCAAACTGTTTTTAAGATTATGATTCTTGCTAAATTCTCATCAGTGGGAATGAATTTTTGGCCATGTAAATTCCACTGGAGTTTTCAGATAGATTATGAGAAATTCCTTAAAATTAAGTTACCATCCATAAACTTTATTAGAAGCAGAAATATCCTAAAATTTCTCCATAACATATTTTGGTAAAAAATCACTCCTAATACTAATTTCTCAGTTTTTTTAAGATTCTAAAATGACAATTCTTCCTGTCTAAATTACAGCAAAAGAGAAAGGCTGTTGTTAAGAGCCGTGATGTCAGTTCCATCTCATAGCAACCCTGTATAGGGTTTTGGAGGAGCCGCTGATGAACTTGAACCACCGACCTTATGGTTCAAACTAACCTTGCAGTCCAGCGCATTAACCCTTAGTACCACACCAGGACTCCAAATAGAAGGGTATTCAACTCTAAAACTCCCAGATAATGATTTATAAGTATATATTATTGCTATAATGAATATTATTAATGAAACATTTAGATTAGCAAGTCATATCATTCAATTTTCAAAATGTCAAATATTGATTTATTCTATATTAATCATTATTGTTGCTACCGGATGCTGTCAAGTTGATTCTGACTCATGTGACAGAGTAGAACTGCCCCATAGGGGTTTCTTGATTGCAATCTTGATGGAAACAGATTGCTAGGTTTTTCTCCTGTGGAGCAGTTAGGTGAGTCTGAACCACCAGACTTTTGGTTAATAGCCAAGCAGTTAACTGTTGTGCCACTAGGACTCCAACACGAATAACAAAATATGCATATATACTATTTAATTTTTAATTTATATATACATGCATATATCATTAAGTGTGGTGATCATATTATAGAAACAGAGATATGAAAAATAATCAGTAAACAAATACCATACCTTGGGGTCCAGGGTCTCCTGGTGGCCCAGGTAGCCCATCCTTCCCTGGTGGACCTGGCCTGCCATGACCTTGAGCAGCCAACATTGCTGCTGGAAGCTTGAGTTGGGACAGGAACACGGCCATCCTCTCTTCACATTTATGAAAGAAAACAGTTAATATATCAGGTAATGATAATTTTTTGTATCAGCATTTTTCAGATTATTTTAACATGAAAATCAATGAAATAAACTATTTGGCTTTAATTTTAAACATGTCTAATTGACCACTAATTGAGCTGTGGAGAGGGTTTTTTTGATTGGTCAAATAAGATTGAATACACACTGTTTGAATATAGATGAAGGTATACTACGTTGGTCAGATGGTCTGAGAATTTCAGTGCTTTCTGAATAGACAAACTACCAGCCTGGAATTTAATTTAAGCTCTGGTGGTGATTTGAAGAATAAAATTTAGTTGTGCTGTTATTTTGGATTCACACTAAAAAAAATGATTTTAAATAATAACTGAAAGGCATTTTTCAGCAATGTTGTGGATGTCTACATAATAACTTAAAACATGCTCACAAATTCTTTGACACTGCCTTCTAAAGGGGAATCAAATTTCCCTCTTCTTGAATGAGTGCTGGTCTTCTCACTTTTAACGACTAGAAAATAAAAGCAGAATTGATAGTGTGCAAGTTGAAGGAATAGGTGACAAAGGCACTGAGGCTTTTGTCTTCTCTCTTGGATTGCTTACTCTGGGGAAAGCCAAGTGGCATGTAGTGAAGACTCTCAAGAAATCCTGTGGATGGAGGCCACCTGTCAGCAGCCATGTGAATGAACTCAGAAATGGATCTCCCAGCCCTACTCAAGCCATCAGCTGATTGCAGCCCTGGCTCCCTTACTGTTTGCAACCACCTTAGAGATCCTGAACCACCCTTCCAAATAAGCCAGCCAATGAAGCCATGCTACGAGATCTGGACCCACAGAAAAATATGCGATGACAAATATTTGTTGTCTTAAGCCACCATAGTTTTGAGGTAATTTTTATGTAGTCTGGACTTAATTTTTAGGTTTATGTCTACATTTTGACTTAATAATAATCACCAATGCTCTTAGGAGGAAGTGAATGTATACAGTAGAAAGTTGGTGGATTAGAAACTTATGAAACTTAGAAGATCTGGAAAACAAGGAATTTCAAATAAAACATATCAAAATATAAATATGGGTTTCACCATAAAATGAATTCCTAAACAAGGTATATTTTTGGTGTTGCTTTTGTTGTTAAGTGCCATTGTGTCAGTTTCTGCTCATAGTGATTCTGTATAGGGTTTCAACGACTTTTCAAATCTTTGCAGAGCAGAAAGCTTCATCTTTCTCCCGGTGAGTGGCTATTGGTTCCAAACCAACATCTTTATGGTTTGCAGTCCCTTATGCTTGTGCTTACCCTTCAGAGCCACCATGCTTCCTATATTTTTGGTTGTTATTGTTGTTAAGTGCTGTTGAGACAGTTCTGACTCAGTGACCCTGTATGGGGTTTTCAAGAAGTGGCTGGTGGGTATGAAGTGCTGATCTAGTTGTTAGCAGTCCAGTGCTTATCTAGCCAACAAAAATAAATTCTATGGTGCTGTAGGATAAGTGCTTGACCACAAGGTTAGTTTGAACTGAAAAGTCGGAGGTTTATACTCACCAGTCACTCTCTGCTATGGGTTGGAACCGACTCAACGGCACTTAACAACAAAGTTATTAAAAAAAAAAAAAAAAAAAGTTCTGTAAACAGGGCCCGGCATTGAACCTTTTGTACTTTCTGCATTAAGTACACTGGTTCAGGAATTACTGAGAGCCTGGAAAAGATTATAATCTAGGTAAGAATGATTCTTCATGTTTTTATAACTCCCAAATAACATGAAAATTATCTGCTTTATTTTTTTAATTGGAATCTGTTACAGGACATAATTACCAGATAGTCCTTTTCAGAATTTCTTTTTTTTTTTGGGGGGGGGAGGGGGGAAATCACTCTAGGATTATAATTGTCATTATATAATTCTGGGTTATTAATCCCAAGTAGGCCATTCTTCACTAATTTATTCAGTTAATTTTTACTCAAAAGCATATTAAAAATTTTACTACTTCATGGAATTTTGATAAAATCATTAATGCAAATTTATTCAAGGCCTATTATAGATATTACCTACTATTGAATTCTTTATTTAAACTTTCTTGGTTTATTTATATTTTATATACTTTACATTTAACAAACCTAATTTATTTGTCCTTGTGTGGTGCTGTAGGATAAGCACCAGACTGCTAAACTGCAAGGCTAGTGGTTCAAACCCACAAGCTGCTCCTTCAAATTCCTATACCGGGTTGATATGAGTTGGAACTGACTCAGTGGCGCTTTACAACAACAATCTGTGAGCTGTTAGATTTAAATTAGAAAATCAGAGGAAGGAATATCTTTTACCATAACAGAAAACATTAGTTGCACTATTTCTTTTTCTTTTGCACATAATTTCTTCACAAAGCAAATAGTTTAGTAAATTCAAATGACTTCATTTGTGAAACTAACTTTCACATGTTTTCAAGGATATATCTAGTGTGTAATAAAAAAGTGAACTTTTATTATAAAAAAAAAATCAGCCTGGGTTGGTGCAGACAAATGTTCCATAATACTTTCTTATTAATAAAATTAGCATTTATTTAATAAGAGAAGATGACAGCCAGATATTAGATATTATAGCTCTCACTTGAAAAAAAACAAAGGTTGGATTTTATTGTATATGGTATGAAAAGTTATTGTAATTCTCTTCTGTCTTATTTTTCACTAAGTTTAGTTCATTCAGTTAAGTGACAAAGGTAGGCACATTTTTCTGAATAAGACATCATCTTCTATAAATATTTCATCAAATGTAAATGACCCCAGAGTAAAATCTGTTTTTCTATGATCTTTCAATAAAAAAGAAAAAAAATTTGAAAAATTGTGGCCTTTTAATAAATAAATTCCAATCGTTATTTTATTGTTAATTGCTTCCAATACATGGCAGTATTTTTTTTTCTTTCTTTCTTTTCAAAAAGAATTTTAAAGAGAAAAGTCCCAAACAAATGTGGAGCATTCACTATTGTTTCGAAAGTGTAACAAGTCTACACTCACAGTCCTAAGTCACAAACCTAGCACAATGGAAAGAAATCTAGCATCCACAGGTCCAGAATCACAGCTACACAATAACTTGAGGACAGCCATGGGCAGACCAGTGAGGAGCTGATAAATGTTGCTGCCAGAGTCATGCATATATCCAATTACCTGCCCTCTGGTAAAACTTTTGTTACCTACCTCTCCTCCTGGGTTATACTTTATCGATGTTGATACATTCAGTTTCCAGTAATTTAACTAGTAAAACAAACTAGTTATCGATATATAGTGGCTAATATATAGTTACAAATCATCATAATGAATGCAAGTAAAATACTGAATTATGAAGGAGGCATTATTTAAGCAAATATGAAATTCAATGGTCACCATTTAAAACTTTCCATATTATTTGTTGTTTTGCACATAAAAGAAGATATGTACATGAGAATAGTTTTTCTTAATTTGAGGCATATCTCTTTCAATACTAAACACAAATATTCACACTAATACCTTTGCTTTCTTAAGTATGAATTAAATTCCTAATGTTTGAGAGAGTTTCAGAAGTTTGTGGGAAAATTCTGCTCTTGTTTAATTCCATTTTTCTGTGAATATTTGTAGCAAAACAAAAAATCCTTTTAAATAACTGCTTTTAGCTGTAAATTATCTAGCTTTAAGATATGCTCAGAAATAATCATTTAGCATAAGAGTTATTACTTCTCCTGAACCCTACCAAAATGATCTATAATTCAAAATAATGTCTTCTAGTCTGTAAATGAATCAAAAGACCGATATTCTTAATTGTCCTTCCTCTGTTTTCAGGGATCTTTGGTCAATTAAATTGTTTTTAGTTGTACTTTGTAATGAGGCAGGAAATTAAAGAGTTCAGATAGAAGCTTGTATAAACCAAACATTTATATTCCATCTGCTAAGGCAAACTCATAGCAGTCGTTCTAACAAATTAGGCCAACGGCTTGGCTTCCTTGGAAAATGGGTTCATGAATAGCATGCAAACATTAATATTAATGTGATTACAAAGTGCATCATATGGAGAAGGAAGATACATTTAAATATCATTTGGTCTACATCAACCTTGATCTGAGCGAAGTATTAGAAGCAGACTTTTCACAGGTAACCCTTGTAAATATTTGCTAAGATAGAAACACATTCTTTTTTCTCCTAATGCTCATTCCAATGTTTAATGATTCATTTTCTTGTACAACTTCAACTTATTTTGTTACCCAGTTATGGAAATAGAGTAGTTAATGAGTATTTCCCTTAGGAAATTGGTCATATATTTGATGATACTGTTAACTTCTAGGCCTCAGCTAAATAACTTTTATTCATAGACTTGGAAATCTATTTTGTAAATAACATTTTGGTTTCACTTTTCCATATGTCTCTTAAATGTAAAAAAAAAAAAAAAAAGAAGAAGAAGAAGAAGAAGAATTACTAGCTATAGCTAGTAATTATTTTCTAGGTTCATTTTAACTGTTAACAGAGTGGCATCATACTTATTTTGTGGCTTATCATGACCCAGATGTTGTTGTTGCTACATTTGCCTATGGCTTCAACTTTGCCATCTTTGTAAGTATGCTACTTTGCATTGCTACCACGGGGAAACATGTTGAATTGAGCCCATGCTTACACTTTATCTCCCACTTGGATTCCTGCAAATCAGTTGTAAGGTATTTTTAAAAGCCATAAAATCACAACAAAGTGTAGAACAGAAGAGACAACAGAAACAAAATTTTGGAAACTGAGAACCAGATGGCTTGTGAGATATAACTTTATAGATTCAAAACCCTTTCACTAGAAGCTGGGAAGCAGCTGATTTATATCACAAAATCCTCAAAAGTTTCAGGAAGTCAAAGTACAAGTAAATTCTGGCTGTGAAGTTAAGGAGGAGGAACTAACATAAAGAAAATCGGTTGTACGCCTGTTAAAGAAGTTGTCAAAGTTCCTAGATCTCTTTCTCTACTCTAAGCCCCTCCCAGAGCCCTAGCAAAAGACTATGACTTTATTATGTAAAGACAGTAGCTAGAGGGTCTCCGCTGTGGGGACTCCAGACTTCCTTGAGTTTGAGGCTTCCATAAAAAATAAGTGAGCATTTACACATTGCTCACTGATGACCCAGCCTACTTCCTCCTTTTAGTTGCAAATGATGACAGCCACGCAGGAAATTGAAGCATTACCTTTGGGGAATCAGCCTAAGAGGGCAGACTTAAAGATGCTGACATGGAAAGTCCTTCAATTGAAAACTAGTCAGACTATCGTGCAGTGAAGCTGTTGGCTGGCAAGACTCACTTTCAGTGCTTTAGAACTTGTTCTTATATATAAACAGACAACCAAGGATCACCAGTCACCAAGGTAATCCTATCAACTGAATGGTACAGACCCAAACAAAGATATAGAAAGAAGCAAATTTATGTTTCATTAACTATTTAAAAAAAATTATAACTATCAATGATGTGTATGAACATAAATTTAAAAAAAAGTATTGTTACAAAATCAGAGAAACCTTTTTTAAGCAAAAATATCAAAGTGTGTAACTATTGTTTCTCGACATGTCCTCCATCTTGGTCTATACACTCTGAAGGCAGTGCTTTCATCTCTTTAACCCTTTCCCCAAGAATTCTGTGCTTTTTGATTTACACTACATCAAAATAGCAATATTGGCATTTTCAAGGGATTCACATTGTGCTCCTTTTTAAATGGTTTTTGAGTTTGGGGAACAAAAATAATTCGGAAGGGGCAAGATCCAGTCTGTAGAGTGGATGGGGTAAAATTTCCCAAGGAAGCTCTTGTAAGAACAGCCTTTGCTACCTTCAAAGAATGAGCATGTACATTGTGATGAAAACATTTGCTTTGTGCAACTTTCCTGGTCTTTTTTTCACCAATGCAGTTTTCCATTTTTAAAAACTTCCTAATAAAGCTCCTGTGATTGTACTGTGTCCTTTGAGAAAATTTATCAAGATTATTCCTTTGCTGGTGGTGGTTATGTGCCGTGGAGTCAGATCCAACTCATAGTGACCCTGTACAGGGTTTCCGAGGCTGTAAATCTTTATGAGAGCTGAGAGCCTTACCTTTCTCCTGTGAAACAGCTGGTAGTTTCAAACTGCTGACCTTGAGGTTTGCAGCCTGATTTGTAACCACTATGCTACCAGAGCTTCTTCCTTTAGAGTTCTCTAAATCATTCACCATAACTTTCTGAGCTGACCTCTCTGTCTTGAATTTAACTGGCTTGGCAGATCCCCTCAGAAAGCATTGTTTTTATTGTACTTTTTTCGAAGGCACCCTGATGAGACTAAGACAAGTGTATGACTGAGAGAACTTGTCTGCAGTCATCCGCTGGTCTCAAAGACACATTTTAAAATGTTCTGTGTGGAATAAACCCATGCATGTATGAACTAGAACCCTAGCATCAAGACTTTTTGATTTACCCTTGCATATATGAAAATATATACACACATATATGATTAAATCTTAATCTTAGAGAGTCAAAAGGAGATGTTGCTGGCAACAAGAGAACAGGGATATGCACATACAGAGAGAGAGAAAGAATATAGGAAAAAGAACTTTCCTGAACTCTGGAAACCTGGAGGCAGAATATTGTGTAAGAACACATAGCCCTGACCTTCCTTTTCTCCTGCAGTTGCAGGTATGGCTTTGTTGGTTCCATATTTGATGCAAGAACTAAGAGAATAAGGTTTTTGTACACATTCTTGCATAGATTGGTAAATTCTTCCTGAATGGTGATATGAATTTTCAAGCATAATAAGAAGCTGTTATACAAGAATTAAACTTACCAGCTCTTCTAGTACACTAATTTGTGTGGGTAGCAACATAGGAAGTTACAAAACCCTCATAAAGACAAAAGAACCTAAGAGTGATACATAGCATCTATCTTGCCAATCATATTAGAAAGTTAATCAGCCTTAGAGTGGGTGCATTCCACCTGAAGTCCAGACTTGGGGTTAGTGGAAACAGACCTTCCTCAACCTTAGTTAAGGAGCTCTGGTAGCGTAGTGGTTATGAGTTGGGCTGCTAACCTCAAGGTCAGCAGTTCAACAGAACCAGCTGTTCTGTGGGAGAAAGATGAGGCTTTCTGCTCATATAAAGATTTACAGCCTCGGAAACCCTATACAAGGTGTCAGAACCGACTCCACAGCACACTATCGCCATCACCATCACCACCACCAACAATCTTAGTTAGGTTTGGGATGTGATGTCAGGAAGCTGAAGGAGGGATTGATGGCTTGTAGACTGTTCAACATGTGAGATCCATAGAAGAGTTTTTTCAGTGAGAACACCTGGGATTGCCAAAAGGGGCTTGAGAAGTGTAAGGAGGCCAGCCCACGTTTTGGGTCTAGTCTAGGGTTTCAAAAGGAGGTCCACATTATAGACACCTGGAATGATAAACCGGTGGAGTAGGATCACCAAGGATTTCCTCAAAACCCCACTGACAGCCAGTGACTTGCTGAGCAGGACTTGCTCAGAGGCCGTGGATATGAAGAAGGCGAGTGGAGCAAGGATGAATATATGCTGCCATTTGCACAGCTCTCTGCGAATAGCTAATTGAGAAGCAGACAGATGGGAGATAGCTAAGTTTTAGTGCTGCTTAGCTGTAGCTATTTTATGTATGAAAATTGATCTTTGATTTTACAGAAAAAGCTTTTTGAACAAGTGAACTGTGTGACCTTGGAGCTCTATGATTTGTGGAAACTTGAGGTTTTCTTTTTCCTTTTTTTTTTTTGCAAATGGTTTTCAAATGCCAAGGAAAAGGAAACTTCTAAGTGGGAAATCAAAATCAAATGTACTAAATTTGAAATGACCTTGGGACTAAATGAACTAAAGTGCTAAATAACTCATTGTGGGCTTCAGGTGCAAATTTGTTTGGTAGCAGATAGCTTTGCCGGCCTGGTGCCAACAGATAAGAGCTAAGGGGCTATCACATTCACAGGTTCAGAGACTGGAAGTCTCACCAATAATGTTTTAGTTCTTTTGGATTTCTTTGGGATATTTACTGAGGCCAAGATGTCTGTGGCTTTTAAGGAAGTACTGTCTTCCAGAGAGACCCAGTCAGCCTGGAGGAGACTGAGAGGGGCAGTTAGAAAGGATCGGAAGACCCAGAATACATGGAAAAAGCTTGGATTCACTCAGCTTCCAGGCAGGAGGCTCTCTGTGAGAGGAAAGAGGACAGGAAGGAAGAGGCGAAGGACCTAGAGGAGAAGTGGAGGCTGACAGCCTTTTGTGGTAGGAACCCCAGAATGTCCTGGGAGTGGACAACTCAGAGCCTTCCCAGGTGAAAGTACCAGCGTCTCCTCTGCTTAATGTAAAGGCAGGCTACCAGAGACCTTCCCTATTCCAAGGTCCAAGGAATAGAAGCGACAAACCAGAAAACCGGTTTCCATAGAGCTGACTCTGACTCATGGAGACCCACGTGTGTCAGAGTAGAAGTGTGATCCACAGGGTTTTCACACTTTGGTTAACATGTTAACCCTTTATACCACCCAGGGGCTCCTTATAAAATGAATATCTTTCATTTTGAAATGCTTACATTTTCTGACATTATAGATTAACTTTTTAAAAAGTAGAGTAAGGGAATTACTGAAATATGGGATATATGTATTCAAAACCCATTGAAGCATTAAAATTCAATGTTTAAATTGCCTGAAATAAAAGACACTTAAGGACAGCAAAGTCCATGGAAATGAAGAATCAAAGAGAATTTTAGATTACTATTCAAACACTTGTATTTGCCAGTAGTCTCTTTTCATGGTTGTGGTATACTGGAGGTGTGGGTGCTCCCTGAGATCTTAGGTGCTCTGTGCTCAGGGTCTGCTTCATTAATTTCCACACTGGGTCTCACCCGAGACGGGCCCTGCACTTGGTTAAAGCTCTTCTATTGCTGTCTTAACATTTTTAGTAATTTTTAAGCAAGGAGCCTCACATTTTCATTTTGTACCAGGTGCCGTAAGTTATGTAGCTTGTATTGCCTTTGGGACTCTAGTTTTCAGTGTTGCTAGAGAGCTTGAGATGTCATTACTTTTCAGACAGTTGATGCTTAGTGGGGGAAAACATTTGGATTAAAATATCTGAAGCCCATTCCATGATGTTTGATTAAAGAAACTAAAAAGAGAGATCTAAATTGAAGGACAACATTATAAATACGATGAAAAACTGGTTATTCTAGAGAGGAGTGGACAATTAATCAACCATCATGTTAGAGAAAAGTAAATACATTTAGTAGAGATAAAGTTAAAGTGAAATGAACACCATGAATTCATGATCTTAAAAAACTAAAAATAATAGCATTTATTTTCCCGTTCTGTCACTGATGTGACTAAAGAAAAACAATGCAAAATCCAGTGTTACTCTTCTGTGTGTCCGGTGCTCAAGTGAGACAAGATAGTGTCCCCAAACATTGATATTTTGGTCCCTAAAAGCAACCCCCAAAGTCAGCAATTCAAACTCACCAGCTGCTCCTTGGAAACTCTATACAGGATCTCTATGAGTTAGAACTGACTCGACAGCAGTTAACAATAACCACAATACTAATCCCTATTTTAAATAATCAGAGCTCTGTGGAGAGTACCTGATTACATGTTTACAGCATTAAAAGATGGATTTGGGCTCTTGTAATCTTATTCCTGGTAAAATTCAATAACCCATGGAGCCAATGTGGATTTATTTTCTAAAGACAAATAATTCCCACTCTATTAATCTCAATGTTATTGTCAGTTCTTTCATAGTTACCCTGTATAGGGTTTCCAAGGAGCGGTTGGTAAATTTGAACTGCTGACCTTGTGGTCCAGTTCATTATCCCACAGCGTCACACCAGGACTCCCTTTAATCTTAATGATCTTTAGAAAATCACCACTTGACAAAATCTGATATCTTTGTGACTAGACTAAGAAATGTAGAGTGGTACAAATTCTTAAATGTTAGACTATTAACCAAAGATTGGTGGTGTAAAACCACCCAGAGGCACCTAGCATGAAAGGCCTGGCTGTCAGCTTCCACAAGGTTACAACAGCCTTGTAAAAGCTATGAAGTGCAGTTTGACTCTGCACACTTAGAGCCAGCATGAGTTGAAATCAATTCAATGGCAACTAGCAACAACAACATACAAATTCTGAGAACACTTAATATACTAATACATTATTTGCTAGTAGGCAGGAAGAATCCAATGGTATTAAAAAGGTCTAATCCTTGGCTCTCATCCAACATTTCTATCAATACCTAGAAGGAAGACATTATAAAATTAAGAGATGATACAAAGTTATAAAGTCTGCCAATCTGCCCTACAGCAAGAGAAAACATTTCTGATAGCTTCAGTTTGGAACAGTGTATGAGTATAAATTACCTGAATCTTAATAGGAAAATAAACCACATAATATCATATACTTAAAAACAAACAAACAGGTCCAAAATGAAAAAAATACCTAATTTTTAAGAGTTTGTATGAAACTGTATGGTTATTAATTAAAAATTCAAAATGAATGCTTTTAAAAGAAAAAAATGCTGTCTGAGTCTGTATCATTGAAGTATATGATCAGGGGCTAGCAAACTTTTTTCTTTAGTGGATCAGAAAGTACGTATTCAGTTCTCAGGTTATGGTGCTGTAGGGTAATGCACTGGACTGCAAGGTTGTTTTGAACCTCAAGGTCAGTGGTTCAAACTCACCATTTGCTCCTCGGAAACCCTATACATATTTACTGTGAGTTGAAACCTATTCGACAGCACTTAACTACAACAAGGTCCTTATTATCATCCTTAATTCTATCACTATAGCATGAAAGCAGCCAGAGGAAATATGTAAAGAATCATAAATTTCAGATCATTTTCACACATCAAGGGAATAGGTGGAACACTCGGAAATGTTATTAAGTAAATCTAACCTTCAAAGATCCTTAAGACCTCTTGATTGATATACTTCTTTATTTCTTCAAATGAAACTGCATCAACCTAAAGAGGGAAAACGTGATCTGTTAAACGAGATCATAGGACAAATGAATAAAGAATAGAAATACTGGGTTGGTAGGTAGACTTGAAATATTTATCAAACCAAATGCTTTTGGACATTAACTATGTTAGGCAATAAGTATCTCTTGTGTTTAAGGAACTTTGATAGTGTAGTGGTTACGAGTCGGGCTGATAACCTCAAGCAGTTCGAAACTACTAGCTGTTCCGTGGGTGAAAGATGAGGCTTTTTGCTCTCGTAAATATTTACAGCCTCAGAAACCCTGTACAGGGTCGCTATGAGTTGGAATCAACTCCACGGCACACCACCACCACCTCTTGTGTTTGATTAAATGCTGGAAGAAGTTGAGGTGTGTAAGTCTTGGTGTGGCACTGTAGGATAAGTACTGGACTCTTACCTCAAGGTTGGTGGTTCAAACCCATCGGCTGCTTCTCAGAAATCCTATACAGGGTTGTAACGACTTAACACTTAACAACAATAATAACTGTTGCAGATATAATAAGTGTTGCTGATGTTGTGCCATCAAGTGGGTTTTGTTTCATAGAGACATTGCATAGCATCTCTGGTCTCCAGGGACTGGTTGGTGGGTTTAAATGACCAATCCTGGACTTAGCAGTTCAGTGTTTATCCTACAGCGTCACACCAGGACTCCAACTGTTACTTGTTAAGTGCCATCGAGTTGGTTCCAAACCATAGTGACCCTGAATAGGATTTCCAAGGAGTAGCTGGTGAGCTTGAACCACAGACCTTGCAGTTCAAACGGCTTTGTAGTCTGATGCATTAACCCACAGTGCCACACTGGGGCTAGACTAATTACTAGGTGTTTTCAAAGGAAGTGAATCTGGAATAGAACTTCGATTATGCTTAATTACATTTTTAAATGTTATTTTATTCATGGGTTACAATTTACTAAATTTTACCTGTGTATAGTAAAGTTTATTCTGCAACTGCACATTAAAACATGTAAGTACTACGTAGTTTTGCTTATTTTTAAAAATAGAATATAATTATGAAACCTGGTTAAAGGAAAGTAGATAAACGGTGTCAGCTGAATTTTAAATCTCATGCCAAATTAATCTACATGCATTTGACAAAGAATCTAGCATTTATAATAGAAATATTTTATTAAAGTATCTTAATATTTTAAAAGGTAGCTATCATTTTTCATGATGAATAACATTTAGAAATATTCTTTTCTTTGCATATCGTGACTACCTGGGATGTAAGTATGGCATGAAAGGTTTTTGATAGGTTTGTGAAGTGATTAATTTTGTAGAATAAAATAGTTCCAAGAACAGCCTTTTTTAGTATCTAATTTTCACTGTGTATGGTAAAAATGAACTTGAATTCATGTTCACAACATCAGGCAGGAAAACTAGTTATGGCACAGCACCGAGAGCTCAAGTTATGCAGACTTAATCCAGTATTGCTTAGGTAGAATGGACAAAAGTATGAAAGCCTGATTTGGCCCTATAGCTGCTTGGTTATCTGCAGAAAGTAACTCATGAGGTAATATTTTTCCTTAACTCCTTTACTCTTTGATGGATATTTCAGATTAAGTTCCCCTGCTGAATGGTCACCCATCACTCCTCTGGATGACATTAAGAAAGACATTGATTCCTTCACCAAACACTTTTTCTTGTCTTAACTGATTTCCACTTCAAAACACTACAAGGGCAAATTTGCACACCTGCTATTCAACAAAATGGAGTATTAATATGAAACAAAATGGAGTATTAATATGAAACAGATGTGTGTTTTCTGTGTCGTGTAAGGAGACATTATTGATAATGTTTGGGAGACTTGTTTAGGAGGCAGCCAGACTTGGATACAAACTAATAACTCGGTGACCTTGGAAAAGTCCGTCTCAAATCCTGCATTTATAAAAGTGAGATGGAAAGAAGATCTATCCTCCCAGATGAGATCTAACGATCAAATGAAGTAATGTATATAGTAAGTGCTTAGCTGAGGTACATAACTTAAATATGAACATATTCCTACTAAACAGACATGATTTTATACAATTAGGGGAAATTTCTACTAGTACTTAATTTCACAGAATTTCAACAGTGTTATGAAGATGTTTGAGTCCTGGTGTGGTACTATGGATTAATGCACTGTACTGCAAAGTCAGTTTGAGTCACAAGGTCAGTGGTTCAAGCTCACCAACAGCTCCTTGTAAACCCTATACAGAGTTGCTATGGGTTGAAACCAACTCAGTGGCATTTAACAACAACAACATAAAGATATTAACATGGCAGCAACAATTTAACCCCTACTCTGCTTAGCAGAGGTACGTAACTTTAAATAAATATGATTATATTCCTATTAAACAGAGAAACATGGCTTTGTACAATTAGGAAAGACTTGATACTTTCATGGAGACCAGCTGAGGCTCCTTTTATTTAATAAAATATTGTCATGATTGCTTTCAAGGAGCCCTGGTAGTGTAGTGGATTATGAGCGGAGTCCTCGTGTGGCGCTGTGGGGTTAATGCGCCAGTCTGCAAAGCTGTTTGAACTGTAGGTAGGCGGTTCAAGCTCACCAGCTGCTCCTTGAAAACCCTATACAGGGTCTCTATGAGTCGGAATCGACTCGATGGCACTTCACAACAACTACTAACTGTAAAATCAGCAGTTTCAATCTATCAGTTGCTCTAAGGGAGAAAGATTAGGCTTTCTGCTCCCATAAAGATTTACAGTCTCAGAAACCCTATACGGGGTCGCTATGACTTAGGACCGACTTGGTAGCACATAACCACCACTACCACCACCTTGATTACTTTCATTGTAGAAGTGATACATGGTGGCTATAAGTCAGGATGGAGTCCTGGTGTGGCACTGTGGGTTAATGTGCTGGATTGCAAGGTCAGTTTGTACCGCAAGGTTGCTATAGGATGGAACCTACTCGACGGCACTTAACAACGTAAGCCAGGATATCCTGGGCTCTAATCACCGCTCTGGTAGCATAGTGGTTACGAATTGGACTGCGAACCTTAAGGTCAGTGGTTCGAAACTACCAGCCGCTCCGCGGGAGAAAGATGAGGCTTTCTAGTCCCGTAAAGATTTACACCCTCGGAAACCCTGTACAGGGTCGCTATGGGTCGGAACCGACTCGACGGCACATAACAACAACAATCACCACTTACCGGAGTACCAGGGATGCCTGGAGAGCCTGGAGGGCCTTGGTGGCCGGGGGATCCCATGGAGCCCTTGTTTCCTGGAGGCCCTTCAGGACCTGTGGCCCCCTTTATGCCTGGAATACCTGGTTTCCCCCGTTCACCTTGTGGGCCTCTGTCTCCTGGAATTCCCTGGTCACCCTATTAAAAAAGATAATAAAGAGTGATCTGTTTTAGAACCACATCTGTTCTGGTGAAGTGCAAAGGTTCTGGATTCTGACCAATACTTAAAAACCATGGGATCCTGGATAAGCTACTTAAACTTCTTAGCTTCATAAAGTGAATAAATCAGGATTATTTACTTTGTAGGGTAAAGTTGAGAAAGTAATGAATTAACCTAAGTAAAATGCTTAATATGGCATCTGAGACCTTGAAAGAACTCAATAGAAGTTAGTGACAATGTTAGTTGTATATGGTTGTCAGTCTAGAGTGGTAGCACTATTGCTAGTCAATGTTAGTCGAGCCTGTTGTCCTTTGGAATAATAAAGAAAGATCATTAGGAGGATTTCATGGTGGAGGATTTTCATTCATAAGAACTTTAGGATATTCAGACTCTCTTAAATCATGTGCCCTGCCCCCACCTGCTTTCCCCCTTAATGTTTGATCTGTATTCAATGCTTTGGATTTGTTTTCTGTACTTGTTTTTATATGTGTATGCATGCATGTATGCACTTGTGTTCTAAATATATACAACCCAGAAAGGTGAAAGAGCTAGTCTTTGGAATGGTCCAAAAGATGGGATTAGTTGTGGAATGGAGACATAACTGGGGTCATTTACTCAGTTACATGAATGAACTGTAATGCAAATCTATAAGCAAGGTGAATCATAATATGTCAGGAAGATTACGATGCGCCTGAACCTGATCAGAAGGTTCCTTTAAAGCGATCGTTGATTTCACAATGTGTCTACTGCCATCTGTGACTATGTGCTGAGACTATGAGGGACGGATGAGAGAGAGAAAGAAAGAGATAAACATTTCATGGTAGGAGTTTCAGTTACAGATATTTCAAATATTCACTTCCACAACTTTCACAACATTTGTGATGTTCATCCCAAATAAGAAGAGGATGGCCTAAATTTCACTGTATTATTCTTTGATTTGTGAATTTTCTGCAGAAAGCCAAACTTCTCTTAATTAAAAGAAAAGAGAACAAAATGACAGAACTGTATATGATCACAGAAGGAAGAGAACCATCTTCTGACATGTAGAAAGAATAGAAACAGATGGGTCAAATATTAATGCTACTCTCTCAGTTATAAAAAGGTATCTTTCATACAGGCATACCAAGCTTGCTCATATTGGAAAAATATCTGAAGTTACTAACAACAACAACTCACATGCATAGAAAAGAAGGAAAAAGACAAATATAAGCACACTTGATCAATACTCTGATCATATATAAAAGAAATACAATCTTTAACATTATTATGTGATTTAATAAGGCCTTTCATTGAAATGATTTTTATTATGAAAACTAGAAAGGAACCAAATGCTGAGAAAAGGACAACCAGATAAGTGAAATAAACTATATTCAAATAGAAAAACATGTAGTCATTAAAATTAAATGAGTATCTTTATTTACTGACATGGGAAGATCGTTTTTCTATATTGATAGGTGAAAAAAGTAATTTACAAAACAGTATGATCCCATTTTTGGGAAAGCATATATTTGCTCCTGTTGGTATATTTAAATGTGTATGTAGACTATTCATTAGCATAAGAGAACTGGAAATATGCCCCAAATACCAATAGTACTTATCTCTATAATAACCAATGAGACAGATACTTTTCTTCCTTTTTTATTTCTATTGGGAGAATTATAGGAGTATCCATACATATTTATGTAAGTCCAAATGACAGGACAGTTTTAACAGACGATCTTAAATAATGATCATAATAGTAATATACATACACGTTCTCCTTTGGGGCCTCTATCTCCAGGCTTGCCCATGATGCCCTGAAAAACAGATGTCAAAACTGAAACATCATTGCTTATCAAGATTCTTCATCAGTCTGATTGATCTAAATGCTGACAACCACTCTGGATGCAGTTATGCATTTGAACTTTTATTTTAAATAGTATTTCCCGTACCTTAGCACCTGGTAATCCATCTTTTCCATTTATTCCCTATAAAGAAAAAAAATGATTAATATTTCTAATCCAGTGCTAACAACAAATTTAAACACAAAAAAAGGGTAACATTTCAAAGAAAGTTTCTTAATCATATTTCTACAGATATCTTGGTGAGGCAATGTGTTGAGATGGAAACAAACATTCATAGAATCAGATAGTCCCAAATTCAAATCTTGTCATTTTCACTGACTAGTTTGTTACTTATTAGCTAAAACAAATGGAAGAAATGAAGTTAAAGAGCTGAACAGAAGATTTCAAAGGGTGGCTTGAGGAGATAGAAGAAAGTATTATAATGAAATAAATCTGGAGCTAGAAAAGCAAAAGGGAAGAACATGTTCAGCATTTCTTAAGCTGAAAGAACTGAAGAAAAATTTCAAGTCCCAAGTTGAAGTATTGAAGAATTCTATGGGCAAAATATTGAATGTAAAGGAAATATAAGAAAAGATGGACCTGGGGGGTACGGGGGAAGGATTGCATGGAGGGGATTGCAACCATGGCAATGAGACAATATACGATAGAATGAATGTAAAACTAAAGTTCTCCCATGTAAACTAGCACATAATTCACAATAAAACATTTAAGGAAAAAAAAAAAAGATGGAAGGAATAAATAGAATCACAGAACTGAAAAGAAATGACTGATGTTCAACCATTTCAGAAGGCAGCATATAATCAAGAATCAATGGTACTGAAAGAAAAAAGTCCAAGTTGTGCTGATGGCAATGACAAAACACAAGGCTCCAGGAATTGAAGGAATGCCAATTAAAATATTTCAACTAATGGATGCAGTGTTGAAAGTGCTCACTTGTCTTTGCCAAGAAATTTGGCTAGTCAACTGGAAGAGATCTATGTTTGTGTTCATTCCAAAGTAAAGTGATCCAACAGAATGTGAAAATGATCGAACAATACCATTAATATCACGCACAAGTATAATTATGCTGAAGATAATTAAAAAACACTTACAGCAGTACATAGATAGGGAACGGCCAGAAATTCAAGCTGAATTCAGAAGAGGGCATAGAACAAGGGATATGATTGCTGATTTCAGATGGATCTTGACTGAAAACAGAGAATACTGGAAAGATGCGTAGGTTTATTTCATTGATTATGCAAAGGCATTCAACTATGTGAAGCATAACAAATTATGGATAACATTGCAAAGAATGGCAATTCTGGAACAATTAATTTTATCCATGTGGAACCTGTAATATAGACCAAGAGACAGTTTTTAAAACAGAACAAAGGAGTACTTGCATGGTTTAAAATAAAAAAAGATGTGTATCAGGTTTATATTCTTTCACTATACTTATTTGATCTGTATGCTGAGCAAATAACCAGAGAAGCTGGACTATGTGAAGAAAAACAAGGCATCAGGATTGGAAGAAAATTTAGTAAACTGTGATATGCAGACCACACACCCTTGCTTGCTGAAAGTGAAGAGGACTTGAGGCAAATACTGATGATCAAAAACTACAGCCTTCAGTATGAATTACACTTCAACATGAGCAAGACAAAAATCCTTACCACTGGACCAATAAACATCATGATAAATGGAGAAAAGTTTCAAGTTGTCAAGGATTTCATTTTACTTGGATCCACAATCAATGTTGATGAAAGCAGCAGCCAAGAAATCAAATGATGTATTGCACTGGGCAAATCTGCTTCAAAAGACCTCTTTAGAGTGTTAAAAAGCAAAGATGTCAGTTTGAGAACTAAGATGAGCTGGCCACAAGCCATGGTATTTTCAATCATGTATGCAAGAGCTAAACAGACAATCTCTTTGATATCCCATGCAAGTAAAATTTTGCTAAAGGTAATACAGAAACGGCTACAATCATACATTGACAGAGAATGTCCAGAGGTTCAAGCCGGATTCAGAGAGGCTGTGGAATGAGGGATATCACTGCTGATGTCTGATGGATCTTGGCTGAAAGCAGAGAATATCAGGAAGATGTTTACCTGTGCTTTATTGACTATGCAAAGGCTTTCAATTTTGTGGATCATGACAAGCTATGGAGAACATTGTGAAGTATGAGTATTCCTGAACACTTAATTGTGTTCATGAGGAATCTGTACCTGGACCAAGAAGCAGTTGTTTGAATAGAACATGGGAACACTGAATAGTTTAAAATGAAGAAAGATGTGTGACAAGGTTATATTCTTTCACCATACTTATTCAACCTGTATGCTGAGCAAATAATATGAGAATCTGGGTTCTATAATGAATAATATGTCATCAGGATTGGAGGAAGACTCATTAACAACCTGCGATATGCAGATGATACAACCTTGTTTGCTGAAAGTGAAGAGGACTTAAAACATTTACTGATGAAGATCAAAGAGCACA
>NW_006408537.1:22977192-22978017 GCF_000296735.1 Chrysochloris asiatica | reverse complement strand
AACAAAGGATATCATTGCTGATGTCAGATGGATCTTGGCTGAAAGCCAAAAGACTATCAGAATAATGTTTATCTGTGCTTTACTGACTACACAAAGACTTTATATTGTGTGATCTTGACAAGCTATGGACAGTATTGTGGAGAAAGAGTATTCCAGAGCACTTAATTGTGCTCATGAGGAACCTGTACATAGACCAAGAGGTAGTTGTTCAAACAGAACAAAGAAACACCACATGGGTTAAAATTAGGAAAGGAGTGTGTGAGGCTTGTAGTCTTTCACCATACTTATTCAGTTTGTAGGTCGAGCGAATAATCTGAAAAACTGGATTATATGAAGAAGAACATGGCATCAGGATTGGAGGAACACTCACTAACAACCTGTGATATGCAGAAGCTACCACCTTGCTTGCTGAAAGCAAAGAGGACTTAAAATACTTAAAATATCAAAGCCCACAATCTCCGGTATGGGTTTCACCTCAATTTAAAAAAACATAACGAAAATCCTCACTACCAGAGCAATAAACAACAACCATATAAATGAAGAAAAGATTGAAGTTGTCAAAGACTTCATTTTGCTCAGATCAACCATCAACACTCATGGAAACAGAAGTCAAGAAATCAAACAATGTATTGTATTGGGCAACTCTGCTGCATAAGACTCCTTTAAAGTTTTGAAGAGCAAAGATGTCAGCAAAAATACCATGTGTCAGTGACATAGCCACAGAGGACTAGAGTGGAGAGTAAAACATCCAGCTGATAAGAAGAGAGGGCATATGCACAAGAACACCCACACTTGCATATAATACCCACTTGACCTGGCTTCAAT
>NW_006408537.1:22966563-22977092 GCF_000296735.1 Chrysochloris asiatica | reverse complement strand
GATTGGGCAAGTGGCAACATCAATGGGCTCAAGCATGGCAACAATAGTGAGGTTGGCCCAGGATCGGGCAGTGTTTCATTCTGCTGTGCATAAGGTTACTATGGGTCAGTACCAACTCGATGGCACCTAACAACAACAACAATACAAAGCTGGACAATGAATAAGGAAGACCAAAGAAGAATTGATGTCTTTAAATTATGGTGTTGGTGAAGAATACTGAATATACCATGCACTTCCAGAAAAACAAATAAATCTGTCTTCTAAGAAATATAGCCAGACTGCTCCTTAGAGGTGAGGATGCTGAGGATCTTAACATACTTGGGACGTGCTATCAGGAGGGGCCAATCCTTGCAGAAGGACATCATGCTTGGTAAAGTAGAGAGTCTGAGAAAATGAGAATGACCTTCCATGAGATGGACTGATACCGTGACTGCAACAATGGGGTCAAACAGCAATAATTGTGAGGATGGGCAGTCTTTGTTCTATTGTACATAGGATCTCTATGAGTTTAAAACCAATTCAGTAGCATCTAACAGTAACAATTCATTGACCTTGTGTAATTTACCTAACTTAAACAGCGTGAGTGGTGATGGTGGTGGTGTGCTGTCAAGTTGGTTCCAATTCATAGCAACCCTTTAGGGTTTTGGAGACTGTAAATCCTTACAGAAGCAGTCATGGAGCAGTTGGTGGATTTGAACTGTTGACCTTGTAGTTAGCCTCCCAATGTGTAACCCACTATGCCACCATGGTTCCTTTCAATAGCATTATGTGAGGATAATAATAACAGTGGTCTTATAGCTAAGGACTAAATGAAAGAACATGTAAAATTCATAGCCTGCCATAATCAAATTAATTTTCCTTAACTATTCTCTTAGTAGGAAGATTCTAAGAAATAAGCACCCTATAATGACTGGTGTATGAAATTCACATTTACCTTCTAACAAATTTTCTGGCACAAAGAATCATTCTTTGCAAATTGTCTCAGTTGATTCTGGGGAAATTTCATTATATGGGCAGAGCATGGTCCTACTATGAAATAGACTGTTATCTGGAAAGTGTTATTGTTCAGTAGGAAAACACCAAAGGAAAGCAAAAAATCTTTAATTACAGTTTTTGATAGTATTAAATAGTGAATTTTTGTTGGAAAGCTAGTGTTTTCCTGAACTTTACAAGATATTTCTGGAGGTGATAATAAAGTTCAGTCCTGCTCAGAGATTTATAAGATTGGGAGAACTATTGGCTGAGAGATGTAAGAAGGAAAAACACTTGGGGTCAAATCAAATACCTAGAGTCCAACAGCAGATGTGTTTTTGAGATTTGATTTGAAGAGGGAGATAGATCAAGGTGAGGAAAATGATTTCTTAACCAACAGGCAATTGCATGGACATGCTCCTGTGAAAAGCCTAGGAGACTTTTATTGCACTGGAATGGATTCGATGAGGATGGAACTGCAGACAACCGCATGTTTTCACTGCTGTAAATTACACTAAAGTCTGTCACAGTTGATAACCCAACCAAAGTCCCCCAGCCTTTCTGAAGCATCCTGGGAATTATCTAGAGTACTTAAACTAAGAACATGCTACCTGAAGTGTGCAGTTCAAAGAATTTATTACATCCAAGAACACAAGCACAAAGATAAAGCTGATTAGGGAGAGGATGTGAATGAAGCAACTGTCACTTGAATAAAAGAAGATAAATCTAGTGTAAAAAATGTAATTCATGTCTTTGGTAACAACATAAGAAAAGAAATAACCCTATAACCTTTTCTTCTGTCATACAATTCATCAAAAACTCTCACACATGCTCTCTTTTGTATATAAAGGTACTATTAACTTTCCATTCATAGTGTATTTGCTTCCCTCTCCTCTCATCTCACTTTTTTGGCAGAACCCCAATCCAAGGTAAAACTGACTTTCTGTCCACCTTGTGTCTTCTCAGCAGCTGGCTGTGGCTGAAAGAGAACAGGAACACTTGCTCGCTTATTCCAGTCTAAATGCCCAAGACCTGATTGAAAGCAGCCCCTTGCATTGCTCCGCCATCCTTCCATATTTTCTTAGTGAACTCCTTCCTTTTTCTCCAGAAGTACACATTTCCTATTCTTTTCTCCACTCCACACACTTAACTGACAACTTCTATTTTTGTTTCTTTTGAGAAAATAAATACAATCAGGAAAGAACCACCTCATCTTCCCTCCACAGTATCCACCAACCTGTACATAATTGTACTTCCTGCTCTTTTGTTAAAAAGGATCACCTGCCAATTTCCAGGAAGCCCAATTTCCACTTTTACATGGAATAACCATCTCTCCACTCCACAACCCCAAACCCCACTCAAAACGATCTTCATTCTCTTGTATCATCAAATCTCTCCATTTCAAGGGGATCATTCTTAATAGGGTACACCAAATGTTGTCATCTCTTCTATGAATAACCCCCAAGTTTCCAAATTCAATGAAGAATTATCAGGTGCCATGTCATTGATCTGTATGTTTATGATTCCTTCTTTGAATACTTTCTTCTCTTAACTTTCAGGAAACCCCATTCTCCTGGTTTTCTTCATGTTTCTTTGGATACTCCTTCTCAATCTTCTTTGCTGGTCTTTTTCCTAACAGTAACCTCTTCCCTTCCTTATTCACACTGACTTCATTTTGTGCAGAAACCAGTTGCTACCAAGTCAATTCTGACTCATGATGACCCCTTGGGGTTTTCAGAGTGGAACTGTGTTTCATAGCGGTTTCAATGACTGATATTTTAGATGTGGATCTCCAGAGTTTTCTTCTAAGGTGTCTCTGATGGATTTGAATTGCCGACTTTTGGTTACTAAGTGTGTAACCATTTTGTGTCACTCAGGGGCACTATTTAAATACCTACCTACAATAGTTGCTCCAGCTCTGCTCTTTCTCTGAATTCCAGACGCATAAATCTACCATTGTGGTGCTGTGGGATACAGTACTGAACCACAAGGTCGGTTTGAGCCATAAACTCAGTGGTTCAAACTCACCAGCTGCTCTTTGGAAACCCCATACAGGGTTGCTAGGAGTCATAACTGACTTGATGGCACTTAATAACAAAAATATTTCCACTGTGCACTTGACATTTTTCCTTGGATATCTACTGCTGTTGTTAAGTGCCATGTAAGCTTCTGAGTTGTTAAGTGTTAAGCTTCCAAGGAAAGGCTGGAGGGGCTGAACTGCTGACTTTGCAGTCTAGCACATTATCCTGCAGTGCCACATCAAGACTCCTGCGTATTCTTTTATTAACATATTCAACACAAAGAACTCTTGGTTTTCTCTCCCAAACTCACCTATGTCCAGTCTTTCCATCTCATTGTTTACAGCACTAGTCTCACAGAGTTGCTGAGATCCCCAAACCATAACTTCCACATTCAGTCCAGCTCTGCTTTCAATATACATCCTAACCCCCTTCCACAGGACCTTCTTGCTTTCATTTCTATTATTTCTCATGGGTGTTATGGTAGTATTTCCTCATTGTTCTCTGTTTCCACTTGACTCCCTGTAGTTTGTTAGCCACACAATAGTCAAAGTGATCATTAAAAACATAGTTTCTTTTCTTCCCCTATTACAAATGCTCCAGTGGGTTTCCATCACACTTCAGATGAAATCCATACTTCATTCCATGACTTACAAAGCCCTCATGGCCTGGCAGCTGCTTACCTCTCTCTTGATATCTTTCTCCTCTCTTCTTTTATGTATTCATTCTTTAATCTATGCCAGGCTTATTCCTCTACTAGTATTATTTTTATTTTCCTGAAAAAATGGTTTCCCAGACCTCCCCATGGCTTAAGCCCTCATGTCAAGTTTCTGCTCAAACAGTAGATCCCCTTTAACTATCTTATTTAAATGATACTCTAGTTATTCACCCTGCTGAGGTGTGTGCATGCAACTACCTATTTGCTTGTTGTTTGTGTCTCCATACTCAAATACAAACTCCACAAGGTTTTAGCTTCCAGAACAGTGCCTGACAAGTAGTAGGGACTGAGAAAACATTTTGTTGAATGAATAGCTTGTCTTTTTGAATAATTCTCCTGTGAACACAGAAACAAGCATTTATGAGATGACTTATAGTGATGGGGAATGGGGAATTGGCAAGAATAATTGAGAAGTGGAGACAGGGCCTGAAACTAATATTTATTGAGCATATTTATGGCCTGTAAGTACTTGCCACAATCATGTCACTTAAAGCTTCACAGGAACTATTTGAACTAGAATTCAAACCTAGATATCTGGACTGTAAACTATATGCTTTCTATTTTTCCATGCTGCTTCCACTGGGTGGATGGTGGCCAAGAAATGCACTGATCCTAAAGGTTTCACAGAAATGCTCAACCAGCCTCATGAATTCTGGACTACCTGTTCCCTTCAGTCCTTACCTTGCCTAACAATTCTTCTTCCCACACAATTCTTCTTCCCATACAAAACAAATAATCAAGGAGCAGTGACCTTCAATACCTAATGAACCTGAGAGTACAGGTATGTCTTATTCATCTTTTTACTCCCTTCAGAAGGGTTTAGCATATGTTGGGACTAGATGAATATGTGTCGAATTAGTAGGAATGATTATTAAGAGTGTCACATTGATACTATACATCAGTAGCCAAGAGCTTCTTTAGGACACAAAAGGAGGATATATTTGGCAGCAGTGATTTATGAAAGTGTCAAAACAAGGCCCAGAAAAAAAGAGAAATTAGAGAAAAGGGCTTCTACTTTAGTATTTAACTTAACATATGGGTGTTATATCTGTGAACCTTTGGTTTCTTTACATGTTGGGATGTGGTAGGCCATTTTGTTTTGTTAACTCTGCTGAGCACATTAGAAAAAAAAAAATTACGAGTCTAGGAGAAGTTAGCTAAGATGGTGACCTATTCAGATACACCACACTGTCTCTTTGCAACAAAAACCTGAGAAACCAATAAAATCTTGGAACATTAGCATGAAGTTAGAGGATAAAGAATTGATCAAACACTGATTGGAAGAAGAAACTAAATAAACATAAAAGCAGCAAACAAGGAAAGATATGGAGTGCAGGTGCCTTGTCAGCAGATCTGGCACAGTGTTGGCATTTTGAGGCAATACCAACAGCATTCTGGTGTGGAGAATAGGAATGGAATGTCACAGAATCTCCAGTAAGACTGAGACAAATGTTGACAAATCTGAGTGAAGCTAGGTGAGCAAAACATGAACTAGAATCAAGGAAAGTGCAGAAACTGGACAAGAACTTCAGAAACTAAGGTGACCACATAGCAGGGATGGAACCAGTGAACAGGGATAGAACTACTCATGAGTAATGGTCCCTGGTCATTTGGGTTAGGTACCCATGCAAAATGGAAGGTCTATGATGTGGTGGCTGAAGATGTTAGACTTTAGGCACTGCCCCCACTCCCTCCCTGCTAACATTGAGTTGGGGCAAGAACCAGATAATCAGCTTCACTCACCCAGGAATGCATGTGCACCCACACCAGTCACCAGTGACCGGAGGAGTGCATTCTCACCCCCACCCAACATCCTCCTGGTAATTTGAGGTGTCCTTCCTGCCCATCTGATCACAGAAAAACTCTCAACAATAAGAAAGTGTTGGTCCAGATGACTTCACTGGAGAATTTGACCAAACATTCAGAGAAGAGTTGACACTAATTCTATTCAAACTAACCTAGAACAAATAAAAGGATGGGCTACTTCCAAATTCATTCTGTGAGGAGAGCATTTCATTTCCTGAGAACCACTCTCTCAAGCTCCCATTTATCCATTTTCAGAATCTGTTCCCTAGAAATGATTTATTCAAAGTTTTGATTTTCTGAGGAGATAGGCAAGGAGGCAATGGTCAGAGCATTTCTAACATTGCCAGATTTCACTAGGTCAGAGGTACTTAAGGAGCCCTGGTAGCAAAGTGGACTAAGCATTTGGCTACTAACTGCAAAGCCAGCTGTTCAAGCCCACAAAGAGGAGACTGCCTGCTCCTGTGAAGATTGGGTCTTGGAGCACTCCTGGACAACTTCTACTCTGTCCATAGGGTCACTATAAGTCAGAATTCACTCAATGTTGGTGAGTTCAACTGGAAGAAGTACTTACTGGTTTTCCTGAGGGTCCTTCTGATCCAGGGAAACCTATGTCTCCAATGGGTCCTCTTGCACCCTATAAATATGTTCACAGACAAAAGTCAATTGCAAAGAAGTGCTTTAAAACTACACTCAAGTGAATTGTTAAGAACTTTTAAGAAAACGAACTGTTAGAGGCAACTCACTGGTTCACCTGGGGCTCCTGGAGGGCCTGGCACACCAGGCTTTCCCTGGTAAAGCAAATCAAAGAAAATGTTATGAGCAAAGTTCCTGAATGATACTCTACCTGACAACTGCATAGGCTGCTAGGGCTGTGGGTCTCTGAACTGAAATGGCATTCCTAAAAGAAAAAAGTCTGCAGGAATGTACTTATGTGTATATGGTGGGCCTGGGGGACAGGAAGCAAGAAGGAAGGATGTTTTTGAAAGTATTAAGCTAGTGTATTTTCATTACTGAAAAGTCACCTTGTGCCTATTTGTCTGGCAGTTCTTATTTATTTCAAGGGTAGGGAGGACACTAAGGGACAAAGAAGTCTTTGCATGGCTTTGAATTTCATAAGAGCAGTTGTAAATTCATAGTAAGACAGCTTGAAAACAAGCACATTTGATTTGAAAATCACTGTTTTGTTAAGAGGGAGAAGGAAATACTGGCTTGTTCTAAGAGTTCATAGCTTCAAAGATTGACCCTAGAGAGATCACAAAGTAGACAGAACACAGGGTGGGGACCAAAGAGAATGATGGGTCAGCAGAAACTGGAAGGAGAGAAATGCTGCAGTGTCCAGACCAGGCTTAGGAGGTTGCGTGGGTCTCTGAGGAGGAACTATAGCCCACCTCTTGGACCTAATGTATTTGGTAAAGGTGGATAGGGTGGAGAGGTATGTATGGGGCTGAAACCATAAAAATTCCAGTAAAGGGAATCTGAAATGGTATTTTTTTTGTGTGTGTTTTGCTGTGCAGAATTCTGGGAGAAGCCCACCTGACAAATACAGTTATGGGTGAATGTGAATGAAGCTTAGGCAGACACAGATATGAGATAGTATTCCTGGCACCCCACAAACTGTGTATGTGAGCAGGAGTTCTAAAAGTTCCTCTGGGTTCAAGTTAGATGATATGCTAGAGCTGAAAAGATCAATGCTCAGAAGGGTCTTAGAGAGGAGGTATGTGGATGTGGACTGCTCAGGTCAGACCTTATAACCTGAGATGAAGTGAATACAAGGACATTGATGGCAGGCAGCAGCAAACACAGAGGTCAGGTAGTATCAAGGGAGGCCTGAGGACCTGGGGAGAATATGCTGACCCTAAGCCCCAACCACTGCCAACATTTATAGAGGTTTCCTCCTGTGTGCCCATCTTGGGAGAAGGACAAAACAAATCCCTGACAGGCTTGAATATGATGGAAAGGGACAGAGTGGTCTGGTCTAGAAGAGCAGGGATGTACTGTTTGAGTGGGCAGGCCTTACCCTGCTTTAGGTAGAACAGTCTCCTCCTAACTATATTAGGTTTGTTGTTGTTGTTGTTAAGCGCCTTCTAGTCAGTTCCGACTCATAAAAACTCTGTATAGGGTTTCCAAGGAGTGGCTGGTGAACTTGAACCACCGACCTTGTGGTTCAAACCAACCGTGAAGGCCAGTGCATTAACCCACTGTGCCATACAGGAGTCACAAAAAAGTTCTGTTATATAAAAATAATGGCTCGTTTTAAAATTACTTAGTTACCTATTTCTGCAATTGTCCATTCATTCTCTTAGTTGAGATTTGGATACTGCTTTTTAAGGGGTTAATTAAAAAGCATAATTTGTATATCTTAGAGATTGAGGCAGGACTGCTGGGATTGTCTTGACTCCTTGGCAAACTAAATGCTGCAGAAGTTGACATAAAATACTCTGCAGCATGATATTTTGGACTTTTGGGATTTGAAACAACCTGGATGTTAGTAACTAGGGAGAGGAGTTGTGATTTTATTTAATAAACTATAGCATAAAACAAAACAAAACAAAAGAATCTTAGAAAAACACTGAAAGCAGATGTATCAGATCCTAAAGTAACAGCTGCAAACATCCATTAATAGTCAGAACATGGAATGGATGAAGTCTGAATCTAGGAAAATTGGAAGTGGTCAAAAAGAAAATGGAACCCATAAAGATGAATATTCTAAGCATTAATAAGCTGAAATAGACTGATATTGGTCATTTGGTCTACTATTCTGGGAATGACACATTCAAAAGGAATGACATCACATTCGTCATCAAAAAGAACATTTCAAGATCTATCTTGAGGCACAATGTTGTCTGTGATAGGATATTACCCATAATATCTGTGAAGGAAGACCAATTATTTCCATTATTATTTAAATTTATCCACAACCACTAAAGATAGTGATGATGAAATTGAATAATTCTACCAACTTCTTCTATCTGAAATTGATCATACATGCAATCAAGTTGTATTGATAATTGCTGATGGTTACAATGGAAAGGTTAGAAACAAATAGGATCAGTAGTTGGAAAATATGACCTTGGTGACAGAAATAATGCATGAGATCACATGCCAGAAATTTGCAAGACCAATGACTTGTTCATTGCAAATATCTTTCTTAAACAACATAAAAGGCAGTTACACATATGGGCTTCATCACATGGAATACATAGGAATCAAATTGATTTCATCTATGGGAAGTGATGTTAGAAAAGCTGTTGAACAAAGCATTAATTGCCTTCATATCCAAGTTCAGGCTGAAGCTGAAGAAAATTAAAACAAGTCCATGAGAGTCAAGATATGACCTTGAACATATCACACCTGAATCTAGAGATCATGTCAAGAACAGATTTGATGTATTAGACACTAATGACAAAAGACCAGAAGAGTTGTCAAATGACATCAAGAACATCATATAGGAAGAAAGCAAAGGGTCATTAAAAACAAAAAAAAAAAACAACAAGAAAGAGGGAAAAGACCAAAATGGATGTCATAAGAGACTCTGAAACTTGGTCTCCAGTGCAGAGATGCTACAGCTAATGGAAGAAGTGAGGAAGTAGAAGTGGTGAATAGAAAATTTCAAATACAGACAAAGCCAAGTATTATAATGAAATATGCAAAGACCTGGAGTTAAAAAACCAAAAGGGAAGAACACACTTAGCATTTCTCAATCTAAAAAAATTAAAGAAAATATTCAAGCCTTGATTTGAAATAGTGACGACTCTATGGGTACTTAATAACAATGGGCAAAATATTGAATGAAGCAGAAAGAATGAAAAACAGATGGAAGGAATACAGAGTCACTACACCAAAAAGAAATAGTTGATGTTCAACCATTTCAAGAGATAGCATTATGATCAAGAATGGATGACACTTAAAGAAGAAATACAGGCTGCTCTGAAGGTATTGGCAAAACACAAGGCTCTAAGAATTGATGGAAAGGAGCTCTAGTAGCATAGTAGTTACAAGTCGGGCTGTTAACCTCAAGGTCAGCAGTTTGAAACTATCAGCCGTTCCATGAGAGAAAGATGAGGCTTTCTGCTCCCATGAAGATTTCTGCTCCCATGAAGATTTACAGCTGTGAGTCGGAATCAACTCTAAGGCACACCACCACCAAGAATTGATGGAATACAAGTCTTTCAACAAACCACACACCACTGAGGCACTCATTCATCTATGCCTAGAAATTCGGAGACAGTTATCTGTTCAACCAATTGGAAAAAAATCCATATTTGTGCCCATCCCAATGAGAGGTGACACAATAGAATGCAGAAATCATCGAACAATTATCATTAATATCACATGCAAGTAAAATTTTGCTGAAGATAATTTACAAATGACTGCAACGGTACATTGACCGGGAACTGCCAGAAACTCAAGCAGGATTTAGAAGAGAATGTAGTACTAGAGATATCATTGGTGATGTAAGATGGATTTTGGCTGAAAGCAAAGAATACCAGAAAGATGTTTCCTTGTATTTTATTGACTATGCAAAGGCTTTTAAGTGTATGGATCATGACAAGCTATGGATAACATTTTGAAGAATGGGTATTACAGAACATTTGATTGTGCTCATGAGAAACCTGTACATAGATTAAGAGGCAGTGATTCAAACAGAACAAGAGGACACATAATGATTTAAAAGCATGAAAGGTTTGCACTAGAGTTGTACTGTTTCACCATACTTATTTAATCTGTATGCTGAGCAAATAATCTGAGAAGCTGGATTATATGAAGAAGAGATTTTATGGCATCAGGATTGGAGGAAGACTTATTAACAACCTGAGATATGCAGATGATTCAACCTTGCTTGCTAGAAGTGAAGAGGACTTAAAATACTTACTGATAAAGATAAAAAACCATGGCCTGCATTATGAATTGTGCTTCAATGTAAAGAAAACAATTATCCTCACAACTGGACCAATAAACAACATTATGATAAATGAAGAAAAGATGTTGTTGTTAGGTGCCATCAAGTCAGTATG
>NW_006408537.1:22886668-22964452 GCF_000296735.1 Chrysochloris asiatica | reverse complement strand
TCTAGAAGCGGAGGTCCCTGGGACCATCAAGGGAGAAGAGTGGAGAGGGGGATCCTACCCAGAAAGGCAGTGACACCAGAAATGGAGGCAGAGACGATGGCGTGGAGAGATGGAGTGGCTGGGGACGTTAGACCCGGAGAGGGAGAGGGACTGTGTGCTGATGTCTGGGGGGCAGGCTTGCAGGGTATACCCTTTGGCTGGTTGATGATGCATGGAGGGGATTGTAACCATGGCAAGGAAACAATATATGGTAGGATGAATGTAAAACTAATGTTCTCTCATGTAAAACATCACATAATTCACAATGAAACATTAAAAAATAAATAAAAGAGTACCTTGAGCATTTTGTTCAATGAATGAGGCAAAAACATATATAATGACAACCCTCATTTTAGGTAAAGAAATAAATCCCCCATAGAATGGGACTAAAAAAAAATTACCATGGTATTTTCAATATCCTGATCTACATGTGACAGTTGAACAGTGAATAAGAAAGACTGTAGAGAATTGATGCATTTGAGTAATGGTGTTGGAGGAAAATATTAAAAATACCATGGACTGCCAAAAGAATAAATCGATCAGCATTAGAAGAAGTACAGCCAGAATGCTCCTTTGAAACCAAGATGGCCAGGCTTTGTCTCTAGTACTTTGGACATATTGTCAGAAGGGACCAATCTCTGGAGAAGGATATCATGTTTGGTCAGGTGGAGGGTTAGGAAAAAGAGGAAGACTATCAATGAGATGGATTGGCACAGTAGCAGTAGCAGTGGGCTCAAATAGAGAAATGATTGTGAAGTTGGCAGAGAACCAGGCAGTGGTTTGTTCTGCTGTGCATAGGGTCTCTATGAGTTGGTATCAACTCGATGGTACCTAACAACAACAACATATGTTTATGAACAACATATGCATGTGAATAAGGAAACCATAGAAGAATTGATGAATTTGAGTTACAGTGTGGAAGAAGAATATTGAAAGTACCATGGACTGCCAAAAGAATAAATAATTGTGTGTTGAAAGTACAGCCAGAATGCTCCTTAGAAGCCAGAATGGTACGAATGTCTCTCATACTTCAGACATATTATCAGGAGAGACAGTCCCTGGAGACGGACATTATGCTTGGTAGAGTGGAAAGTCAGGGAAGACGAGGAAGACCTCCACTGAGATTGATTGGTACAGTGGCAGCAGTAATGTGCTCAAGTGTGGCAAATATTGTGAAGATAGTGTAGGACCGGACAGTGTTTCGTTCTGTTGTGCATAGGGTTACTATGATCTGAACCATCTCAATGGCACCTAACAACACTGAAGTTCTTTAGATCTATCATGCTACAGACTTTAAAAGCATCTTTGAAACTGCTCATTTCGAATGCAGTTTAAGGCAGTAGCATATCTTTTAAATTCTTTTCATTGGTGACCAACATGTTTTCTTTTCAGGTAGACTTAATTAGGATGATTGTTGTTGTTGTTAAGTGTCGTAGAGCTGGTTCCAACTCATAGCAAATCTACATAGGATTTCCAAGGAACAGCTGATGGGTTCGAACTGCCAACCTTGTGGTTCACAGCCCAGTGTTGATCCTACAGCACAACAGTAATCCAATTTAGGGTGACAGACAAAGTTAATAGAATGGGGAACTAAACTTCATACCAATTGGAAACAAAAACAAGGTGTGACTTTAATGTGATGTTAAGTGGACTCTGAGGGCAATTCCAGAAGCAATTTGAAATATATAACTAGCATCTGTAGTGGGAAGGCGTTGGGAACTGGGAATAAATAAGTGGGTAGTCTACTTTCAAGAAGAATTAATAAAAGTCCATAAAAACCCACCAAACCCGTGGTTGTGGAGTTGATTCCAACTCACTGTGTCCCCACAGGACAGGGTAGAACTGCTCTATAGGGTTTCCAAGGTTGTAAATATTTACGGAAGCAGACTGCCGTATTTTTCTCCTCTGGTAGCTGGTGGAGTCAAACCTCCTATCTTTTTATTCTGGTTTGGCACTGTATGACAAACACTGGACTGCTAACCACAAGGTTCGTTGGTCATACCCATCAGCTGCTCCTTGGACATCCTATACAGGGTCCCAATGAGTCAGAACTGACTCGAAGGCAATTAACAACAAGAACAACATTTTGGTTAGCAATTGAGCGCTTAACCACAGTGACACCAGGCTTTTTTCAAGAAGGATTATATAAGATTCAGAATGCTTGCTAAAGAAAACACTTTGATTTTGTTTTTCCGGTCATACTAATACTTAAGTAGATCTTGTTATTTGTTGTTAAGTGCTGTGGAGTTGGTTACAATTCTGACTTATAGCAACCCGGCATTAGGAGCAACTGGTAGGATTGAATCTCTGACCTTGTGGTTAGCAGTCCAGTGCTTATCCTATTTTTATATTTTGTTATCAGACTGAGCAGTTAAGTGAATGAAGCAAGGCATCTTCTGAACCTGTATGTGATGGAGGTCGTGCTGGCAGTGAAGCTTTTTCTTGTCTTTCTCATGTTTCTTTGATTTAAGCACAGGCTTTCCATTGACTTTCCACTGGTGTTATCCAGGACCTATTCTGCAGGAGCACCCAGTAAGAGGATAAATGGCCTCTTATTCATGAAGTGTGACCACAAAATTTTAATTAGAGCATCATGTAAGAAGATCACAATCATCCCTAGGGTTCAGGGAAATTATTTTAACCTTTCCTGGATGGAGTGCTTCCCATTCATTTAACAAGACCTTGATGCGATTAAAACATTTGACACCAAAGAACAACAAAAATGATTGAGTGAATTGAAGGGCTAGTTTACAAGGAATCATTAGCAGCAGTAAAGCTCTGCTAATAACACCGACCAAGGGAAAACTCGGATCAAGATGAGTCGCAATTGACTTGATGGCAATGTTTTTTTTAAAGGGAAAACTCAGACACACTACAACTTGGTATAATGAATTTGAACATGCCAGAGGCTGAGAAATTTGCCTTTTGAGGATCAAGAATCCTTGAAATAAGAGAGCACAGAATTAGAATAAGCGTTTCGAAGCTGTGCTTGTGTATTAATATATTGTCACAGGCTGTGGTGCTGTGGGTTAAAGCACTGGACTGCAAGATTGGTTTGTACTGCAAGGCCGGCAGTTCAAACTCACCAACTGCTCTTCAGAAACCCTATACAGGGTTGCTATGGCTCAGAACAGACTGAATGGCACTTAACAACAACAACAATGGGGACTTAACATTTTTTTTTAGATCTGATGAAAGAAAAAAATAAGAAAAAGGTGACAATAAAGAATGGAGTGTTCTTGAGGGGTGAGAGAGACAAGTGGGTTTATTTTTTAAACTGGAGATTATAGAATCCTACAGAAGCCTTAATAATTAACATTCCTCAGTCTTTTTTGTTTTCTGGTGGTAGATATACAAGAAGACCTGATGGTGCAATAGTTAAGTGCTCAGTTGCTAATGGAAAAGTTGGCAGTTCGGACCCACCAGTCACTCTGTGAGAGAAGAAGTGATAATCTTCTGTAAATATTGTTGTTGTAAGTGCAGTTTCAACTCATAGTGACCCTGTACATAACAGGGTTTCCTTAAAGCAGCTGGTGTGTTTGAACTGCTGATCTTGTGGATACCAGTCCAATGCCACACCAGGACTTCTCTGTAAATCTTGTGGTTAAATGCTGTCAAGTTGGTTTCCACTTACAGTGACCCTGTATAGGGTTTCCAAGGAGCGACTGGTTGGTTTTAACAACTGACATTACAGTTCAAACTGACCTTGCTGTCCTGTGTTTATCCTACCACAGCATACCAGGATTCCTCTATAAAAATTGTTGTTAAGTGCCATCGTGTTGATTCCAACTCAGAGCGACTGGTATAGGGCTTTCAGGGAGCAGCTGGTGAGTTTGAACTGCTGACCTTTCCATTCAAACCAAACTTGAGGTCGAGTGCTTATCTTATGGTGCCACACCAGGACTCCCTGTAAATATTACTGCCTTGGAAATCTGACTGCAAATTCTACTCTGTTCAATAGGGTTGCTATTAGTCAAAATGGATTAGATGGCAATGGGTTTTTAGATTGGTTTACTGTGGAGTTTGTTGTTAGTTGCTATCCAGTTGGTTCTGACCCATGGCAACCCCATGTGCTAGATTATTTAACTACAAAATGAATGGGACATAATCAGTACTCACCGATATCCCAGCTACCCCAGGGGGACCTGCTGGGCCTCCATCTCCCTATAAAGATAAAAAATTAAAGGTTACTTATAATCATATATATAAGATATTGACCTATAAAATTAGTGCCCAAATGATCATTTGGATCTATTAAAGCTTCCTTTGGATCTGATAAACTCTGTCAATATATATTTTTCTGAAACTAAAGGATAGATGGGAAAATAACAGAATGAGAACCAATACAACCTTTTAAAACTTTCTCTTTTTTCATAAAACCAAAGTAAATAAGAGTATTAATGAGAATAAGCATTCATGTTATCATTTCTGTGAACTATTTTTAATAGGAGTTCACAGATATTTAGACCTAAAATTGTTGTTAGGTTATATTAATTGCTGACTTATTGTGACCCTATAGAGGGTTTCTGAGACTATAAATTTTTGTGGGAGCAGAAAGCCTTATCTATCTTCCAAAGCGCATTTGGTAGTTTGAACTGACCTTGTGGTTGGGAGTCCAATGTTTATCATATGGATCCACTATTAATGTCTTATTCCATATAGTCAAAAGGGTATTTCTAGAACTAAAAAGATTAAGAACACTGAGTATCTTCTAAAAAGCTTTCCTACACTTGTTTCATTCGAGAATAAAACCTCAGAATGAAAAGATCTAGAGATAGAGATTTTGTAGAAATCATAATTTGACCAATTAGAATATCCCTTTAAGTACTCTCAGTACAGTAAAACAATTTCTTTTCAAGAGGAATGTGGCATTTTAGATAAAGCTGACAATGCTAAAAATACTAATGATTATATATGAGATCATAAAATGGCAATTTTTGTTGAGCAGAACCTACATTAAAGGAACTTTATAATATCATTGAAAGGCATAAAAGAAGTCTTGATTAAATGGAGAGCTATGCTTTGTTCTTGGAGGGCAAGACAATGTTGTAAAGGTGTCATTGCTTACTCAAATTAATTTATAAATTTAATGCAATTCTTACAATATTCCTACTTGCTCCAACTTGCTCCAACTAGGTCAAATCTCATCAAGATCTTTTTAAATGAATAGGAAGTACTCCAGGAAAGGTTGAAATCATTTCCCTGAACCTTAGGAATCCTTCTGAACTTCTTACATGATTAAAGTTCACTCAGGATAATTAGTAAACTAGAGGATGAAAGAAATAATGCATAAGGAAGATACTAACAATATCAAATATTTAAACATATAATAAAGCTATAATAATTAAAATAATAAAATATTGGCATGAGATTAAGCAGTACATTAATGCAATCTAACTGAAATCTTAGAAACAGACCAGCATTTATATTAGCATTTTAGTAAAGAGAAGAATGTGTTGTTCATTGTTGTTGTTAAGTGCCATTGAGTTGGTTCCGACTCATAGCGTCCCTGTGTAGAGTTTCTGAGTAGTGGCTGTCTGATCTTGCATTTCAAACCAACTTTGCAGTCCAGAGCATTAACCTTCAGCACCACACCAGGACTCCAATGTACATTAAATAGTACTAATAACTGGATTTTTTTTTTTTTTTAAGTTTCATTTCTCTCTTTTCACTCTACTGCATAAAAATCTGGTACAGACTTATGTAAAGAATAAAATGATATGAATGATAAAGAAACTAAGAGAAAATATAAGTTACTACTCATCTAATTTTGGTCGAGTAAAAGAATAAAAGTTATTTCATGTAGAAACACAAAACAAAAATTCATAAAGGAAAAGAGCTTCAAATTTGACTACATAAATTATAATTTTTACATGGATAATTATATGAAATAAAAATTAAAAGGCAAAGACCAGTTTTAAAAAACAAAACAAAGCTCCAACATATAAGATAGAAGTAATACCTTTAATTAAAAAAAAAAAAATGTGCAAAGGATGTACGTAAACAACTGTTTTTGTTGTGGTTAGTTGCCATCGAGTCGGTACCTACTCATAACAACCCTGTGAACAACAGAACAAAACACTGCCCGATCCTGGGCCAACCTCACAATTGTTGCCATACCCATTGAGCCCATTGATGCTGCCATTCTGCCAATTCATCTCACTGGGGATCTTCCTCTTTTTCTCTGACCCGCCCCCTTACCAAACATGATATTTTTCTTCAGCAACTGGTCCCTCCTGACATATGTTCAAAGTATGAGAGATGAAGTTTGGCCATCCTGGCCTCCACGGAGCACTCTGGCTGCACTTCTTCCAATAGAGATTTGTTTGTTCTTTTCGCAGCCCATGGTACTTTCAATATTTTCTTCCAACACCATAACTCAAATGCATCAATTATGTGGTCTTCCTTATTCACTGTCCAGCTTTCACATGCATATGAGGTTATTGAAAATACCATGGCTTGGGGTAGGCACACCTTAGTCCTCAAGTTGACATTTTAGCTCTTCAACACTTTGAAAAGGTCTTATGCAGCAAGCAGATTAGTCTAATACAATATATTGTTTGATTTCTTGACTGCTGCTTCCATGAGTGTTGATAGTTGATTCAAGAAGAATGAAGTCCTTGACAACTTAAATCTTTTCTCCATTGATAAGAATATTGTTTATTGGTCCAGTGGTGAGGATTTTTTTATTTCTTTACGTTGAGATGCAATACATACTGAAGGCTGTGCTCTTTGATCTTCACCAGTAAATATTTTAAGTCCTCTTTCAGCAAGCAAAGTTGTATCATCTGCATATCCAGGTTGCTAATGAGTCTTCCTCCAATTCCAATGCTACATTTTTCTTCATATAATACAGTTTCTCAGATGATTTGGTCAGCATACAGGTTGAATAATTATGGTAAAAGAATACAACCTTGTCACACACCTTTCTTAATTTTGAACCATTTAGTGTTCCCATGTTTTGTTCAAACAACTGCCTCTTGGTCCATGTACAGATTCCTCATGAGCACAATTAAGTGTTCTGAAATACTCATACTTTGCAATGTTGTCCATAGGTTGTCATGATCCACACAATCGAAAGACTTTGCATAGTCAATAAAGCACAGGTAAACATCTTTCTGATATTCTCTACTTTCAGCCAAGATTCATCTGATATCAGCAATGATATCCCTCTTTCGACAGCCTCTTCTGAATCCAGCTTGAACCTCTGGAAGTTCTCTGTCAATGTATGCTTGCAACCATTTCTGTATTACCTTTAATAAAATCTTACTCAAATGGGATATCAAAGAGATTGTCCGATGATTTCCACATTCCATTGGGTTACCTGTCTTTGGAATGGGCACAAATATGGATCTCTTGCAAGCAGTTGGCTAGATAGTTGTCTTCCAAATTTCTTGGCATAGATGGGTGAGTGCCTCCTGTGCCGCCTCACTTTCTTGAAATATTTCAATTTTCATTACATCAATTCTTGGTGCCAATTCCTTCAATGCACCTTGGACTTCCTCCTTCAGGATCATTGGCTCTTGATCATATGCTACCTCTTGAAATGATTGAACATCAACCATTTCCTTTTGGTACAATGACTCTGTATATTCCTTAGATCTTCTCTTGATGCTTTCTGCATTATTCAATAATTTGCCCAGAGAATCTTTCAATAATGAAAGTCGAAGCTTGATTTTTTTCTTCAGATAATTCTAATCTATTTCACTTTGTTCCTTCTAAATTATGGGATTTTCTCCTTGAAATTAATATAATAGAACTTTTCATTCAATGGAAATATTTGCATATTTGATAAAAATTGACATCAAGAGGCCATTTCTTGACAAGATGATCTTTCCAATACTTGGGCCTCTCCTCTCATGAACTTCCCCTTTACTACAATATGGAGTCCTGGTTTGGAAAAAGCACTGCATTGAAAGGCTTGTTTGAACCACGAGGATGGCAGTTCAAACTCACCAGTCACCCCTTAGAATCCCCTATACAGGGTCACTATGAGTCGCCACCAATTTGACGGCACTTACCAAAAATAGTTATATTAATTTTTAGACCTTGTCAATAAAATCCTCCATAATCTCAATTTAATGAATCCTGACCTTGGGCCACCATCTCTCATTGCTCTAGCTCATCTCTTAAGGACTGTTAGCCCTCAAGATGCTTCCTGGACCTCTAATCAGTTGATATTACCATGTTTTCATCAGTCTCCACACCCTTCTCTACCCAGATGAATTCCATGGTCAATTATTATAATCCCTTTCTTTGTATACTGCTAACTCTCTTGCCCTATTATTGCTTTTTGTACTTAAACTTGTCAAAAAATAGAACCTTGATTAAATGCAACTCCCATTTTCTGCTTTTCCTTGAGAGTCTGTGAAGCACACCAATTCTCCTTGACTAGTCTTACTTCAGTTCATGCCCAGGAACCTCAAGGAGTCCTTAGGGCTGCACCCTTACCTCACTTATGTGGTCAATGAATTCTTCCTCCCTCTCCTGGAAGACTTTCTTCTTAAACCCCAATCTCTTTTCTCTACTTCAGTCTCAGATGATGACCTTGCATCTTTTGTCTCTGAGAACATTTAAGCAATCAGAAAAGAACTTCTATAGATCCCTACCAAGACACCTTCTCACATATTGGCATCTGCATCCCTGTGCTTTGTATTCATAACTATTAGGAAAACTGAACTGTCCACACTCTTCTCTGAAGCCAAACTCTTCATGTATGCACTAGATTCTTTTAACTTTTACCTATTTAAGGACAATGCTTCGGGAATTCTCTCCAGTCATGCATATCATCATTCCAGTCTTTTAAGTTACCTTTTTAACTTTCTTCCTGAATGATGTTCTTCATTCACAACTCTTCTGGTTTTTGGTCATTACTGTCTAATGCATCAAATCTGTTATTGAGATGGTCTCTGAATTCTAATGGGATATACTTAAAATCATATTTTGGCTTTCAAGTTCTTGTTTTAATTATGTTCAGCTTCAGTGTAAACTTGCATCTGAGTAATTGATGGTATGTTTCATTCTTCCCCTGACCTTGTTTTGGCTGATGATGTTAAACTTCTCCATCATTTATTTCCAGAGATGTAGTCAGTTCGATTCCTTTGTATCCCATGTGGTGAGGTCCAGTTATATAGCTGAATTTATGTTGTTGAAAAAAAGTATTTGCAAGGAATAAGTCACTGGTCTTACAAAATTCCATCATTGACCTACAGTATCATTTCTATCACCAAGGCCATATTTTCCAACGCCATGTCCTTACTCTTTGTTTCCAATTTGTTTATTCCAATCATCAGTAATGATCACTGCATCTTGATTGCATGTTTGATCAATTTCAGACTGAAGAGTAGTTGGTAGAATTCTCAATTTCATCATCATTGGCTTCAGTGATTGCTGAATAAACTTGAATAATTGTAGTATTAACTGGTCTTCTTGAGGACTTTTATACTTGTTCTTTTCTCTTCAAAAGAAGCCTCGATGGCATAATGGTTGAGTGCTTGGCTGCTAAATCAAAGGTGGTTGGTTCAAACCCACCAGTCACTTGTGGGGAGAAAGTTGTGGCAGTCTGCTTCTGAAAAGATTTACACCCTTGAAAGCCCTACTTTGTTATATAGGTTCCCTATGACTTAAAATCGACTTAACAATAGATTTAATTTAGTTTTTAGTTTTCTCTTCAGGAAATATTTTTCATTCAGATTTGAGGAAGTTTGGCTAACTCCCTTCATCTCCTTCAAGTTTTTGTTCAGCTCATACCTTCTCAGACCACTCCACTAAGGATCTCTGGTAGCGTAGTGGTTATGAGTTGGGCTGCTAACCTCAAGTGCATTAGTTTGAAGCTACCAGCCATTCTGCAGGATAAAGATGAAACTTTCTGCTCCTGTAAAGATTTACAGTCTCAGAAACCTATACAGGGTCACTAGAAGTAAGAACCGATTCCATGGCACACCACCACCACCCGTGTTCCTACTCCTAATAGTGATTCCATTAATATTTTTATTTATTGTTTATTCCTAGTTGCTGTCTCCCCTCTTTGAATATTAGTTCCATAAGGGCACAGCATTTTGTCTGTTTCATTCACTTATATATCCGAAGCTCCTGAAAGAGTTCTGGCTCCACAGTAGGTGTTCACTAAACATCTGTCAAATGTTGAATGAATAACTCTATTCCCACCCTATGTGTGCTTACCTTTATACCTGGAAACCCTTCTAGTCCTGGTAACCCCATTGGACCAGGTTCTCCCTGTTAAAGATGAACACAGGAATTACAGGGGCAATGATTTGTCACAAATCTGTTTGTGTGTATGCCAAAAATTAACACCCAAATTGTAATTTGCAATTTTACAATAAATAGTATGCTGTATTTTTTAATAACGTATGCTTGCATTTGGTGTTTGAAAATAGTTTGTGAAAAAAAGCTGTTCGCCAGAGAAGTATGAATTTCTTTTCCAATTAATTGTTTCTGTTCTGATTAGCTATCTAATTAGAATGAATCCCTCTCCTCCTCGATTATCCTAATTTTATTAAGAATGAGAATGAAAAGCTTGGCTCTAAACAAGTTTGCCAACTTGTGGAATACTTGGGGCTGCTAGATTACCAGGGAATGAGACCAAATTCTTTAAGACTTTAAAGATGGGGCTCTCAAAGTAGTTATATCACTTTCACATATTCTTTGCTGCAGGATATGAATTGTGAATATTTGAGAAGATGACCCAAGGATAATTCAATGATTCTAAAAGTGAAAGCCAAACTGATAAGGTACTGAGAGACAGGAAATAGATAAGCATTTTCTATTTTCTTTCTTCTTTTTAATCTTTTGTGTATTTTAATATATGACCCCAGGCTAGCCAAGCCTTTAGGTTCTTAAGGCATGCATTATGAAAAGTTATGGTGGAGCTGATAACTTGGAACAAATAAACATTAGGACTTCTAAATCAAGAGAGATAAAGTTGGCACTTTCTTGTTCATCAGTTAGTTAATCCACCTATTTTCTTAGTATACTGGATGCTTTTATACATGATTATATAGAAAAGGGAGTTCTGGCGTGATGCTGTCGGCTAATGCAAAGTCTGACTGCAAAGTCATTTGAACTGCAAGGTTCAAGCTCACTATAGATTGTAATTGACTCAATGGCACTTAACAACAACAACATATAGAAAAGAGAGCTTCCAAAATTCATCCTCTGTGAGTATATCTTTGTATACGTAATTTCAATCTGTTTAAAAAAATATTACCAAGGTTCTAACTTCTACTATTATTTATGATATTATCTTTATTATGGAATGTTAAATGAAGTATATAACTGATTCATTCTATGCTTTAGGAATCTTTTAAAATATCTCTTAATATGTAACCTGCCAATCATAAAGCTATGTAAAAGAGGCCCTGGGTTACTGACAAAGGTAATAAGCTTTTGACTCTTTTTGTTTATAATTTTCAATAGTCCCTAAGTAAGAGAAGGTACTTAATCAATAAATATTTGTATGAAAGTATCTAATAATTAAATATTTAACTGAAAGTCACTTATAAATGGAATACTAAAGAAACAAATTGAAGTATTTCAGAAGATAATAAACTCAATTAATTGTCATTTTGCTTTATAAAGGTTTATTGACATAGTGGTACAAATCCATCATCTTGGGATCTGAAGGATCATTGGAAAATAAATATATTCCTACCCATCTCAAAAACGACTTTTCAGTTCTCTACTCTGTGACCTACATGTTGCCATTCCTAGCTCATTTCTATGGTACGCAGTATTATTTCTCCATCTGTGCAACTTGTGGGAGATGAGTCCAGAGCCTACCTGACAAAGAACTTCAGAAAGCATTTTCAAATTTTATTTAGGGTAACCTTGAAGGTTTTTACAGTATTTAATTTTGTGATTCCATATTTCTGGTTTTGTGTTTCATGAATGAATTTACTCCTCTAAAAGCAGGAAATAGTTATTTCTAAATGCAATTAGTTTAGATTCTCCATCCTTTATTGCTTATAGCTAAGCAATTTGAAATGTAAACACTTCAAATTCTACAGAAATTTGTCTACATTTTTGCTTCCATCTACCTTCCAATTCACACAAGTTAGAATTTTTTCTTTATTATTATAATACTTAGAAAGTAAAACAAATATATTCTCACTTTAATCTGCAGCTGCTAATGTAGGAACTTGAAAAAATGCTCCAGAAAAAGCAATGAGAAGTGTACCTCAATGGTTCAGAAGGGGTGTTTTGTGTCTTATGAGCTGGAAGTATAGGATGGAAAGACCAGGAGGAAAATTTTGTAGTTGACAAGATGAAAGAAAATTAAAATTATAGTGAAGGGTACAGTTGCTGACAGCATGAAAAGGAAAAGTTAACAACAGATAAAGGAAACTTCTAAATAATATATTTGGGGTTTGGAATATGGTACTACTAGTTACAAGAAGGCTTTCAGGGGAATAAAAATTGGCTTTAATAATATATTTTGCCCAACAACAAAAATAGGTTCTTTGCTGCAAGTCCTTATATATTTCATATATAGATGTGAAAACACTGCATTTTATGGCTTATTCTTTCACAGCTGAAAATTTATTCATGCAGTTTTACCACACTGTGCTATAATAAAAGGGCTTCAACTTTTTCACATGACAGTGAAGAAATGAGTTGAAAGTTTATTTCAGTGTCAGGTATTCCAAGTTTATACCCAGAGGTCAAAAAGATACGCAAATAGAATAGGAAAGGATGAAACATGTTTGATAAGGACATGACAGGAAAGAATGCCAAGGAATAAAGGGAGTCTAATTGAATTTGGCAGAACTTTTACAGTGAAGCTCCATGGTTGAGAAGGATGCTGAGAACAATTATCATCCTTTCAGTGGTTGGAGGACAAGATCTCCTTACATGCTGAGTGTTAACCTCTTGATACATTACTCCACATAAGTGAGTTTATGACAGCATACCACATCTCTTACAGACTAATTGCCCAAGACACCCAGAGCAAATAGACAGTCTCTTTCCTTTTTTTTTTTTTTTTAAATTGGGAAGAGGGCAGGCATGTCACAGAATTTCTTCCTAGTTTTCTCTTCCACATTCTACTTAAAACTGAATCAATCATAGAAAGAGTGCTATTAGAAGAAAGTGTCTCACTTATCAAGAGTTTTACATGTATCTTCCTTCATAATAAAAGGATTTCTAAAGCACAATGATGGAAAAAGACGAATCTTAAGGACAGTGACAAAAAAAAAAAAAATCAGCCTTCAGGAAGAGCAGACTGATGCATCTTAAAAATAAAGAACACACTGATGGCATCTCTTTGGAATCCTGACCCTGTTGACTCCAATATGTTAATTGATGAGCACCATCTTTACCTGATGTTCTTCTTTCAAACTTTAACAAAGATCTGTTTTCTAAATGACACAAGCATGGGAACATACATACCACGGGGCCAGGATCGCCTTTTGGGCCCTGTAAGAAAACCACAGAATGTCATTATTTAAAATAATGACTGAAGCAAAATCATAAAATATCAAGTCAACTCATTTTGTTTTAACTCACATAAAAATATTTGTGAGTTTTAAGGTTTTGCTACAGTTTTGGATTTGAAGAAAAGGTAAACACAATTTGATGGGACCCCTATCAAAGCAGTTGTTCGGGACACTATTCCGTTCTTAATGTTTATAATAACAAACTGGCACCACTATGAAAAACACTATTTATCATTGTTTTGGGTTGTGTACATTTTTATTATGGTGGTTTTCTTTTCTTCTGCTATAAAATTTTTGGTTATATTTGGGGCATGTGTTTTCCAGTAAACTTAGAAGTTTTTGGTTTTCACTGTGACTGTTGTTAAGTGTGTTTGGTGTTGAACAACTGTACTCACAGGAGGACCAGGTGGCCCTGGATAACTGGGAACATTCACACCTCCCTTCAAGGAAAAAGAAAGAGAAGAGAAGAATTTATAGTAATCCACAACTGGAAAAGGATTTTAAATGATTACAAAAGCAAATACCTGGATTTTATATAAACTGCTCATTCCATTTCCTTCATTGAATGGTACACCCTTAGAAAAGAAATGAGATATCATATTATTCTGTATAGTTCAGGAGTTGGCATATCTACCTTTTGTCTTTTTACCAAATTGTATCATTTCTATCCTACTTTTGAAAGTGAATTTAATACTATAAGTGAAATAATACAATGTTTCCATTTTTAGCTTTTCAAAAGAAAAACTGTGGTGAAAACCTGCAAAGTGATCTACACCTGCAGCACAGAGACATTTTCAGTAGGGGTTTGATTAATGTTCAGGTTTGACAGATGAGACACTAATGCATTCAGAGGAAAATATTATTTGCTCATTAAAATTCAGTTTCTGAATTGCCAATTTATGCTAACTGTTTACAACCTGCTGACCTGCAGGCTATATTGTAGTAGTGCTGATGAATATGTGAATAGGGAACAATTTGGCTACTGGGAAGTAATTTTTTTCCCCCACAGTCTTTCCATACCAAATAGAAAATTAAGGTCAGTTGGGAACATAATGTCACTCACAACCTGTGTGAATGTTTCTATAAAAACATATGTTCTAGAATAATGGGAACAAAGACCTAAGAAAAAAGTCCCAGAGCAACCAATACCTGGAATAGATTCTAGATTCTTTAAAACAACAACATACATTTTAGCATGCAGGTAAAATATGCATATGGAAATTTTAGTTTTAAAAAAATTTAAATTGCATTTTTCTTTTTTGTGTTTCCCACATTTCAGTTACAAAATCTTGAATTTCACTGTTTTTCTTATATTTTGGGATACTGAGGTATGCTGAGTAAACACATTTTGTACACATCTTCAAAACATTAGTGATGGAAGGAAAAATGTTTCATGTTAAGTCCTGGAGAGACGAAGGATACCGTGTCTGAGATTTTCACAGAAAGTTTCCCAGAGAAGACAACATTTAATGTATGTCTTGAAGGATAAATAAATTTGGATCATTTACCAAATTATTAAGTCAATTATGAAAGCACATATAAATATAGCTATATAAAATAAATGTAGCAGGCCATGAGCTCCTGCTATATTTACAGTTCTGTCTACTGGGTAGGGGGGTACATGTTAAGATTTGAGCCCCAAATGCATTCTTCCTTGCTTCCTTGTCAAACCAAGCTGAGGAATGAGTTTAGAAAAGTACAGAGTGCAGATCTCTTTGATTATGTGTGCAAAGTGTGCGTCTACACTCATACTAAGAACAATCACTGTTATCTTCAGGAAGTCACAGTTAATTTTGCCTCTTCCCGGCTTAAACTTTTCCTATGAGGTTGGGCAGAAAAGACCATTAGGCCTGGACCTAAACTCCGCTGCGATTTGAGCATGGTCCCACACGAGGGCAGACTTGCTCCAAAGAGAGACAGCTCTCCTCTTCATCGCCTCCCTGACAAAGTGCGCATCTGTTTCAATCATGAGCATAAAAACATCAATGACTCTTGTATATTTTGTTCACTAGGTGCTATATAAATAGAATTTCCTTCCATATCAGACATCACTGATGGGAATGAACACACATAGCATAATACCAAATATTCTACCAATTCTCCCTGCCTGAAGGGATCTCTTTTTACAGACTCTCTTTTCTATGAATGAGGCTCATTGAGGTTCAATGGCTTTCCCTGAGTCCCTCAGGCAAGAAGTGAGACTTATGCACACACTGGGGTCTCCTGAGTCTTCATAAAGGGAGGTCCACCATATGCAAGTCTGTGCACTGCTCGCTGGGACTTAGCCAAATGGTAGAAAAGAATCTACCCAAGCCTATACAGGCTATTGTTTATATTTGTATAAAAACTTGCTTACCATTTTCATCTTTGAGAACATCTAAGTATAGGCTAACCTCCGGGTTATAAAAATCTTAAATAAACACATGAATTTAGAATTTAAACTTGAAACAACTCACAGGCGGGCCTGGTGGTCCAGGCTTCCCAGGGGGTCCTTCACTGCCCTGCAAAGGATATAGACCAAAGTAAACTGCTTAGACATTTCTACTCCAGGCTTATGAGCCAGATTGTGCTTGCTCAGACAGCCATCCTCTGTAATCAATACAATCTGTCATTTCATCCCAGCCTTGCAAAGTCTTATTTAGCTTGGCTCACTCCTTTATCTGGGGAAATAGGTTCTAGACCATTGGAAAATGAAATACGTCTTCCAGGCCCATCTAGACACTTGCTGTGTGAGCCTTAGGGGTAAAGCTTATTCTTAGATGGCACCAAAAAACCTAGATCTTGTCCTAAACAAGTGGTAATTGGGAGAACCTACCACACCTGGTTGTCAGATTCAAAATGGCCAATACCAGTCCGTTTCAACTCATTAGTGCCTAAGATGTAGTTGTTTATGCGTTTCATTTCATTTTTGACAATTTCCAATTTTCCTAGATTCATCCTTCGCACATTCCATCTTTTGATTATTAATGGATGTTTACAGCTGTTTCTCTTCATTTTGAATTGTGCCCCACCAGCAAATGAAGGTGTGCAACAGGGTTCTATTCTTTCACCATACTTATTCAACCTGTATGCTAAGCAAATAATCTGAGAAGCTGGGTTATATGCACAAAAACATGGCATCAGGATTGGAGGAAGGCTCATTAACAACCTGCCATGTGCAGATAATACAACCTTGCTTGCTGAAAGTGAAGAGGACTTAAAATATTTACTGATGAAGATCAAAGAGCACATGCTTCAGTATGGATTGCATCTCAATGTAAAGAAAACAAAAATCCTCACTACTGGACCAATAAACAACATTCTTATCAATGGAAAACAGATTGAAGTTGTTAAGGACTTCATTCTTCTTGGATCAACCATCAACACTCATGGAAGCAGCAGTCAAGAAATCAAACAATGTATTGTATTAGGCAAATTTGCTGCACAAATCTTTTTTGAAGTGTTGAAGAGCAAAGATGTCAGCTCGAGGACTAAGATATGCCTGACCCAAGCCATGGTATTTTCAATAACCTCATATGGATGCAAAAGTTGGATAGAGAATAAGAAAGATCATAGAAGAATTGATGCATTTGAGTTATGGTGTGTGAGAAGAATATTGAAAGTGCCATGGGCTGCCAAAAGAACAAACAGATCTGTGTTGGAAGAAGTGCAACCGAAGCCCTCCATGGAGGCCAGGATGGCCAAACTTAGTCTCTCACACTTCGGACATATTGTCAGGAGGGATCAGTCACTGGAGAAGGATATCATGTTTGGTAAGGTAGAAGGTCAGAGAAAAAGAGGAAGACCCCTAGAGAGATGGATTGGCAAAGAGGCAGCAGCATCAATGGGCTCAGGTGTGGCAACAATTGTGAGGTTGGCTCAGGACGGGGCAGCATTTTGTTCTGTTGTGCATAGGGTAGCTAAGAGTTAGTACTGACTCGATGGCACCTAACAACAACAACAAACAACAACCATACCTGGGGGTATTGAGCAGAATTCTTGTTGTGGCTCTTTTGGTCAGCTCTCACTTTAGTCTTACCTCTGCCACCTTCATTTTTTGGGAATCAGCAAGGCCACCCTTATAATTTTACTCAAACAGAAAAATCATAACCTGTGTTGTGTCTGCAGGCAGAGAAACTTCTTCTATTTCCCAAGCTAATATAAGACTTTATAACCAAGCCAGGCATGTCCTGCTGAACAGAAATGACTATGGTACAATATTGTTTAAGGGAAATGCTCTTTGCCATTTCAACAGCTTACACACTGTGCTTATGGAAAAAAGGAGACTAAAAGTGGAATTTGTGAAAAATGGATTCACGTTGAATCTTGAATAATGAAATTTTTTAAATTTTATAAAACATAGATGCTTGTTGGCTCCACAATCAGTAGAGTTATTGCAGCCCCTTTGAAACCTATATCTGTGCTTATCTTTTGACTAATGTAGTGCTGGAGTTGGTTCTGACGTATAGTGACCCTGCCCTGGGCTTCCAATGCTATCAATCTTTACAAGAGCAGAAAGCCTCATCTTTCTCCTGCAGAACCACTGGTAGTTTCAAACTGCTGACTGTGAGATTAGCAGTCCGATTCCTAACTACTATGCTATAATACCCTCATAAAATCTTTTTAGTCTCTCAATGGCAGGAGCAATTACATGAAGTAGTTAATCAAAAAAAAAAAAAAGAAAACATATAGAACAAAATTCATACTCACAATACTCAAGAATTTTGAGGAATTTTAGCTCATTTCCATCAATTTGATTAAGAATTTCACCCCTAAGCCCCCTACTTTTTAATAATTAAAGAGAACATCAAGACTTGTTTTGTTTGGATGTTATTAAAAAAATAAGCCGTCAAGTTTTTCTTGCTATGTATCTGCCTAAGAACATGTGATGATGAACAAGTATATTTTCAAATGTTTTGATGGTGGTATGTCTCTAAGACATGTTGTATTCTGGTGCCTGCTGGCAGTGTCCTTCCCAGAATGATGTCATAGTACTCACGAGCCAACGAACAAGGAAAAATATGTGACTACTGAAAAGACTTTTATTTTCTCTCTCTGGAACAATTAAAACTCATACTTTGATCCCCGTTTGTGCACCAAAGCTCATCTCAGTGTGGAATTTCCATTAACTTCAAAGGAAAATCTATGACTGAATTATTTCACAGAGAACAGAGTAATAAGTCTGGTGGGGTGGAGAAGCTCCTCAAGACATTACCAGAAAAAGATGTGCTGAGACTTTCTAGAATTAGCACATTGTTTCCTTCCAAGTTTGTTAGGAACCCTTTGCTCCTTGATAAGCCCTGTTTTGTTCAGGGAGCTTGCATTGGAGGGGAAGCTGCTTGATTGCCTCTTGTGGAGTTTTGATTCCTATTTCCCTAATATGAGTAGCTACACTTAGTTCATTCACCCACTGGTTCTGCCAGGACTCACACTAGATGGCTGATTTGGATTCAAAAGAAGATAACCATGAGCAGCTCTGTGGCCCTACTGTCTGAGACTCCCCTATTGCTGTCCCCACTGCTGACCATGGCAACCCATATGACCAATAACTAACTGGACTCCCCGGGAAACAAGGTGCCCTGGTTCCTCAGTGAATTTATCTTATGACCTTGCTATGGATTGAATTGTGTTCCCTGAAATGATACGAAATCCTAACTCCCAATCCCTGGGAAAGTCACCTTGTTGGGAAATAGGATCTTTGAAGATTTTTGTCAGTTAATGTGAGAGGTCATACTGAACTAGGGTGGATCCTAACTAATAAGACAGGTGTCCTTATGAAAAAGGAAGAGACACAGAGAGAGAAAGATGCTAAGGAATGCCACGTGATGATGGCAGCAAAGATTGGAGTTACGCTGCCACAAACCAAGGAACATATGAAACTGGTTCAAGCTAGAAGAAACAAGGATGGATCCTTTGCTTTCTGCTTCAGAGAGAGCATGGCTCTGCCAACATCCTGAATTTGGACTGCTAGTCTCCAGAACAGTGAGAAAATAGATTTCTGTTGTTTTAGGCCATATAGTTGGTGGCATTTTGTATAGCAGCCATAGGAAATGAAAACTACCTGCTTGGGACAGAAATTAGCTATTGTCTCACCAAACCGTTCTTTTACTGTGACCTAGTCCATATAGGCATAATGCTGTTTGGATCCTTGATACCTGTGGCTGGAAGCACCTGATAATCACTTATTTGTACCTCTTCCAGACCCTTCCAACCACCCCCTCCTACCACATTGCCTCAGGCCCCTGAATTCAACTTGGACTTTTGTTCTATCTACTTATTGTTTTCCCTAAGGATATGTCTCCTGTATTCAGACCAACTTTTAAATCTATGTCCTTCCAAGCCTACTATAAGAAGAATAAGCCCCTCACATTATAGCTGGAATCCCTAGGTAGTGTGAACAGTTAATGTGCTCCACTGCTAACCAAAAGATTGGACGTTTGAGTTCAACCAGAGGCACCTGGAACGAAAACACTTGGAAAAAGAAAATGCACTGGAATGAGGCATTTGGAAGAAAGGCCTGCTAATCTACTTCTGAAAAGTCAGCTATTGAAAACCCTTAGGAGCACAGTTCTGCTCTGACACACTTGGGGTCACTATGAGTTGGAGTCAACGTGACGCCAACTGTTTTTGTTTTAGTTTTGACACCATATCTATTTTTAAGACTTTGCTTGATTTTACGCAGCTCTCTGTAAACAGTCTTACCCTGCCTCTACCTCAAGCCCCACTTTGGATGACACACGAGACTTTTCCTCTGTACCTTGTCACCCTTTGCTCCCATAGGACCAGGATGTCCAGTTCTTCCCAATAAGCCCTATAAGACACAAAATGAAGTCTGTTACAAAAACAACAACTAAATGGCAAAAGAATATTGGAAGTTGTTTGTAAAAACTTAAACATTTTGAAGGTCATTTGATCCTAATTAAATCAGTCCTAAAAGCTTGTATTTCTTCAGGCTGATACAGCAGCTGTATCCTGCTGATAAGCCCTCAGAAGGGTAAAATTTGTATTTGTGGTCGCTTTTTCACCTTGGTCAACCACATGTAATGACCTTAATTGGAACCTTTTGATACATTTAAGAATTTAGCCTTGCTGTTTAAATGGCAATTTACATAACATTATGCCTTCCTAAATGAGCTATAATTTTGGTAGTGATCAACATTTTAAACACTTCAAGACACGGCAGAATTAACAATGTGCATACTGAGTTATGTGAGCTGCATTTTACCAGTGGAGAATAAAATTTAATTTTGATTCTTCTTTGGGAATAGAGTTAGCTATGCTTCTCATGCTTCCTTTCACAAATTCCCCCCTTAAGTTTCAATTGTAGTGGACTATTTTAAACCAGGTTTGTTTTATATAATTTTGGTGATAGTATAAATGGTAAGATTTACTAATGGCAAATCCATGAGACATAAGGTAGAGGAGGATCACATTTCTACTTGTGTGGTAATGACTACATCTATCTTCATGGTGTTATTGTTGCTGTTAAGTGCCGTCGAGTGGGTTCCAACCCATAGTGACCCTATGTATAGAGTTTCTGAGGAGTGGCTGGTGGGTTTGAACTGCGGACCTTGTGGTCGGCAGTCCAGTGTTTATCCTACCACACCACACCAGGAGTCCATAGGAACCTTAAAAGGGAGCAGTTGGAGAAGTTGAGACTTCAGTAGTGCTGCTAATTTAGCAAAGAAAATATGTTTGCAATACTGGTGACAAACTGAAACTAAAATAAAGTTAAAATTTAACTGGCTGAACTGTATTTAGCTGGCAATTCTAGACTTGCTTAAACTTGAATGAGAGGTTGGATTTGGCAGATGAAAAGGAAGAAACTCTGGTCTAGAGTCTCTAAACAGAATAACCAAAGATAAAACATGAGTGATGTCACATTTGAGGGGCAGTGAGACAAATGCCCTTACTAGAGTGTTATTTTAATTCAGAAATAGAAATAATAAATTGAATCTGATAATTCTTGACACATTTTTTTCCCCCTCTTGAAAGTGAATTCTCAACTCATAATGCTTAAGAATGTAAGGGTGTAATAATCTGAATAATTCTTCCAAAGGTTAATACCAAAGAATTATAATAAAAAATTAGAATACTCTTTTGCATACAACTTCAATTTCAAATAGACTAGTTTAATCACAGACTACTCTCTGGTAAGGAGTCTTCAGAACTCTGAGCAGCCTTCAGTAACACTAAATGAAAGTCAGCTGTTGGAGGAGGCCTTTCTTGGCCATAGAATCTCTATACAGGCAATGAGAACATAAAACAATGAAGCATATTAACTCTCCATCCAGCATCCCAACAGATATGAGTTGTAAGTGGAACACTTTCAGTAAATACTTACAGGGGGTCCAGTAGGTCCGAGAGCACCTGGAATGCCTGGAATTCCTTGAAGACCCTAGAAGAGATAGTTCCTAACCATAAAATCCATTATATTACATCACACAGTTGGGAACAAGGCATTTTAGCTAATCAAATATTTTAACTATTGAAAATTAAACATCTGATCAAGAAATATAATATATGCTATAGGCAAACAATCATTTTCAAAAATGAAAATAGTGAGCTAAAGTGCCATGATACAGATTCTGTAACAAAAATAATTTAATGTTTTTGATGATTCATAAAACATTTCTGATCTTACTGAACTACCTCATCAGCAACAGACTGAGAATCCTATTCTGACAAAGCATGGAAATAGAAATTTCTGATTTGCAAAATACTACCAAGGAAATATTGTTGCTGTTAAGTGCCGTCGAGTCGATTGCGACCCATAGCGACCCTGTACAGGGTTTCCGAGGCTGTAAATCTTTATGAGAGGAGAACGCCTCATCTTTCTCCCTCAGAACAGCTGGTAGTTTTGAACTGCTGGCCTTAAGGTTCACAGCCCAATTCATAACCACTACGCTACCAGAGCTCCTTTATAGGATTATGCTAAAGCTATGGTCTTCATTCAACTAGTGGGAAAATGCCATGTGTTTTATGAAATAATATGCAGTAACTTGTTATTTATAAGAAGACATTTGGCTCACTGGTGAATTTGTGAATTTACATTTGCAACCTTTTAAAATTTATATTTTGGGTTAAGAGTAAGGAGTAATGGTTGGGACTATGACCAGATCTAGAGATTTATTCAGTGTTAGGGGTTAGGGTGAGGGTTAGTGTTGGGGTAGAGGTGGGCTAGGGTTAGGAGTAAGGCTTGGCCTAGTTTCAGAGCCACTGTTAGGTTTATTTATTTATTTATTTATTTATTTATTTATTTATTTATTTATTTATTTATTTATTTTCTTGAACTCTACTTGACTTCCTCTTCATTTGGAAATTCTGTAACTACACTATTCCCTTTTTACTTTATGTTGTTGTTGTGTATTGTTATTTCTGGGTCCCTGGTCCCTATTTTCAGTGCTCTGGTAGCATAGTGGTTACAAATTGGGCTGCTAACCTCAAGGTCAGCAATTCAAAACTACCGGGCATTCTGCAGAAGAAAGATGAGGCTTTCTGATCCCATAAAGATTTATAGCTTTGGAAACCCTGTGTGGGTCACTATGAGTCGGAACCGACTCCATGGTACTTAACAACAACAACAATATTTTCAATGCTGTAGGTTTGGATTGTTAACTACAAGCTCATCAGTTCAAACCCACCAGCCACTACTCAGAAATCCTATACAGGGTTGCTATGAGTTGGAGCTGATTTTATGGCACTTAACAACAAGAACAACAACAACAACAACAGCAATAGGTTTGTATTACTTTGAATACTTCTATATCTCGGTTGAGCTCTGGGTGATATTTCATGTAAATTAATCTCAGGTTGTTGTCTTCTATTGGTGGTTGTGTGTCCAATGAACTTCCTTTGTTTTTTCATGTAAGGTTGATCTGGTTTTTACAAATTCTTTTAATTTCTGTTTATCTGGAAATGTCCTAATTTCACCATCATATTTAATGGACAATTTTTCTGGGTATATGATTCTTGGTTGGCAGTTTGTTTTTTTCTTCTCAATTTTATATATGTCATTTCATTGTCTTCTTACCTACAGTTTCTGCTGAGAAATCAGAGCTTAGTCTTAGTTATCCTTTATGGCTAACTTTTCATTTTTCATGAGCTACTTTGGTTTTGAAAATTTTGATTATAATATGTCTTAGTGATTTTCTTTTGGGGTCTACCCTGTTTGCAGGGTAATTTAGCCTCCTATTGATTCACTTGCCCTTTTTATGTATTATCTATTTCTGATGTATTAACATGGATAGTAGTATTAACTTTCTAATTGCTGTTTTTGTAAGGTTTCCAATTTTTCATTTATTTTGTCATTTTGTTCTTGTAGCTTTTACCTGAATTTTTCTAAACACTTGTCTGTGTTTTCCTTGATTTCATCTGTAATTTCTTGATCATTCTTTCAATCCATTGAAAGTACCTCTAAATATCATTCTTTTAAATTACTTATCAATTAGTTCTGATACCATTTCTGGTATTATATTTTCTGAATCTGTATTTTGGTCACTTGTTTGTGGCAGCCTGTCTTGTTTCTTCGAGTAAATTGAAATTGTCATCTTTGAGACACTGTGGTCTCTTGATATCTACATTTAATTGATGAGTGTATGCTGGTGTGTCTCTTGGTGGATGTGATAGAGACTTGAAGTGTGGATGCAGTTCTCTGTTCACTGTTTGTATGGCATAGTTCAGGGTGGTTTCAAGCACCTCAAGAGGCAGGAGTGGTATGCCTGGCACCTGACCCCAGGAAGGGGTGCCACAGGCCACTGGACTGGCACAGGAATGAGGAACAAGAAAGAATTGCATTCCCCTTTCTGCCAACCTCCCGTGTTTCTAAGCTGCTATATCGACAGCCCCCAACAAACAATTATTTTTATTCTTTTTGGCTATTCCTGTTCAGCTTCCTCTTCCAGTCATCACTCAATCCACCTCTCTGCCCTGTCCTTTCAAGCTCAGGGAGCTAGCATCTTCATCCATATCTGTATCATGTGGTCACTCCTTTCATTGTTGCCGAGGATCTGCTTAGCATGCCTACCTCCTCCACCATTTTGCCCCAGAAGTTAATTTGGAATGGTTTAATAGCTTAACATAAAGATGAATTAATTTTCTGCTCCTCCTTCCCTCCTTAGATTTGCAATATATTTATTTTACTGGATAGGGTTTAAAATGTCAGTACATTTATATATCAAGGAAGAATCGTCAAGATGAACTCGTAACTTATGATATTAATTTTAATCTTTGACAAGTGTGCCAGCAATAGAATATATGTTAAATTACAGGAAATCATAATATAAAACATTGTTCAACTATTAAAATCATGTTCTCAAAAATTATTGGATAGCATGGAAAAAATAAAAATGACAAAATGTTACACAGAATTGGGTTCAGATTCTTGAAAAGTTATAAATGCACATTATGAAAGATGAGAATGATAAAGACAGGCTTGTAATAATATATCTGGGAACTTTAGTCCCATATATATTTCAGAATTTCATATTTTTGAAATAAAGGTAATACAGTGTACCCACTGAATATAATTGAATACTTTCATCAATATTGTCTGAAGCAGTAGACTCTAAAACACACACAGCTATTTCCGTAGCAAAACATGATAGTCTCATGTAGTGGAATAAATAGGTAAGCCCCTTATTATTATTGTTTAGTGCTGTCGAGTCAATTCCAACCCATAGCGACCCTGTATAGGGTTTCCAAGGAGCAACTGGTGAGCTTGAACCACTGACTTTGCAGTTCAAACGGCTTTGCAGTCTGGCACATTAACCCACAGTGCCAGCTCCTCATTAGCACAGTTCAAATTTTGCTTCCAAATGAATTTGCTGCAAACTTAGTGAAAATTTTCAGGGGTTCCAGAGGTTTTTGGGTTTTGGTATTGTGGATGAGAGATCCTCATATTACTATTAACAGCAGTCCTCTCTTAGTGGTGGGAATATAAATTAACTTTTATCTTTTTAGCACTTTTGTGAATTACACAAACTTCCTATAATAAATTTAGACCAAGTCTATAACCAAAACAAGGATTAAAAAAATGCTACTTCATTGTTTCTAATAATCATGTGACACATCAAGTTTTTAACTGAATAGTTTCAACTCTTTCAGGGTTTAATTTTCTCCACTGAATTAAATAGTCTTTTTTTTCCTATTGCCATAAAAAATGCATTTACTTTCTATTGCTATGAAATATGCATTTTTATACACACCAAAAATAATTGATGAACTGACCATGCTGAGATCCCTGCAAGTTTATTCATGAGATTGCTATCATATCATGGACTAAATCAAGGTTCTTTGCATCAATGGGATTAGGACCAAGTTCTGGATGGCTTTTCTGTCCAATGCCTAATAGGATCATATGTTACTTCAATTTATTCATGAGAAATTATATGAAGAAATGCTCCTTAAACTTGATGGAATTCCCATTTATTAAGAATCTTGGGCAAAGTCTGTATCTGAGGGTAAGTAATACTACAAAATCATAGAAGCATTTATTAAACCCAAATACCCAAACCTGAAGCTATTGTTTCTTAACATATCCTCCATGTAGGTTTATACACTTCTGAAAGTGGGTTTTCTATCTCTCTGAACTTTCTCTGGATAATTCTGTGCTCTTCTGTTGACACCCCATTCAAATGGCAGTTTGGAATTCTCAAGGGACTCATATTGTATTCCTTTTAAATGTATTTTGAGTTTAGGGAACAAAACAATAAGTCTGAAGAGGCACAGTCAGGGCTATAGGATGGATGGGGAAAGATTTTCCAATGAAAATTTTATACAACAGTCCTTGATACCCTCAAAAAACAAGTAGGTACATTGTCATGATGGAAAAAAAAATTCCTCTGTGCAGTTTTTCTAACATTTTCTTTATTGATGCAGTTTTCAATTTTTAAAAAACTTCTTCCTAGTTACCCACCCCATGATAATTCTATGGCCTTTAAGAAAATCTATCAAGATGACTCCTTTAGAGGCCCAAAAAGCAGTCTCCATGACCTTCTTTCTGAGCTGACTTTTCTGCCTTGAATAAACTGGCCCAGCAAACCCCTTGGAAGCCACTGTTTTGATTGGAAAGCACCCTAAATGAGACTAAGACGAGAACTTATGTACAGCCATACACTGGCCTCAGAGACATGTTTAACCATGTTTTGTTTTGAATAAATCCAAGCATTTATGATCTGGAGCCCCAGAGACAATACTCTTGGACTTACCCTCTTTTGTAGTGTTAAATAATATGGACATATGTTCTTTCTTTAAGATTATGTTATTCTCATGGGCAATGATCTGTGTGTGTGTGTGTGTGTGTGTGTGTGTGTGTGTGTGTGTGCACCTGCATCCCTGGCATGTGAGGCAAAGGGACTGTAAATATGAGTATGTCAAGGCAAAGGGACCATATACATAAGTATGTTATACTGGCTCTTTTTATTCCTCCACCATTAACTTGTTTATGAGTTTATAAATGCAAAGGAAACAAATTTCCTTTGGGAATGGTCCTGCTAAATGACAGAAGATTATAAATGCTACATCACAAATTGCTTTATCTCAAAATATTCACATTTCCATAAAATTCTATCTCTATGTACATGTATAAGATATACATATGTATTTCTTTTTTGCTGCTTTTATTCTGAACACTGAGTCAGTGTAGAGATGCTGAGTGAGTCTTTAGGTTATCTAATTTATAAGCTTGGGATTCATTAACCTTTGATGACCACATTAAACTTTGAAATAAACCTCAGTCCATAAATAAAAAAAAAATCATTCTCAGCAGTCTTTCTCTGAACAAGCTGAAATTCTGTAGTGAGGGTAAAAGTTACTGTGGATGCATAAAGGGCAAGAAGATAATTTTAGGAGACAAGTTGGTCATTGAAGAAGACAAATACATATTAAAGAGTAGAACAGTTAATTTAGCATATAGAGCCAAACTAAAGTACAAATTAAAATTTATTGCACAGATAATCAAGGGATCTTTAGAGCCAAGGTCTTTTCCTGCTTTGATATTCTGATTCTGCAAGTCCTAGCTCCTTGACTACCAAGAATATTTCTTTTTGTTGCTATAATTTATAGCTGACAATATTTCATGTTCTATTTATCAATTGGGAGCTCTGGTAGCATAGACGTTACAAATTGGGCTGCAAACAACAAGGTCAGCAGTTTGAAACTACGAGCTGTTCCGTGGGAGAAAATTAGGCTTTCTGCTCCCATAAAGATTTACAGCCTTGGAAACGCGTACAGGGTCGCTATGAGTCAGAACCAACTCCACGGTACATAAACAACCAATTTATCAATTATTGTCCTGAAAGATTATGAATAAAACCTGAATCTCAAGTGAGAATTCATCTCTATGAGTCCTACAAGTTGCTACCATGAATTTTGCCATGACACCTAAAAAAAAAAAAAAAAGTAGACCATGCAGTTTGAGGATGTCAGTTTCTTGAGCATAAAACAAGCAATTCCTCTCTCTACGAAAATCAGGAAAGTTCCCAAGAAGATTAAATTGAAGACATAATAACTAGAAGTCTACAAAGAGATAAGACTGTCTCTCTGCATCTTTTTCACTAAAAGTTGGATAAATATTTGAGATTTTGTAGCACTAGTTAAATAGTTTATTTGGCCAGTGGAAATGTATACATATTCTTGTTTAAAATTTTATTCAATTAAACAAATCAGTAAATTATACCTTCAGGTAGTGTCTGAATATAAATTGTTGTGGTTAAATGCAGTAGAGTTGGTTCCGGCTCATAGCGACTCTTTGTGGGAGTAGAAAGCTGCATCTCTCTTACATGGAGTACCTGATGGAGTCAAACCACTGACCTTGTGGTTAACAGTTCGAGTGCTTATCCTACAGATAAGCACTCCCTGAATATAAGTAAAGTTGATAATTCACCACTTCCCATTTGTCTACAAGAGAGAAAAGCTGCACAACCCCACTCCTTCCAAAATGCCAACTGAGTCAATATTACTTCTGGTTTATTCATATTATTCATGTGATGTGAACAAACGTATCACATGTTATATACTTGCTAGTATTCCTCATGTAACAAGAGTATTATGCAAAATTTTGCATACACACTTTTGAAGAATCTCTAAATTGTATTTTGAAAAGAACATGCTATAATAGGGGAGGAATATTAACAATTGATTTTCAGTTTACCAGGAGAGCAAACTACCCTGTAGAATCAATAAAAATTAGCTTCTAATGAATTTAACTTGGAATCCCTTATAAAACACCTGAATTCCAATTCTTTCCTGGCCTTTTTGTTATTGCTTACTCAATTGTCTCTAAGGTTTTCCTCTTGAATCTAGGCAATTAAGAACTGTTTGTGTATTAAAATCAGTTATTGCTGCTCAGGAGGGTGAAAGATGAGGTTTTCTGTTCCCACAAAGATTTACAGCCTCAGAAACTGTGTAAAGGGTTGCTATGAGTCTGCACCGACTTCACAGTATTTAAGAACAACAATTGTGCTTCTATTTAAGTGAAACCTTGTGCAGAGTGTGAGGAAACAAATGTTCAATTACTTTAAATTATTTTGAAAATAAAATGCCTTGGATGGTTTATTTATGGATAAAAATAAATATAATTCATTGTTCTTCAATTTTTAACTTGGAAAAAGAACAAGCCAAATTTCCAACTTTTCCAAAATAGAATCAATATTAATTAAAAACAGTAATACATGATGATAATATGTAATGTGAAATGTAGCTCCAATGGGGAAAAAATGTTGTTAGGCTGTTGAGTTGTTCCAACACATAGCGACTCTGCATACTGTTTTTGAAGAGTGCCGGGTGAGTTTGAACAGCTGACATTGTGGTTCAAACCAAGCTTGCAGTCCAGTGCATTATTCTGCACCACCATACTAAGACTTCTTAGAAAAAAACAGATATACTTTACACCAGTATGCTTTTCTAACATCAAGGTTAATATATGCCAGATGGCATACTTACTTTCATTAAGAATTATTAGTATCAAAACTGTTTAAACTATCAACAATTCATCATTCTAATTGGTTTTTCTAAGAGTTAATGTGAATTATGCAGGAAAAGAATTACATCCTGATCGTTACCATAGCTAAGAGTCAGAAAAATGTGTCATTATTTCAAAAAGTGCATTTGACTTTGAATCCTGGTCCAAAGTGTCGGTGGTTGATCCAAACTAGTCTAATCAGTTTCTTTTTATAGTTTTGTTGTTGTTGTTGTTCTTTCAGGGTTTTGAAAGTATACAAGAGACAGAAAAACCAAGGTTGGTTGTTAGAGTTGAATCATGTTACAGCAGAGTCTAAGGAAAGTTGTGCTGAGTTAGGGAGCAGCTCTTATCTTTATCCTGATATTTAAACGTTTCCTTCCATTTCATTAGCTACTTTGGGAATCTTTTCAGTAATTTCTCCCTTTCTCCTCCCTCTTAATTTAATCTTGAAAGAGACCTGCGGTTATTATCTGCTATATGTAATCAGTAAAACCTAAACTGATTGTATGTTAACTTGGTACCTTAATTTTGTTATAAATATCAACATATCATTATTATTTAGAACCAGATAGAATTTGCAAAGACCTACCTAACCCAAGTCATTATTTTTATTTGTTCTAACATTAAACAGGGGAGCATGGAGGCTCCCTGTGATAATCGCTGGACTGCAAACCACAAGATTCGTGGTTGGAGCCCATCAACCACTCTGCTGGAGAAAGATGAAGCTTTCTTTCCCACAATAATTTAAAGCCTCAGAAACCCTAGACAGGGTCACTAAGAGTTGGAACCGACTCAAAGGCATGCAACAGCAACAACAACATTAAACAAGGGCTAAAAATTGATGTCCTTCCTCTGTTGAGTCAAGTAAAGAGAGTTAATAGTAGGGTTATATTATCCGAGAAGAATCTTTTACCTCATCACCTTTGTCTCCAGGTATTCCAGGGTAGCCCCGCTCTCCTTTGCTTCCCTAAAAAGACAATACATTTAGCAAGCACACTCAACCAGTTTTGTCACCGTTTGGAATAATGAAAAATCTCTTCTCAAACAGTTGGGGCATAGTCAGTGTCAGGGAATAGATAAATGGTAGCATTTGTAAATGGCTTTTATACTACTTTCCCAAAATTTTTCTAAAAAGTATGTTTAAAAAAAATGAGTATCTTTTTTTTTTTAACAATGAATTGATTGTCACAGGAGGTGAACTGAGGAGAGATTCCTTACCTTTGGTCCCTCTCTGCCTGGAATTCCTGGAGGACCCCGTGGCCCTGTATCACCCTGGAGGACAGGCAGAAGCAAAACTGAGAAACTGCAAGATGTAACTTACAGTTCTATAAACATTTAATGAAACTTCTTACCTTCTGGACTGTAAAATCATACTTCCCAGGCTCACCAGCACCTCCTTCTTCTTTGTTGCTTTTCAGTCCAGGAATACTGGATTGACAATTGCCACAGAAGTTCTAATGAGAATAAACATATGGTTACTGAGAGGATTCATAAAACAGTCTGTAAGAGTAAAGTTTGATCATACTTGAGGTTTTATTGAACCTTTGTCAGTGATAAGCAATATGGCAATTAATAGATCATTCTACTTTCTAAAAACAATTTACCTAATTGAATTTGCTATTATTAATTTTTAATGGGAAAAAAACTATATGCAAATCAAGGTAAATGGTATTTGCTTAGGGTATTAATGAGCTGCTATTTTAAAAAGTGACTATGATAATATTTAGATTAAGAATCCCAAATACAAAGAAATAGAAGTTGAGGATTCAGAATGAGTTTCAATTGCTTAGTAAGCATACAGGATAGATAATAAAGTTAGGGATAATCAGCAAGATTACGGAACTCATGTAACCAATTGCAGAAACCATATGAAAGACAGAGAAAGAAAGGAAAGGAGATAAAGAAGAAAGAGAAAAAGGAAGACATGAAAGGAATGAACTGTAAAGAAAAGATTTCTCTTTGGAAGTGAAAAATTAGTTGAAGGACTCTAAATACAGTTTGCTAACATTCTGTTTGTCAGTGGAAGCACTCATGTGAGAAATAACTACTTGAGTGACTTGGACTTGACTTGTGTCAAATCCAAATGCTGATAGAAAATCTAAGTAGAATTACCTTTCCATTGCCTTCTCTGTAACCTTTAGCTGATCTGGGAGAGCCTGAATTTAAGTGTCTGAGCTCACCAGATAAACAGAAGTCTTATCATATAGCTAAAGGAAAAGCATCTGAGAAAAGCCCTAAAAGGGGTATCTTTTTTAAAAATTGTTAGAATTAAAAAAAAACAAAAAAAACCTGGAAAGGAATATAATAAGGGGAAGATCATTTAGTTTTAACAAACAACAGAAGATAGGATGAATATAAGCCTTACTTTCTTCTTTATCACCAAAGAGAAATATATCAAAAAATGAAATGCAGTTAATGAGGAAGGAACAACTCAGAAAGAGAGAGTGAGAATGGATTTATAACTTGAAGAATGCAATGAATGTACTTACATTTCAAATACAGGAACTGTTGACTTAGTGTATGATTTGCTGGTATATTCTCAAATGCAACAATAAAATAAATAAAATTTTGGCAAAAATATGAAATGCAGAATAGGTATACTCCAATAGGGAACAGAGCTTGCCGTTAATGAACTTAGCGAAAAAAAAAAAAAAAGTCCATGGCTATGCAAATCCAATACTTTTGACTCAATGAATATTAGTATGAGTCTAATTTCCAAAAATGTGTTTCTATTTTGCACAATATTGAAAAGGTTCTGAGGCCAATTGCCTAAAAACTGATGGTGGTGGTGGCTGGGAGGTGGGGAAGTTCAAACATTTCTCTTAATGGTGGACTTTCTCAGAGCTTGAATATATTAAAGGAGGCTAGAATTTCTCAAACTAATATTACCACCTGCATCCTTTTACTTGGATCCATAATCAGTGCCCATGAAAACAGCAATTAAGAAATCAAATGCCATACTGCATTGGGAAAATCTCCTGTAAAAGACCTCCATAAAGTGCTAAAGAGTGAAGACGTCACTTTGAGGACTAAGGTAGCTTAGCCCAAGCCATGGTGTTTTCAATCACCTCAAACACAACTGGAAGCTTGACAATAAATAAGGAAGACCAGAGAAGAATTGATGCATTTGAATGTTGGTGTTGGTAAAGAATACCACGGACTGACAGAAAAACAAACAAACAAACAAACAAGAAATTAGTGCAGCCAGAATGCACCTGAGAAACAAGGATGGCAAGACTTCCTTTTATGTACTTTGGATATGTCATTAGAAGGAACAAATTCCTGGAGAAGGACATCATGCTTGGTAAAGTAGAGGATCAGAGGAAAAGAGGAACATCCTTAATGAGATGGACTGACACAGTGGTTGCAATAATAGGCTCAAATATAGCAATTGTGAGGATGGTGCAGGACCAGGCAGTGTTTTATTCTACTGTACATATGGTTGCTATGAGTTGGAACTGACCCTAAGGCACATAACAACAACAACATTATGTTAAAGAAGGAGCCTTGGTGGTTCATTGGTTAAGCACTTGGATGCTAAACAAAAAGTCTATAATTCCAAACCTGCCATCTGCTCCATGGGAGAAAGATGTTGCAGTAAAGATTTTAGTCTTGAAAACTCAGTGGGAGCAATTCCTACTAAATCCTAGAGAATCACTATGTCTTGGAATTGATTTAATGTTCATGGGTAATGTATTGAAGAGGGAATATATAAAAGATAGTGGTATTTTCCACGAACATGGAAATCCCTTCATATTATTCAAATTTACATACCAATCACTAATGCCAAAGGTGAAGAAATTTAATTTAATAATTACAAATTTAATTTCTTCATCTTTCCCATTAATCTGAAAATAAATTCCAGACTGCACAAGATCTTTACCAACTTCTACCGTCTGAAACTGATCAAACATGCAATCAAGATGCAGTGATAATTACTGGTGATTGGAATGTAAAAGTTGGAAACAAAGAAGTATCTGCAGTTGAAAAATAAAGCCTTGGTGATGGAAACTACATTGGAAATCTTGTGAAAGGCCAATGATTTATTTATTGCAAACACCTTATTTCAATAACATAAATGGTGACTATAAATGTGTACCTCACCAGATAGAATACATAGGAACCTATATTACTACATCTGTTGAAAGAATAATGGAGAAGTTTAATATTAGTAAGAACAAAACCATGGGTTAGCTTCAAGCTAAAGCTGAAGAAAAGCAATTCCACAAGATCCAAAATACAACCTGGAGTACAATAAAATCTGAATTTAGAGATCTTCTCAAGAATAGATTTGTTCAGCCTATAACTGATAGGAATATCTAAAAGGTGTTCTAGATCTTGCCCAGTGAAATAGGCCTCTTGTGGAGCCTTTGCAGCATATAGGACCTTAGGTGGAATCCTAAGCCCCATCCAGAATCTTCTGAGGTGGGGCATTCCCACTAGAAAAGACAAGCAGACCAGTCTGGAACAGCTAGAGCAACAGAGATACTTCTTTAAAGAAAGATCACCAGGAAAAAACCAAAACAAAAATGGCAGTATGATTGGCTACTACAAGAACAAGCAAATTGTTCTCCGGAAAGCCATCAAGGCAAGCAATCAAGTCCCTTCAGGACAAACCCCTCTCTAAGATGGAAACTCAAAGGGATCACATGAGCAGACATGTAAGTTTGCCAGTGACCACAATGTGAGTGGAAGAGAGGGAAAGGCAGCAATGAAGAAATGGGTTGAGTTCAATCACGGTCCATTGACTCCTGTTGACCTGGAGATGACAGAGAGAAGAGGAAAGGCTGGTTGGTCCAAAGTGTGATGAGACCTGGGGACTACTGAGCCCATGGGCAAGGACATAGCCACTGAGGCCTAGAGTTGAGAGTGATGCTTCCAGTTGATATGAAGTGAGGGGAGATGCACAAGAATGCCCAAACTTGCAGATAGTACTCATTTGACCTAGCTTCGATGACTCGATAATCGGAAATTTACTAGAGGAAGATAAACATTTTTTTGATAAATGAAATGAGTGTAAATTTCTACAATTTGATGTAATTGACCTATATTTATGGATGTAGTAGCTCAGAATACCAACTGAGAGGGAAAGAGCCTTCACATCAAGTATCAATCCTATCCCTCTGTATACAGGGTAGATAGGGATGGGCAACTTAGACATTGGCTACCTAAAATGAGGGGGTAGTAAAGGCACAAAGTGATTGGCTTACAATTTTTCAAGAAGGAGTTTAAAAGTGTGCAGGGGAAGATAGAGTCCCCATTGAATAGTTTTCATCTTGTCTACATGGCTCTGGTGAAAAGAGATGGGGATAAGATTCTTAAGATTCAATAGTGAATAACTGTCATCATGACTAATTGCGACTGTCACAATTATAAAGGTAGAAGCTTTGTAACAAAAATGGGAGAGTAGTTAATCTTACATTTCAGAAACAGAGGACCTTTAGGACCAACAAGGGAGAAGAGCACAAGTGGAATGCGGGACCCTATCCAGAGAAGCAGCGACACCAGAGATGGAGGCAGATATGAGGACATGGAGAGAGGGAACAGCTGAGGACTCTAGACTCATAGAAAGAGAGAGACTGAGTGCTGGTGGCCAGGAGGCAGGCTTGCAGAATGTGCCATTTGATGGTTTAAATTATAGATTTGTGAATGTTTTTGTGTACTACTCCCCAACCTCCCCCCCCCACAAAAAAAGAAAAAAAAAAGAAAAGTAGAGGGAATAGAAGCAAATACTGTTGAATGATGATGCTCAGAGGAGATTGTAGTCATTGCAATGAAACGATGGCATAAAGCTGATGTTCTCCCATGTAAACTATCATTCAGATCACAATAAATAAATAAAAGAACAGATTTGAAACATTGAACACTAATGACCAAAGGCCAGATGAGATGTGGGATGACTTCAAAAAACATCATACATGAAAAAGCCAAAAGGTAATTAAAAAGATAGAAAAAATGAAAACTGCAAAAGAAACTCTAAAGTTTGCTTTTGAACGGAGACTAGCTAAAGCACAAGAAACAAACAATGAAGTAAAACAGCTGACATAAGATTTCAAAGGGTGACTTGAATAGACAAATAAGTATTATAATCAGATGTACCACGAGTTACAGTATTGAAGGTCTTTATGGACAAAAATATTAAATGCTACAGGAAGCCTCAAAAGAAGATGTAAAGGAATATACAGAGTTACTGTACCAAAGAGAATTATTTTGATAGTCAATCATTTTATTACCCTCTGATCAAGAAACTATGAAATTTAAAGAAGTTCAAACTATACTAAAGGTGATGGTGAAAACAAAGCTCTAGGAATTGATGGAATACCAATTGAATTGTTTCAAGATATGGATGCAGACGTGGAGGTGAACACTTGCCTGTGCCAAGAAATTTGGAAGACAGAGATCCATATTTGTAGCCATTCCAAAGAAAGGTGATCCAACATAATGAAGAAATTATCAAATAATTACATAAATATTATACACAAGTAAAATTCCACAAAAGATATTTAAAAATGGTTGTAGCAGTACATTGATAGGGAACTGTCAGAAATTCAAGCCACATTCAGAATTATATGTGTAAGACGGATATCAGTATTGATAATACATGGATCTTGGCTAATAGCAAAGCATACCAGAAAGATGTTTACCTGTCTTTCACTAACTATGCAAAGGTATTTGATTCTGTCGATCATAATCAATTATATTTTAGATAATATTGCAAAGGATAGGAATTCCAGAGTACTTAATTGTACTCATGTGAAACCTGTACATAGACCAAGAGGTAGCTGATAGAGCAGAACAAGGGGATATTGCATGGTTTAAAATCTGGAAAGGTGTGTGTCAGGGTTGTATTCTTTCATCATACTTACTCATTGTTTATACTGAGCAAATAATCTGAGAACCTAGATATATGAAGAAGAACACAGCATCAGCATTGGAAGAAGACTTGAAGCACTTACAAATGAAGATGAAAGATGATAGCCTTCAGTACAGACTGTTATTGTAAAGTGTCATGGAGTAGGTTCCATACATTTGTTGTGGGTTTCATAGGGACTTTGTATAGAGCTCCCGAAGAGTGGCTGGTGGATTTGAATGACTGACTTTGTGTTTCAAACCTACCTTGTGCTTCAGTGCTTATCCTATGGAACCAAACCAGGACTCCACATTATACATAAACATACAGCAAATATAATGTCTCAACATAAAAAGCTCCCCAAAAATCCTCACAACTGAATCAATAAACAACATTATGAAAGGTGGAAAAAAGACTGATGTTTTTAAGAATTTCATTTTACTTGAATCCATAATCAATGTCCACGGAAGCAGCAGTCAAGAAATATTGAATTGGGCAAACATATTGCAACATATTGCATTGGGCAAATCTGCTGCAAAAGATCTCTGTCTAAAGTATTAAAAATCAAAGATGTCACTTTGAAGACTAAGGTAGGCCTGAACCAAACCATGTATTTTCAATCCCCTCATATCTTTGTGAAAACTGAACACTGAATAAGTGAGACAGAATAAGAACTGAAGTCTTTTAATTATAGTGTGTGTGAAGAATATAAAGTATACCAAGCAAGGACTGACAGAAAAATGAACAAATCTGTTTTGGTAGAAGTATAACCAAAATGGTTTTTTTTAGAAGCGAGGATGGTCCGACTTTGTCTCATGTACTTTAGGGACCAGTTCCTGGAGATGGACATGACACTTTGGAGAAGGACATATAATGCCATTGCATAGTCAGTGAAAATGAGGAGGACCCTCAAAGATATGGGTGGACACAGTAGCTGCAAAAATGGGCTCAAACATTGCAGCAATTGTGAGAATGGTGCAGAACTGGGCAGTGTTTTGTTTTGTTGTATATAGGGCTGGTATGAGTTGGAACTGACTTGAGGGTACCTAACAACAGCGTACCGTTTACCAACTGGCAGTCCTGTGACACAGAAAACTAGTGAGATGACAAGACTGTAACAATGGCTGTTGTTGTTGCTGTAAAGTACCGTCAAGTCAGTTCCAACTCACAACGACCCTGTATAGAGTTTCCAAGGAGGAGCTGGTAGGTTTGAGCCACCAAGCTCAGTGCATATCCTACAGTGTCACACCAGGACCCTAACTATTTTGGAATAATCTAACTCCTACAATCCTGCCATTTATAACATGGTTGTCCTTACAAAGAATCTAGAATAAAATGTTTGAACATCTATGTTCCAGTATTACTGTTATACTTACTAGCTTTGTATTGTGAGTAAGTTACTTAATCACTTCAAAATTCAATACTCTCATTTCATAGAATTGGAGTCGTAGTGTGGCCTTGTAGGATAAAGACTGGACTGCAAGGTCAGTTTGGACCACAAGGTCGATTTGAACAGCAAGGTCGGCGGCTCAATCTTACCAGCCGCTCCTTGGAAATCATATATATGTTGCTGAGTCAGAACTGACTGGGCAGCATTTAACAACAATAGAATAGGAATGTTAGTGTTACACCCTAAACTCAAAGAACTAGTGTGAAGATTAGATGTGATGATGTAAGTAAAGGAGGATATTGTCATGCATTTAATTGTAACTTGCAAACTCATCTAATACAAATTTTATATTTATACTCATATTTACATTCATACATTCACCTTCAAAATTCTTACCCCTAAAAAGTATACTTGAACTCTTAAATTTTTCTGATTCTACTCAGCAAATATTCCTGCCTTTCTACTGTTAAACAGGTCATGTGTGAAACACTGAGTTAAGTGCTAGGAATAGTAAATGAATCACATATATACACACATACATTCTAACTCTGTGTGTGTGTATATACATATACAATGTCCACAAATCTATGGATACATATATTAGGTGTGAGTATAAAGGGGTAGCCTTTATCCCTTGAATTCACTCATGCTGATCTTAGCATACCATGCAGAAACCTGCACCTAGATAATCTCAACGCTGTCCCATTATTAACACTCCCCTATCTGTTTCATAGATGTTGTTAAGTGCTATCAAGTCAGCTCTAATTCATAGCAACCTTGTATAGGATTTCTGAGGACCATTGGTGGGTCTGAACTGCCAACCTTGTGCTTAGCAGTACAGTGCTTATTCTACAGTACCACACTAGGACTCCAGATAATTATTAGAGGAAAAAATTAGTATTTATAGCAAGATTCATTCTCCTCTGTGATGGATAATAAGTAGAGATAATCGTTATTTAACAGGGTAACAGATGTCAGGGCAATTGTTGGCTTTGGAATTTTGAAGTTCATTTTGTAAAATCCCATGACATCAACACGCAGCCTGGTAAGCTAGCTGTTCATTGAGTAGCACTGGTTTTCATCCTGGGACTGGCCAGGGTAGAAACAGTGAGAAGGATTAGGTTTCACAGTGGTGAGCCAGGGCGGGTAAACACTCATTAAGATAAATCTGTTCCTCTAGACAAGAAGGAATGATTTACTCAAGGGTGTCAATGACACTTCATCTCAGAACTCATGCCCCCTTCTCCTCTCCCCCGACACACTCAGAATGAAGATGAGTGGCAGGATTAGTATGAATGGCATACGGTACATATTCCTTTTCTATTCTAAAGATGCGCTGCCATTTAAAAACTGAATTGTAGTTCAGGCTAAGACAGTCAATGAATTCCTGGAAAAGATTTTCTCTCTGATTTTCCAGGAAATCAACACATAATTTCATACATAGCAACAGAGTACCTTGAGCAAGACACCGATGTCTCCCAAGAGAGGAAGTGCAATCTACAGTTAAGGAGGAGAAAAAAGTGACTATGTAGTTATACATATACATGTGTATAATACAAGCATGTAATACATTGTATATAGTACAGATATTTTTCTTGGAAATACCATGCCAGTTGAGATTTGTCATGGGACTTCTAGAGTTTCACTGTCAGAATCACTGGTTTAATATTAAGTTTCTTATGAAGAGATAGACACATGCCCCTGAGAAAATTCATAATTAGTTTGAAAAATGTTCATTATTCTTGTACAATGAACACGCAGACACACATATATCATTGTTTTGATCCTGCATCACATTTCATATTTTAATGTCATGGTAACTACTACACTGTCCCAAATGCATTAATGGTTTTAAATAATACAGGAAGATAAATCATTTACTAAAATAAATCACTGCTCTGCCAAGCAAATTATCTAGTTGTCGAGAAAATATGAACCCTACTAGATAGTGTGCCTTAAAGTAATTTCTCACTGAAGCTCAAAAGAGCCTACAGTTGGCTTACACGATGGGCAAGACAGACACTGAGGGAACTTGGCCAGGGTTTTAGGTTCATGTCTTAAAATGACCTTTCAGAAAGCTACTCTGTAAATGCTAGTAATACTTTACAGGATTCTCAGATAATATACACATGATTCTCTCAGTGGAGGAGCTAAAGTAAGTCCATAATATGCCTCTGCACGTAGCTTATAAAAGCACATAAGGCCCGAACAGTGTGGGAGGTGGAAGGATTTGTGAGGTTTAGAACTGAGAGGACAGATTTGGATTTTATTATAAAAAACTCTTAATACAATGCCATGTACCATATGGCCTCTCAAATTATAACTGCCGATTCTGAGGCTATTTAAAGGGATTTCACTGTCGCTCAAAGTAAGGATTTAACTGAAAATAAAACTTTGGAACACACTTTTAGTGCCTCTTTTTTTAAGAGCCTATTCAAACCAGGTTTAGTAATTTAATCATTTCAGCATTTTAAAAGGCATGGAATCAATGGCCATGTAGCATTTAGGAGAGAATTTACAAAAAATGAAATTCATTTATTCACTAGCATTAAGAAAAAGGGAAATTCTGGGTATATATTTTAATTCAATCTTCTACGGGATTGAGACATTATATGCCAGGGCTTAGCCTGGGGCAAACTTGCACGGCTGAATTATACCCTTCGGAAATAAGTATTTATCACAGACAAAAAAATGCTGACATAGTTTGAAGGTTTTTCCTCTACAAAATAATGGCGATAAACAAAATCACCAAGCAGTCACTGAGCATTCTAATTAGTTTGGACAGCAAAACTTGCTTAGTAGGCTGTTTGGCTTCTGGGTACATTCAAGATACATAAATCAGACTCAGTCTGTCTACATACCGGGTCACCTGGGGGGCCTGGTAGGCCTGGCTTTCCGTCCAGTCCTGGAGCGCCCTGAAAACAGAAGCATCATGTTCAATTGTCTGCATGTTGGATAGGTACAGATTAAAATGGGGGGTGGGGGTGGTAAACAAAGATGATCCTTACATTATTGCCTGGAGTTCCTGGTAACCCAGGGAGACCTCGAGGACCCTGGAGTTGGGGAAAAGTAGTTATTTATGAGGATGAAGGAGTGCTGGTGGCATAGTGGGTTAAGTGTTGGGCTGCGAACCTAAAGGTTTGTCATTCGAACCTCCCAGTCACTCTATGGGAGACACATAGGGCAGTTGTTGTCAGGAGTCGTTGAGTAGACTCTAACTCATAGGGACCTTTTGCACAACAGAAGAAAACACTGCCTGGTCCTGTACCATTCTCACAAATATCATTAAGCTTGAGCCTACTGCTGCTGCCACTGTGCCAAACCATCTTACTCTTTTTTGGTGACCCTTCATTTTACCCAGCATGATGTCTTTCTCCAGGGACTGGTCCTTCCTGATAATATGTCCAAAGTAGGAGAGACAAAGTCTCATCATACTGGCCTTTAAGGAACATTCTGGCTCTAATTCTTCCTACACAAATTTGTTTGTTGTTCTAGCAGTCCATGGTGCTTTTAATATTTTTCTTGAACATAATACAATACTTACTTGGCTTTTTTAAGTCACTGTTGAACTTTCACATGTATATGAAGCTAATGAAAACACCATGACTTGGGTCAGATGCACCTTAGTCCTCAAACTGACATCTTTGTTCTTGATTTGCCCAATGCAATATGCCATTTGATTTATTGACTGCTGCTTCCATGAGTGTTGATTGTGGATCCAAGCAAAATGGATTCAATTCAATCTTTTATCCAGGTATCAAAATGTTATTTATTGGTCCAGTGGTGAGGATTTTCGTTTACTTTATATTGAGGTGCAGTTGTAGTTGTAATGTGCCGTGGAGTGGGTTCCAACTCATAAAGACCCTGTACAGGGTTTCCGAGGCCATAAATCTTTACAGGAGCAGAATGCCTCATCTTTCTCCCGCGGAACAGCTGGTAGTTTTGAACTGCTGACCCTGAGGTTCGCAGCCCGATTTGTACCCACTACGCTACCAGAACAACAGGCTTCCATAAGGATTTACAGTCTTGAAAACCTATGGAGCAGTTTTACTCTGTGCTCCTTGAAACCCTATACAGGGTTGTTAAGAGTCAGAACTGACTCAAAGGCACTTAACAACAACAACATATAGGGTCACTGGAGTCCTGGTATGGTGCTGTAGGATAAGTACTGGACTGTTAACCACAAGGTTGGTTGTACAAATTCACCAGCAACTCCTCCAAAACCATATACAGGGCCACTAAGAGCTGGAACCAACTTGACGGCACTTAACAACAACAACATAGGGTTACTATGACTTGGATTTGACCCAGTGGCAGTGGATTTGGTTTGGTTAGCTTAAGAGGATAATTTTCAGCAGTTTTTTCAAAATAAGCTAGACTTATATACTATGCCAAGTAACCAACTAGGTTAAATAGTTTACCTGAATGCCTGGCTCTCCAGTTGGTCCTTGGGAGCCCTGAGAAAAATGAGATACTACTATCAAAATTCCACCTTCAGGCCAAGAAAGAAAAGTCTATAAATCTTTATCTGGGATAAAGGGCTGAATGTTATAATTTGTTTAGTGGAACAACAAGACTTGCACACTGAATGTTTGCTTCAAAGTCTACCAAGACACTTGGGTAGAAGGTAAACATTTAATTGGATTCCTGTTGCTGGGATCATTAACATGACTCAAATACCTGGAATGTCTCTTTGATTACCGGCACCAATACCCACACATCTTCAGCTGCACAAACAATGTTTCCAACTTCTGTCTATTCAGATACTGACTGCCCATGGAAGTAACAGGCTTAGGGTTTCCTTTCCTTTCTGTTTTCTACTTTTAGTCCTTTCTCTGTTTGAAAAAACTGACACAACTAGTCTGTAGCTATAGAAACAAGAAGTGAAACATCAATCCGTCATTTTTACTTGTAAGAAGTTGAAGTCTTGTCACTAAAAGGAGGCTGGAAGATAGATAATCAGTGAAACTATCGACCTTAGCTCTGTCCCTATTACATAACATAGGCCACCTGAGTGATGAAGAGCTGATTCTTCAGCAGCTGACTTCAACAAGTGCTCACTGACTTTTCCTTTATTATTTTAAAAATAGATAGCCATATCACTGATATTATCAATGATACTTTGTACTCCCTTTTAGAAATTTATGCCGTGTTCTTAAGTGATGAGAGTGGTTCAAACCAACCTTGCAGATCAGTGCATTAACACAGTGCCACACCAGGACACCATTTACAGTCTACTGTAAGTGCTGTCGAGTCTGTTTTGACTCAGAGCGACCCTGTGTAGATTTTCCAAGGAGCGGCTGGTGAGTTTGAACCGCTGACCTTGCAGTTCAAACCAACTTATCGGTCCAATGCATTATCCCACAGCACCACACCAGGAATCCAATATGTTGTTGTTCTTGTTGTTAAGTGCCATTGAGTCAATTCCGACCCACAGCGACCCTGTATAGAGTTTCCTAGGAGCAGCTGGTGAGCTTGAACCACCAACCTTGCAGTTCAAAAGGAATCCAATTTAGACTGGGTTAAATAACACTTTCAATCCAAAAGTGGTTATGAGTATATATGAGTGTCTAGGGGATCAGAGTCTGTAACTCAGTTAACAGTGAATACCCTCTCTGTTTAGTGATATAACCTCAATGCTCATTCATTCTCTCCTCTTACTCTGACCTTTCTGTTCTTTTTACCCTATTCAAGTTTATCATGGGACTTTTGTTTTTCAACATTGAATTCAGCAGAGCTTTCAAGACCTTACTTACTATTCGCCCAGGAATCCCTACCCCTGGTGGGCCTATGTCACCAGGAGAGCCCTGGACTCCTGGCAGTCCGCGTTCACCCTGTGCAACAAGATATTTCTGTTAGTGCAAAGAGCAAAAGACATTGATTTGTCTGATATAGCTGGTTAATATATTAATTCTTTAAAATTAGCCTTAGAATTTTATACCTTTGGTCCACGTGGACCAGGTACTCCAGGATTTCCATCAAACCCCTAAAAAAAAAAAAAAAAAAACCTTAAAAAAAGCAGAAGTATGATTTTTTTCCCCTGAAAGGTTAAACATATCTCAGATATTATATGTAAAAATAAACGTATTTTATCACTCTTCATCTTACTTGAATAAATCTTTTTCTTTAATATGGAATGAAGAATATAAATTTCAGTAGGTCATAGTATTTTTATTTTTTTATTTTTATTATGTTGTCATTATTAGATGCCATCAAGTTGGTACCAACTCATAGCAACCCTATGCACATCAAAACGAAATACTCTCTGGTCCTGGGCCAACCTCACAATTGTTGCCACACTTGAGCCCATTGTTGCTGCCACTTTGCCAATCCATCTCACTGGGGGACTTCCTCTTTTTCTCTGACCCTCCATCTTACCAAATATGATATCCTTCTCCAGTGACTGGTCCCTCCTGACAATATGTCTGAAGTATGAGAGATGAAATTTGGCCATCCTGGCCTCATAGATTCACGTTAAGTACTGTCATTGCAGGGTTGTGTATGTTAAATTTTTACCTCTTTTGCCTTTTGCATAGTTAAAGTATATGGTGGCTTTATCTTTAAAATAAGGCATAAGACATTGAAGACCATTTAACATTATTAATTTAAATAAAATGTTCAAATTCAATGAAAAAAAAAAAAAAAAGGCATATGGAATAGGTACAATGGTTGTTTGCAATTCTCCAGCTTTCTAGGAATGTTGTAGTGTGCTGTCGAGTTGGGTCTGATTCATAGTGACCCTGAAAGTGGATGCTGGGTTTGAACTACTGACCTTGTGGTTATAGTCCAGTGTTTATCCTACAGTGCCACATCATGGCTATTGCATAGTCTGGGCCCAAAAGAGACATCTTTTGTCAATGACAGCCTATGGTCAAATCTGCAGAGCCCCTGGAGGGAAACTTCAGCTGTTTCTTTTGCTTTAAGATAGTGACCCAAAAAAGTTTCTGGTTTGAAACCAGCATATATTACTGGGCTCCACAGATTCCTAAGGAATCCAGGGATCCGATTTGGAGTAGAGGGTCTATGAATCAATATGACAGCAACTGGTTTGGTTTTCGGTGTTATGAATATTGCGGAGTCTTTGGGTGGTGTAAACAGTGAACAAACTTGGTTACTAACAGAAAGGTTGTGGGTTTGAGTCCACCCAGAGACACTTCAGAAGAAAGACATGGTGATCTACTTCCTAAAACTTAGTCACTGTAAACCTTGTGGAGCACAGCTATAATCTGACATATATGGTATCAACTCAGTCAGAATTGATGCCAGCTTGTGGGTTTTATTAATCTCTAGAATTGTACAGAAAATGGTGTATGTATGTGTATTTTCTTTGGAAGTGAGTCCTTTGCTTGCATCAAATTTTCAAAGAAGTTATATCTCTGATCTAAAGAATAAGATGAATGTTATTTTTATTTTGCAGACTTAAAATTCTTTATATACCTAGGATCTGAAACTAGGAATTCCAAGTAGCAATTAATGACCTTTGAAAGAACCAATACTTACTGGTTCCCCTGTCAGGCTTTTCCCTGGAGGACCAGTCTCACCTTTTGGACCTGGAAGACCAGGAGGGCCTATGATCCCGCCTGGATCTCCCTGTAAAGACAAGCAAAGATTCTTACTTCATCACTCAGGTTCTTAGTGGGAAGGGGAGATAAGGAGACAACTGTTCCATTAAAAAAAAAAAAAAAAAAAGGAATGTTATCCTAGCCAATTTCACTCTTTTACTCACTCAATCACCCATTCAATCATCTAATAAATATTTGTTGTTGTTCTTGTTAGGTGCCTCAGGTCAAATCTGACTCATAGTAACCCTATGCACAACAGAACGAAACACTGCCTAGTCATGCACAAGTCTCACAATCATTGTTGTTTGAGCCCATTGTTGCTGCTACTGTGTCAGCACATCTCATTGGGCTCTTACTCTTTTTTGCTGGTCCTCCATTCTACCAAGTATGATGTCCATCTCCAGGAACTGGTCCCTCCTGACAACATGTCCAAAATACAAGATGGTGTCTCGCTTCCTAGAAGCATTCTGGATGTACTTCTTCTAACAAAGATTTATTTGTTCTTCTCTCAGTCCGTGGTACTTTCAATATTCTTTGCCAACATCATAATTCAAAGGCATAGATTCTTCTATGGTCTTCATTATTCATTGTTTAAGCTTCATTGTATGAAGCTATTGAAAATACCATGGCTTGGATCAGGCACACCTTAGTTCTCAAACCGACATCTTTGCTATTAAACACTTTACAGAAATATTTTGCAGGAGATTTGCCCAATGCAATACATTGTTTGATTTATTGACTGCTACTTCCATAAGTGTTAATTGGGGATCCAAGCAAAATGAAGTCTTTGACAATTTCAGTCTTTTCTCTGTTCATCATGATGTTACTTATTGTTCCACTTGTGAGGATTTTTGTTTTCTTTACATTGGGTACAATCTAGACCTGAAGTATGGATTCTTTTTTATTCATCATTGAGTATGAAGTTCTCTTTGCTTCCAACAAGCAAAGTTGTGTTGTCTGCATATCAAAGGTTGGTAATGAGACTTCCTTCAATCCTGATGTTATTTGTTTTTTCATATAATCCAGTTACTTATATTATTTGCTCAGCCTACAGGCTGAATGAGTATGGTCAAAGAATACAACCATGACACACACTTTTTCTGATTTTGAACCATTCAGCCCTTGTTCCCTTGTTCTATTCTAATGATTGTCTTTTGGTCTATGTATAGATTCCTCCTGAATTCCCATTCTTCACAATCTTATCCCTAGCTTGCTATGATCCACAAAGTTGAATGCCTTTGCATAGTCAATAAAGTCCAAGTAAACATCTTTCTGATATTCTCTGCTTTCAGCCAACATCCATCTGATTTCAGCAATTATATTCCTCATTCCATACCCTCTTCTGAATCTGGCCTGAATTTCAGGCTGTGCCCTGTCCATGTGCTATTGCAATGATTTTTTAATTATCTTCAGCAAAATTTTACTTGTATGTTAATATTTGATGATGTCTGCTTTCTATTGGGTCACCTTTCTCTGAAATGGGCACAAATATCTTCTAATGGTTGGCCAGGTATCTGTCTTCCAAATTTCTTGGCATAGACTAGTGAGTGCTTCCAGCACTGTATCAGCATATAGGAACACTTCAATTTGTATTCTGTCTATTTCTGGAGCCTTGTTTTTCACTTATGCCATCAGTGCAGCTTGGACTTCTTCCTTCAATACCATCAGTTCTTGACCATATGCTACCTCTTGCAATGGTTAAACATCACCCAATCTTTTTGACATAGTGACTCTTAAGTATTCCTTCCATCTTCTTTTGATGCTTCCTGTATTAGTCAATGTTTTGCCCATTGCTGTTGATAAGTGCTGATGAGTTGGTGCTAACTCATAGTGACACTTTTATAGGGTTTCCAAGAAGTGACTGGTGGGTTTGATTCACTGACCTTGCATTTACTAGTCCAGTACTTATCCTACAGCACCACACCAGGATTCCATTTTGGCCACAGAATCCTTCAGTACTTCAACCAGAGACATGAATTTTTTTTCTTCAAATTTTTCAGCTTGAGAAATGCTGAATGCATTTTTCCCTTTTGGTTTTCTGACTCCAGGGCTTTGCACATACCATTATACTACTTTGTCTTCTTGTGGTGCCCTTTGAAATTTTCTGGTTAGCTCTATTACTTCATCATTTCTTCCAGTTACTTTAGCTTCTCTATGTTCAAAAGTTTGTTTCAGACTCTCCTCTGATGCATGTTTGATCTTTTTTTTCTATCCTGTCTTTTTTCATGACCTTTTGCTTTCTTCATGTATGATGTTCTTGATGACATTCCACAATTCCTCTGGTCTTCAGTCATTAGTGTTGACTACATCAAATCTGTTCTTGAGATTGTCTCTAAGTTCAGGTGGAATATACTCAAAGTCAGATTTTGGCTCTCAGTGACTTGTTTTAATAGTATTTACTTTCAAAGTGAACTGCATATGCGCAATTGATGGTCTGTTCCATAGTCAGTCCCTAGTCTTATTTAGTCTGATGATATTGAGCATCCCATCATCTCTTCCCACAGATGTAGTAAATTTGCTTCCTGTGCATTCCATCTGGTAAGGTCCATGTGTGTAGTTCTTGTTTATGTTGTTGAAAAAGGTATTTACAATGAAGAATGGATACTTGTTGGTTTTGAAAAATCCTATCATGCAATCTGCAGCATTATTTCTATCAATGTCGTATTTTCCAACTATTGATCCTTCCTCTTTGTTTCCAACTTTTGCATTTATATCAACAATAATTATCAATGCATTTTTATTGTATAATTGATAAATTTCACACTGAAGAAGTTGGTTAAATTCTTCAATTTCCTCATCATTGGCTTTGTGGCTGGAGCATTAATTTGAGTAGTAATTATATTGACTCAGCTTACTTGTTGTTGGTGTTGTGAAGTGCTGTTGAGTTGGTTCAGACTCATAGTAAACCTGTATAGGGTTTCCAAGGAGCAGCTGGCAGGTTTGTACCAGAGACTTTGTTGTTAGCAGCCGTATATGTAGGCATATGGATATTATCCTATCACAGACAGCATTGTACTTTAAGACAAATCTTGAAATGCTCTTTTGGACAATGAATGTGACTCCATTCCTCTTCAATTTGTCATTCCGAGTACATTGAATCATATGATTTTCAGATAAATAATGGCCCAAACCAGTTCATTTCATCTCACGAATGCCTATTATTTGTATCTTTCTGTGTTCCATATAATTTTTGATGAGTTCCAATTCCCCTAGATTTATACATTGTACATTCTGTATTCTGATGATCAATGAATGTTGGTAGCTGTTTCTTCTCTTTTTGAGTTGTGCCCCATCAAAAATGAAGGTTCCGAAAGTTTTGTTCCATTCACATCATTATGATTCTACTTTGAGAAGTCTGCTTTTACCTAGTTGTATTTTGAGTGCCTTCCAACCTTAGAGGCTCATCTTCCAGCACTATTTCAAACAATATTTCACTGCTATTTCTAAGATTTGGAGTCTTGGTGTCTACTAACCGCAAGATTGACAATTCAAACCCACGATCCACTCCTTAGAAACCCTATACAGGGTCATTATAAGTCCAAACCGATGCAATGGCACTTTACAGCCATAACATTCATAAGGGTTTCAGTGGCTAAACTTTCAGAAGTAGTCTGTTTCTCCTTCCTATTCTGTTTTAGTCTGGGTGCTCTGCTGATACTTATAAACCATGGGTGACTCTGCTCATATTTTAAATACTAGTGGCATAGGTTTGAGTATGCCAGCAACACAGAAGTCACCACAGGATCGTAAACTGACAAATGAATGGTGGTCAGTGAACAAATAGGTACAGAGTACCTAATTCATGCTAAGCACTGTTCTAGTTCTATCAAGTGCACTTAGATTTTGTAGTGAGTTATATTATAATCATTTAAATAGTATTATGATACAGGCATGTGTGAAAATATATGAGCAAGTGGGCATATTCGTTAGATGATCGATATGTTTTCTTTAAGTTATTCTCCAAGAATTGTTCAGCATTAATATACTATGTCTATATAGACATCAGGAAACAAACTCTGAAAAATTAACGGAATTCTTACAGGCCTATGATGTGAGTCCATAATCCTGAAACAGACTTTCTGATTCCTGAGCTCTCCATCTCTAAGTTAGTTCAGGTTTTCACCTTGTGCTCCTCCTAATTAGAGGCAGAGTTGTCAAAATGCACAACTCCAGTGGCACTGCTCAAATCATAGTTGATGTAAATGTTTATCTCCTGCACAATCTCAGTAACTTAGTCTATACTTCCACTCTTTCAATGCCCTTATGACCCTTTCTCTTCCTGCTACCTAATTACTTAATATTCAAAATGAGTACCATGGAAGTTGTACCTTTTCTCCTTTAGCACCTTGTTTTCCTGGGATACCATGTTCCCCTGGCAAACCCTAGAAATTTCAGAATTAAGGAAAAGAACAATTAGAGCATCTCTTGTTATTATAATACTTCTGTTTGTCAGGAAAACGAAGTGTTAGCATCTAAACTTTAAGGAGTTGATTTCGGCATATTTAACAGGGAATAAACACCGGTTAAAATATGTATATGCTGTTGTTTCATGTGAAGTGACTTGGGTGTAATGGGAGAGAAACTAAGTCGAGGCAAATGGAATCAAACACACTGCCCACATTATTGCCAAGAACAAACAAGTTGACGGATTGCAGGAAAATATATAGGTTTTTTATATTTTGTCAACAATGGTTCATTCCTTCTTTATTTTATTCTATTTGTAGTTCCAGCACTATCGCTTCAACTCACTATTTGATCATCTAGTTCTGGCCATGCCACCATAATTTTCTCTTTCTGTGTGAGATTGCTCCACTAAGTAAGGTACACATAAGAGCTTCACTAAGAGGCCTTGGTTGCAGGGGGAGGGGAGGAAAAAGCTTTGCTCTATGAACTGAATGTTCAAAATACCAAGACAAGCAAGTGTACTGACTGATAAACCCCTTGAGCCTCAGTCTAAAGCATTGAGAATATAGTGAGAGGTCAGTGGCTGCTCCCAAGGCAATGAAAGATAGATTCTAAAAGTGACCGAGGGGGAACTCTAATCATGGCCAGATATGGGTTAGTCTTCAAGAAGTGATGATCAAGTGTTTTTCTTGTTTTGCTCAAGTACAGACATGGTCAGGTTTCAATCGAGTTGTCAGGAGGTTGCGCAAGGGTTAAAAAGCTGACCTGAGGAAATGGATGAAAAATCGTATTTAAAAAACAAGAGTGTGTTTGCACTCATGCATGTGTGTGTGTGCATGTGTGTGTGTGTGAATGTGAGAGGGGGAGAGAACACATGAAGCATGCGAAGGAGAGAAGTGAGTCCACTAATGACAAACTGCAATGGCAAATATTTTGGAAATATTTTTTCAGTTCAAGGACTTATTTTTTGTTTTGTTTTTGAGGCTGTTGCTAGAAAACAGTAACTACAGTGTGGGAAGTCTGTCTCTCCTGGTTTTCCTTATTTCTTTTAACATCTTAAACCTTCTTTACTCCCTGTGCATCACTGACAAGCATATTCAAAATGATTGTTTTGTTAATTTGAGTTCACAAAACCAAGTTACTAGACTAATGACATTTATAAAGGTCCTCACATGAGTATATATATATATATATATATAAGTTTTCTAATAGCCCCTGACATTATCTGTGATCATATTTAGTGGTAAGGATGACTCATAACTTTGGATACTGTACATAACTCAACCATATAAATAGATGCTGACATTCTTTTCAACATGTCTCTATTGCAGTTTGAAAATATCAATGACACTTATGTTTACTATACATACAACATCTCCTGGTGGTCCTCTGGGCCCCATGGAACCTGCAGGTCCTTGCTGACCCTAAAATAGAAGTAACATGTGCTTTACTTTTGTAAAGAGAGAGAAAGACTATACCTGAATACATGTAAAACATGATGTGATTTATCTATAGAAAGATTGCTTTTCCACCATTCCATCTACTATGATACTAAAATGTGCTTTGGGCTTACAAAGATACTTTCATATATTTTCATTGAAACAGGCCTGTTCTCATCAGCTGGTGATACCTGGATGCCTTAGTCATTGGCAGGGAGCATGCCACATTAATCTCTCCAGCACCATCCCAACAGCTGCACTTTTTTGGACATTCCTGCAGAACCCCACTGTGAAATTCAAGGATCCCAGGGCAGCAGCGTTTTGGTTTAGACACTGAATCTTGAATCCTGTTCAGTTTAAGAATACAGCTGAGGGCCATCGATTTAGCACACATTGTTTACTCTTAGAACTTTTTAGGGATGTTATTCTGAATATGCCCTGAAAAAGATTTTTCAAATCCTATTGTGAACCATAAGGCACAGTTCCTATGTGTGTAATAAGTACAGCTGATAAAGGAAAATATCACCATGGAAACATGAGCACATCTCTGAGAGTCTTTGTGAAGAAAATGAGTGGCACAACAAGGTACCTTGTTTTACAGAGCGATGGCTATAACCACAAATTTATTTCAGAGTTTGTCTCAGTTATTTCTTTTATACCTTTAGTCCAGGGCTTCCTATTAGGCCAGGGGGACCAGGATCTCCAGGTTCACCCTAAACATATGGGTGGGAATGAAAGTTAAATGGTCACTTTAATTTCTACCATTTCATTAGGTTAGAGAGGTAAATAAAGAATGTTAGGTTACCTTTATTCCTTGTGATCCTACTGTCCCAGGCTCTCCCTATAAATAAATGAATCACCAGATGGGAAATGTTAATTCGATGGAGATAAACATCTCTGATACTTTAATTCATTTGTATTTCCACTAATTAGCATACAATAAAGAGGGAACTATGGAAAATAGGATGAAATGAAGGATTCATTTTAAAAAATGATTTAAAAGGAGGTTTATTGTTAATAAGTAAGCATCAGTTTCTTATTTTTCTTCTTTATAGCAGTTTTCCTCCAATGTCACTTTTGGCACTGACATTTTTTTACCATTAGCAGTCATTGCAGTGTTTACTTGACAGGGTCGCCATGAGTCAGAATCGATTCGACAGCACTTAAAAACAACAATAACAATTTCATATCCCAGAAAATCCAAACTTCAGATGGAGGGGGAAAAAAAGAGCATATTTAAGCTATTGTAACTTGGCAATTTTAATATTGGCAATGTAATCAGTGAAAAAAACCAAACAAAAAAACTAAGGTTAAAAAATGGGGAGTAAAATTGGCGATAGTGAGTTTGCTTTTCCAATTTTCTATGACAGTATTAAATCATGACCAAATTTTCAAAATTATTCCTTTCTTATCCTCTGCTTTGTCTTGAGCAAACTTTCGTCAGTTTCTCGCTTTCCTGCAGGATACAGGCTCCTAGATTTTGTCTGTCCCTAAACCTGTGCAAGCACAACATGTCTTCTCATCAGCTTTTCCTGAGACTCAGCTGATCAAAGTGTTAGAGCAACTGACCTTGGCATCACTGTCCTCCTATAACTTAGATAAAGCACATGAATGCCCTTGCTTACCTAGGACAGAGTCAGACACAGAGCCTCCAAATTCCTATTCTTTGCCTTATAAATGAGTAACTGAATTGCTTGTCCCTACTGATACAAATGGTTAACATGCTTGGCTGCTAACGAAAAGGTTAGAGGTTCAAGTCTATCCAGAGATCTCTAAGAAGAAAGGCCTGGTGACATATTTCTGGAAAATCAGTCATTGAAAACCTTATAGGGTACCGTTTACTCTGGTAGCAATTAGTTGGAGTTGATTCAATGGCAACTGGTAGCGGATACTGTGATATGATCAATTAGAAACAAAATGCCTGCTAACCAAGCTTTTGTTAAATTTCTCCCCTTGCTCCAACTCTTGGAACTTTGGCCCATCTTTTGTTTGAGTCAACATACTATTTTGCCTCTCCCAGAGAATAGGTTGACTTCAGAATACAACATTGCTGATTTTCTATCAGATGATGTTACACTTTCATCCCACTTCTCCACACCTGGACTTCCATAGCCTTGTATACAGTATTCTTCCTCTCTACCAAAAAGAAATGCTTCCCCTGTAGCTTTTTGACATGTTTACAGATCTTATGGCTGGAATGTTCTCCCTACTATGTTGTTGTTGTTAAGTGCTATCGAGTCAATTCTGACCCATAGTGACCCTGTATAGGGTTTCCAAGGAGAAGGTGATGAGCTTGAACTGCCGACCTTGCAGTTCAAATGGCTTTGCAGTCTGGCGTATTAACCCACAGTGCCACACCCTAATACAAGTCTCTTTCCCTGTTCCTCTTTTCTTTCTGAATTAGGCTTCTGTCTACCCAAGTCTGGATTTGTTTTGTCTTATACTATCCTTTGATAAAATCATCACGTTTGATAAATCCAACTTGTGCCATTAATATAATTTAACAATTATTTTGTATTTTCTATGTGAGCTTTTTAATTCTTTGCTTTTCATGTGAAAAGATGACTATTATTATCTATCAGTGTTTTAAAAAAAAAAAGGAAAAGAAAAGCTATTTTACTGGGCATAGTAGCACAAATTCTATTTAGTGTCCTAGAGGTATTCATGGTCAGTCATCAATTATCAATAGGAATGAGTTAAAGAAAACATATATAACCAAATTAAAATGTTAAGGCATCATCTTGTGGTAAAACTTAACATGGTCTAAAAATTCTCACTTATTGAAATAGAGTAAGAATTCACAATAGGAAACTAAAATACTGAGACAGTTTACTTTATTAAATCTATTTTATCAAATCTCCAAAGTAAACAAACAAGAATCAAAAAGAAAGGAATCAATGAAACAAAAAACCCAAGACACTAATAAAACATCTACTTACTCTATCTACCTTTTCACCTTTTGTAAAGTATTGTCCCTAGAAATAGTGATAGAAAACAGAACTGATTATAAATACTTCTAGAAATAAATGGTCCCAAACTAGGTATCCTCCAGACCACACTCAGACCTTCATTGAAAACAAGTCTCAACAGTGATCTAGAATACCAAACAATCTGCTGGGGCTGGGGGGGCTGGGCTTACAAGGAGCATATGAAATTTAATTTTTAAAAAATTCATATTTTCAGGTAAACAATGGGTTGATCCTTCTAATAATATTTAGAGAATCCTGGGCTGTGGACAAACTCTAATTTCTGACTTACAGTGACCCTTTATAGGGCTTTCAAGAAAGGCTGATGGGTTGAACTGCCAACATTTTGGTTGGCAGCCTAGAATTTACTCTACTGCACCACACCAGGGCTATACAAACATGAGGTGCTTGAGGTTCACCAAAGGGATTGGACAGCTTGCTAAAATGTAAATAATGTACATTTGAAAGGGTGTGCCTTATTATCATGCTAATAAGGTGTTTGGAACCCTAATGAAGGGATTGGTCACTTTTGCCACCCTGCTTAATTTCAAATGAGTCATCACAGAAAATAAGGGGAGTTCAAAAGAAGGAAGAGCCAGAAGTGGACAGAGTCCTTTAGATGCGTGATCCCTGCTGTGGTCTCCTCAACCCAGGAGACAGAGAGCTGTGACACTGGAGATGCTGGCAAGAAGCAGTGGCAGAAAAATAGCAGCAGCCGCGGCAGCTGAGCCAGGAGACTGGTGTTAGATGGAACGGTATACTTCCTGGCCCACCGAAAAAGAAAGCTGAGTGCCTTTGAGCAAGAGGGATGCTGGCAAAATGGGGCACCTCCTGGGCACTAAATTGGGGGAGCTATGTTTGCTGACCCAAGGAGCTAGAGCTGAGCACCTTCAGACTGAAGCATACTGGTGGAGTGGAGAGCCTCTGGTCATTTATCAGCAGAACTAAAAGAGCTTTGTAATAGTGTCTGATTGGGGCAGGAGCCAGGTCAAAGAGATTTGAGCCTGGCTGTGCCAGCAGACATGGCTGTGAAGAGGCAGTTTCAACTGAAGAACTATATCCTGAGTGTTCTGGAACCTTAATTGTAATGTGTCACTTCTCTAATAAACATAGTGTAAATTGCTTACAATTTAATGGTTTGCTTTGGACTAGACTTTGCTTCTAGTTGCAGATGCTAAATGTTCTGTCCAGAACAGAATACTCTTCAGAGTAGTGGTTTCATGGGGATGGGCAGTTTAGAAATTAGTTATCTAAATAAGTGGGAGAAAAAGGCATGAAATTGCTGGTCTACATACTTTCATGGATGTGCTTATAATTAAAAGACTGAGGGGGAAGTTAATCCTTCAAGTATAAAAGGGCCAATGGCTAGAAGAGCCAGGGGTGGCCTTTGGTGCATTGCATTACTGACTGTAACTTCCACCAAATGACTGGGCAGGACTCTGTAAATGTGAGGTGCTTGTGGTCTATCAAGGAGATTGGATAGCTGGCTAATAATGAAAATAATCTACATGGCACATTTGTGGGGCTGATACCATGCGAGTAAGGTGTTTGTAACCCTAACATGGGGATCGGTCACTTCTTCTATCTTGCTAGGCACAAACTACGCCATACCAGAGACAGAAAAGGAGAATCTTGCTACCATCAAGAAATAAGAGCCAAGAGTACAGCATGTTCTTTTGAACCAAGTTCCCTGTGTTGGTCTGCTTGATCCAGGACAGAGATGTGAGACTGGAGACAGTGAAAGACAAGAAGCAGGGGCAGAGAAAGGGTGGCAGCAGAGGCTGTGTGAGACAGACTGATGGACTTCCTGACCCATGGGGTGAGAAGACTGAGTACCTTTGGTCAGGAGGCTGGATGGCAGAATTGGGTGCTTCCTAGACATTTAATCTGGGGAACTAGGTTTGCTGATTTACAAAGCTAGAGCTGAGCACCTTTGGGCCAATAAGGCTTACAGGCAGAATGAAGTACCTCGGAGCATTTAGTGGAAGAGTTAAAAGAGCTCTGTAGCATTTGTCAAAACAGGGTAGGGGACAAGGGACCAAGTCAAGGGACCACAGGTCTTGGGAGCATCTCGGGCATGGCTGAAAAGTGGCTGTCTTGATCAAAGAACCTTATCTTGAACATTTCCTGAACCTGAATTATAACCTCAGAATTGTAAGTAGTGTCTGTGAATTCTGTGTGGCCATTGAATGCAGCAGAGAGGCAGAGATAGCTGTTGAAAGGATGGTTGCTGTCAGAATTTGTGAAGTTTGGAGGTGGGGTCATATCTGACCTCTGGCTCGTAGGAATGCCTTGGGTTATTATTGACTTTTATTTTTCTTCCCCATTGTGAAGTTAAATTTCCCCCATGCCAATTTTATAGAATGTGACTGATTATGAAATAAAAGGACATTAATTTGAATTCTTACAGTTAATAGTATAATTAAGCCTGTTGTTGTTGTTGTTAAGTGCCGTTGAGTTGGTTCTGACCCATAGCGACCCTGTACAGGGTTTCTGAGGGTGTAAATCTTTACGGGAGTAGAAAGCCTCATCTTTCTCCCGCGGAGCGGCTGGTAGTTTCAAACCACTGACCTTAAGGTTCGCAGCCTGATTTGTAACCACTATGCTACATATTTTTTGAATACTAATACTCATTTTTCATCTCAATGGAAATTACTTGAATGGATTCTTGATGGCTTAATGGGAAGGTCCTGGAAAGAGACAGAGACTTTGAGGGGATACCTTTCATTATCCAACACTTTCCCTGTTTCCATTGTGTTACTATTGCCACAATCCAGGCTCAGCCTGAGCATATGCACACACACAGACACACAAACATGCTTTTACTTATTTATTCACTTATAGTCTAGAAATTCAGAGTCCTTGTGTGGTGCTGTGGATAAACACTGGACTGCTAACTGCAAGGTTGGCAGTTAACCCACCAGCTGCTTTTAGGACACCCTATACAAGGGGTACTATGTGTCAGAAGCGATACTATAGTACTTAACAACAACAAAAGCATTCTAGAAATTGCATATATAATTAAAATGGCCTCATTTTAATTTTCATAACAGTGTTGGGAGAAAGATATTCTTGTCCTATGTTAAGGATGAGGCCGTAGATTTAGGGATGTTCTTCAACTCTGTAAAGGTTAGGTTTTTCCCTATAATACTGATTGTCAAGGTATTTCCTCTAAAATACCACTCATCATGCTTAATGTTTTATTGTTTATCTTGGCTATAAACACTGTAAGTTTAGAGATGTAATTAATCTTGACTATGAAAATATGTCTGGTGTCTCACATATACCTGATAACTTGTTGGTGTTCAATACAAGTTGATGAAATTAGAGAATTTAAAGTGATGTAGATAACAATAATGTTATTATTGTTAAGTGTCATTGAATCGGTTCCAACCCATAGAAATTCTGTATTGGGTTTCCAAGGAGCAGCTGGTGAGCTTGAACCACTGACTTTGTGGTTCAAACTGAGTTTGCAGTCCATTGCATTAACCCACAGCGATAATAGTAGCTTATATTTTTTGAATTCTTACAATGTATCAAGCACTGTTCTAGTCATGTTACATAAATTAACATATTTGAACCTCATGAGTTCAAAAACTCATGAGGTTGTTGTTGTTAGGTGCCATCAAATCGATACCGACTCATAGCGACCTTATGCACAGCAGAACAAAACACTGCCCAATCCTGGGCCAACCTCACTACTGTTGCCATGCTTGAGTCCATCGATGCTGCCACTTAGCCAATCCCATCTCATCGGGTCTTCCTCTTTTTCTCTTACCCTCCACCTTACCAAACATGATATCCTTCTCCAGTGACTGGTCCTTCCTGACAATATGTCCGAAGTGTGAGAGATGAAGTTTGGCCATCTTGGCCTCCAAGGAGCAATCTGGCTGTACTTCTTCCAAAACTGATCTATTGGTTCTTTTGGCAGCTCATTGCACTTTCAATATTCTCCTCCAACACCATAACTCAAAAGCATCAATTCTTCTATGGTCTTCCTTATTCACTGTCCAACTTTTGCATGCATATGAGGTTATTGAAAATACCATGGCTTGGGTCAGGCGCACCTTAGTCCTCAAGCTGACATCTTTGCTCTTCAACACTTTAAAAAGGTCTTGTGCAGATTTGCTTAATGTAAGCACTGTTCTGGTCAAATATATTAACATATTTGATCCTTATGAGTCACTGAGTAGGTGATTCATATCCTCAGCTCCAAATGACGAAACAGGCAGAGAGAAATGACATATTTTCTTTAAGACCACGCATAGCCTGTAACTGGTGGATCAGAAGTTAAACCCAGCCAGCCTGATTTTAGAATGCAGGCTTTGCTTGCTCAGGCTGCTTGACTTGACTTACTTAGCATCTGAACTTGGGGAATCGACAATAGGACAAAAACAATCCCAGAACTGTTGAATCAGAAACATATTTTTAACAGGATCCTTAGGTGAGTCAAGTACACATTCAAGTTTGAGAAACACTGCTCTAATGCATTGAAAGTCTTCATTTCCTGCCCTTTCCCCATCGTTCTCAGTAGAAATTGAGTATATCTTATTGCTGGGTCTGTAGTGTGTCATATGAAAATTAATAGAAATTAGGTGTCAGTGTGCAGGGTGAGACAATGGAGATCAAGAGCAGCAGGGAAGAAATGTTTAAACAAACAAACAAACAAAAAACAGTTACTGCGGAATTGATTCTGACTCATGGAGAACCCATGTGTGTTAGAGTAGAATTGTGCTACATAAGGTTTTTAAAAAAATGTTTTATTGTGAATTATGTGATAGTTTACATGGGAGAATGTTAGCTTTACATTCATTCTATCGTATATATAATTTCATTGCCATGGTTACAATCCCCTCCATGCATCATCAACCAACCAAAGGGTATACACTACAAGCCTGTCTCCCAGTTGTCAGCACACAGCCCCTCTCCCTCTCTGGCTCTAAAGTCTCCACCGCTCCATCTTGCCATGTCATTGTCTCTGCCTCCATCTCTGGTGTCACTGTTTCTCTGGGTACAGTCCCGCTCTCAGCTCTTCTTCCTTGTTGTTTCCCGGGACCTCTGTTCCTAGACTGCAAAGTCAATCACTCCCCTCCTTTTGCTACAAAATGTCTACCTTTACATTTCCAACCCTCACAATCAGTACTGATAACAATTATTCACTATTACATAAGGTTTTCAATGGTTGATTTTTTTTTTTTTAAAAGTAGATCACCAAGCCTTTCTTTTGATGTGCCTCTGGGTGGAATTGAACCTCCAACATTCCAGTTAGCAGCTGAGTGTGGTGGTGGTGGTTATGTGCCGTGGAGTTGGAACTGACTCATAGCGACCTTGTACAGGGTTTCTGAAGCTTTAAATCTTTACGGGAGCAGAAAGCCTCATCTTTCTCCTGTGGAACAGCTAGTAGTTTCGAACTGCTGACCTTAAGGTTCGCAGCCCGATTCGTAACCACTATGCTACCAGAGCTCCTTTAACTATCTGTACCACCCAGTAATTCTAAGAAATGGTAAGAGCTACCTATAACTGAAAGAATACACAGTTACTGTACCAAAAAGAAATGGTGGATGCTTAACCATTTCAAGAAATAGCATACGATTACCAGAAGAAAGAGTCCAATGTTCAATGAAGGCACTGGCAAAGAACAAAGCTCCAGGAATTGATGGAATACAAATTGAAGTCTTTCAAAAAACTGAGTCAACACTGGCACTCACTCACCTATGCCAAGAAGTTTGGAAGACAAGCTACCTGGCCAATTTATTGGAAGAGATCCCTATTTGTCCAGATTCCAAAGAGAGGTGACCCAACAGAATGTAGAAATCAGCATACAATATCATAAATATTACATGCAAGTAAAATTTTGCTAAAGATAAAAAATGACTGCAACAGCACATTGATAAGGAACTGCCAGATGTTCAAGCTGGATTCAGATGAGGACATGGAATGAGAGATATCATTGCTGATGACAGATGGATCTTGGCTGAAAGCAGAGACTATCAGAAAGATGTTTACCTGTGCTTTATTGACTACACAAAGATTTTAGGCCATGTGGAACATGATAAGCTGTGGAAAACATTGTGGAGAACAAGTATTCTGGAACACTTAATTGTGTTCATGAGAATCCTGTACATAGGCCAAGAGGAAATCGTTTGAACAGAACAAGGAAACACTGAATGATTTAAAATTGGGAAAGGTGTGCGCCTGAATTTTATTCATTTATCATACGTATTCTTGTATGCTGAGCAAATAATCCTAGGAGCTGGATTACATGAAAAGAAAGTGGCATCAGGATTGGAGGAAGATTCACTAATAACCTGGTTAGTAGTACCATTTGCAGATGATATAACCTTGCTTGCTGAAAGTGAAGAGGACTTAAAATACTTACTGATGAATATCAAAGACTGCAGCCTTTGATATGGGTTACACCCCAAATGGAAAGAAAACAAAAATCCTTACCACTGGAGCAATAAACAATGATAAATGGAGAAAAGACTGAAATTATCAAAGACTTCATTTTGCTTTGATCTACAATCAACACTCATGGAAGCAGCAGTCAAGAAATCAAATGATGTTTGCGGCAACTCTGCTGCAGAAGACCTCTTAAAAGTTTTCAAGAGCAAAGATGCCAGTTTGAAGACTATAGTGAGTCTGACCCAAGCCATGGTATTTTCAATAACCTCATATGCATATGAAAGTTGGAAAATGAATAAGGAAGATCATACAAGAATTGATGCATTTGAGTTATGGTGTTCGAGAATAATTTTAAAGGTACCATGGACTGCCAGAAGAACAAACAAATCTGTATTGGAAGAAGTATAACCAGAATGCTCCTCAGAACCCAAGATGACCAGAATTCCTCTCCCACACTTCAAATATATTATCAAGGGGGACCAATTCCTGGAGCAGGACATCATGTTTGGTAAATTGGATGGTCAGCAAACAAAGAGGGAGATCCCCAACGAGATAGATTGGCAAAGTGGGAGCAGCAATGGGCTCAGGCTTAGCAGCAATTGTGAGGATGGCCCAAGACTGGGCGGTGTTTCTTTCTGGTGTACATAAGGTCTGAGTGGGTCATAAATGATTCAACAACAACTTTTAATTATGAGCATCAGAAATGAGTTGGTAGGCACAAAGAGCAGCAACCACCACATTTAATTGTGAGGTATATAAAATTTCCTAGCCAGTCTCAAAAATATTCAGTGGGGAATGTCCATTAATGACTGCTACTTCCTGTCATCATATGACTTATGGTGTTGGAGGAGAATATTGAATGTACCATGGACTGCCATAAGAACAAATAGATCTGTGTTGGAAGAAGTATGGCCACAGTGCTCCTTGGAAGTGAGGATGATCAAACTTCATCTCTCACACTTCAGACATATTACAAGAAGGGACAAGTCATTAGAGAAGGATATCATGTTTGGTAAAGTAGAGAATTGGAGAAAAAGAGGAAGACGCCCAACGAGATGGATTGGCACAGTGGCAGCAGTGATGGGCTCCAATGTAGCAACAACTGTAAGGTTGACCCAGGACCGGGCAGTGTTTTGTTCTGTTGTGCATAGGGTCACTATGAGTTGGTACCAACTCGATGGCACCTAACAACTTCTTGTCATCATATAGGAAGGCCTGGACTGGATACTAAGAGCAAGCATAGTTCCTGAAGGTCAGAGAATTTGGGGTACATGTGTGACAGTACTGATTTTAAAACTGCCTGAAAACATTACTGGTTTGCTAAAGATGCCTAATTTATAAAGTTAAAGACAGGGAAAATTTAGCTTTGTAACATTAAATACTTTAAAAATAGTTCAATTTATCATGCAGGCATTTGAGGGACCTGTAAACCAATATTCCTTTTTGACTTTAGCAAGGAAAGGTGTAAAAGCGATGTTGTAGAATGCATTACATCTTTTAACAAATATAAATGTCTGTTAAATCTGATTGTTGAAACCTGCTGGCTTTTCTTTCTTTCTTTTTTAGCAGCATAAAAAACATGCACATGTACACACACACACACACAAAAAAAAAAAAAAACCCCAGTCATCTTTGTAACTAGAATTTATATAATCTCTTTATGTGACCCTATTTGAATATGAATGATGCTATAATGTTTTATGTTTCCTACAAAAAGAACTAAGTTTTGAAGGGAACTGGTCATAATAATATTGCAAACTGGCTCGTGGAAACCACTTTGATCTTACAAAAACCAAGAAAGGAAAATAACTTCAGAAAGGATGCTGAGAGCAGCTGTTTGAGCAAATAGATAAATGTTTCCTAGTTTAAAATAAATTAGCCCCATTCTTTTGATATATTGATCTTATTATTCATTTTAGCCACAATATTTAGTTATAATAGGGCATCTCAGTTTATTTTTAAACTCAGTTCTAGAACCAGTCCACTTAACCAAACCAACCAAGCCCGCTGGCATTCAGTGGGTTCTGACTCATAGTCTCCCTATCAGAGCAGAACTGCTATGAGTTTCTGAGTCTGTAAATCTTCATGGAAGCAGACAGCCTTATCTGTTTCCTGCAGAATTGCTGGGGGATTTGAACTGCTGATCATGTGATAAGCAGCTAATGCTTACCCCTCTGTGCCACCAGGACATCTTCTAGTCCATATTTTGTTGTTGTTGGTAAGTGCCATTGAGTTGATTCTGACCCATAGCGACCCAGTATAGAGTTTCCGAGGAGCAGCTTGCGGTTCAAATCAACTTTGTAGTCTAGTGCATTAACCCACAGCACCACTTAGGTGTGATAAATAGCTCTGGTACTTACTAGTTGTGTGACCTTGGGAAAATTACTTAACCTCTTTGTCATTCAGTTTCCTTATCTGAGAAATGAGGATAGTAATAACTTCTGTGTAAGGGAATTAATACATGGAAGGGAGTTAGTTTCTGACATAGAATGATTGTTCAAGTATCTGACCGATTGTATAATTGTGGGAGGAGAAATCAAGGCACATGGAATTGGGGCTTATTTGGCAACATATTTTAAATTATTTTAGGTATTCTTTTTGCTGCCTTCAAAACCAAAATTCTTACAGGTTCTCCTTTTTGTCCTTTAGAGCCAACAGACCCTAGAAATCCTGGTTGCCCGTTTTCACCCTTTCATGATAAAGTGGGGGAGATTTTGCATGAGGTCAGATGACAACCACTGTAACAGTCAAATCCCAAGTGTCTTCTTGTGCTCCTTCTGTGAAATTTATCTACTGGTGTCTGAGAGACCTGAGAAATTCTGAACGGAACTAAGCTATTTGCATAATAATGCATTTGTCAGTACTCCACAGTGCCTTTAGGTCATTTAGAAATCCACAATATTTCATTATGATATTGAATATTAATGTGAAGCAGATGTTATTTTTTCAAGGTAAGAACATCTAGAGGAGGAAATAATAAATAATTTCCTTTTGTTATACTAGAAAAAATTATGATTTTTTTGTGTGTGATCTCAAAGACATCCTATTACTTAATTGAAATAATATTCCAGAATCATTTTATTTCAGATGCTTCTTTCTTCTTTTAGGGGTGGGAAGATAGGAGAGTGGGGAGCCAGTGACCATATGAAGGAAAATGAGCTTTCAGCTGCTTTCAGCATTTATATTATTGCTTAAAGGATTGGCTGTGAACAAAGAAGATATTCTTGTTGATGTGATGACAGCAGCAGCTTACAAATGTCTAAGATGTTCTGGTCAAACATCTTAAAGGCAGATTTGTATTTGACATACAAAGAGGATTCTGAGAAAATACAGTTTCAGAGATAATACGTAGAGAAAGGAAATGTATCACTGATCACACTTCAGAGGAGTCCCGGCACCATGCTTGCTTTCAGCACTTAGCAAAATCCCTGAAGACCTGCCTAACTGTAAAATTAGGCATAGCCACCAGAAGATATGTTTTGATTTTTTTCAACTTGAAGAGCATTTTTGAAAAATGATACTAACCACTGTATTTCTGGGCATACATTTTTCTCTCTTATTTTGTCTAATCTTTATTTAGAAAAAATACAGAGCACATTAAGTAATATGTGCCATTTGTTCATGTACCAGACACCCCAAATGAAATAAATAAATTTTAAAAAGTGCCTGTTTTGGTTCCTGAGGGATCCACTCTCACAAATTTGGTATTTATCTTTTCAGTCCATATTTATGTGGTGCTGTGGGTCAATGCGTTGGAATCCAAAGTTGGTTTGAACTCACTAACCACTCTTTGGAAACCCTTTACAGGGTTGCTATGGATCAGAATCCACTCGAGGGCACTTAATGACAACTGTATATGTAGATCTATAAATAATTATTTTGAATATTTGAAACAAATTCTACAAATAGCTTCATTTTGTTTACAATAGTCAGTAATTTCCTTTTGTTTTTTCCCATTCAATATTATTTTAAATATCCATCTATGTTGATAACATCACATAGATCTAGTTCATTCATTGTAACTTGTGGTTAACATTATCTCGTGCTAATGTACCAGTATTTATCCCTGCCCAGTCACGGACATTTCGACACTGTCTAGTTACTTCTATTTTAAATAAGGCTGCGTTGAACATCTCTATCTCTAGGGATGTGCTTACCACTTTTTTTTTTTTTTGAAGCTTCAAATACTATTCTACCCCAAATTGCTTCAAGTACACATATATTAAGCTGCTAAAATATTTAATTCTACATTTCCCTCCTAATCAATATTTTGTGATTTTAGGCTAGAAGAAAAGGAAGTTTATCAATGTCATAGATAGAAAGGAATATGTTTTTATTAATCAGTCTTACAGATTTGTAATTTATTAATCAATCTCCTATATGCTATAAATTTAATTTTATTAATTTTTTAAAAAGCCACAGTATTAATTTTTTATACTGCCAAGTGTTTGTTGCTCTTATTGATTTGGTTTTGACTTTGATTTACAGAATTTCCTAGGCTGTAAATCTTATGGGAGCAGAAAGTCTCATTTTTGTCTTGTAGAGAAGCTGGTAGATTTAAATTGCTGACCTTGTAGTTAGCAGCTCAGTGTACAACCCACTATACCACCAGCACCCCTTCTCAAGTGTTTGTTGTTGTTGCTATTAGGTGCCATCGAGTCAGCTCTGACTCATAGCAACCTTACACACAACAGAATAAAACACTGCCTGGTCCTCGGCCATCTTCATAACTATTAAGTTTGAGTCCATGGCAGATGAAACTGTGCTAATCAATCTCATTAGGAATTTTCCTCTTTTTTGTTGACCCTCTACCTTATTGATGGAGGGTCAAGCATGATGGCCTTCTCCAGGGACTGGTTCCTTTTAATAACATGTTCGAAGAATGAGAGATGAAGTCTAACCATCATGGATTCTAAAGAGTATTCTGGCTGTACTTGTTCCAACACAGATTTGTTTGTTCTTCTAGCACTTTTAATATTCTTCTCTAACACCATAACTTAAATGCATCAGTTCTTCTATAGTCTTCCTTATTCATTATCCAACTTTCACATGCATATGAAGCTATTGAAAATACCACGACTTGGGTATCTTAGTCCTCAAACTAGTATCTTTGCTCTTGATCACTTTAAAGAAGTCTTGTCCAGCAGATTTGCCCAGTACAATACATTGTTAGATTTTTTAACTGCTGCTTCCATGAGTGTTGACAGTGGATCCAAGCAAACTGAAGTCTTTGACAATTTTAATCTCTTCTCCATTTATCATAAGATATTTATTGGTCCAGTGATGAGGGTTTTTGTTTTCTTTCCCTTGAGGTGCAGCCCATACTGGAGGTGGATATCATTGATCTTCATCAGTGTTTTAAATCTTCTTCATTTTCAGCAAGCAAGGTTATATCATCTGCATGTCTCTGGTTGTTTATGTGCAGTTTTCATCCTTTTGTTTACTGTATGCTCTACCACATTCATAGTTGTGCTAGCAGGAAAGGTAAATACCGATGTACAAACATCTCTTTCAAACTCATGGACTGAGACATATACTGAATGGGTAAGGAAGGAAGAGTGGAATATATATATATATCCTGGAGTCCTGGTGTGGTGCTGTGGGTTAATGCGCTGGATTGCAAAGTTGGTTTGAACCACAAGGTTGGTTGTTCAAGTTCACCAGCAGCTCCTCAGAAACCCTATACAGGGTTGCTATGGTCAGAACTGACTCAATGGCACTTAACAATGAAACAACAAATATATATCCTTTAAATATATGAGTTTGAAAGAGGATATTTGTACATCGGTATTTACCTTTCCTGCTAACAAAACTATGAATGTGGTAGAGCATACAGTAAACAAAAGGATGAAAACTTTCTAGATACTAACAAACTTCTTGGAGTACTGGTGTGGCGCTGTGGGTTAATGCGTTAGACTGCAAAGTCATTTTGATCCACAAGGTCATTGGCTCAAGCTCTCCAGCCCCTCCTCGGAAATCTTATACAGGGTCGCTATGGGTTGGAACCAACTTGATGGAACTTAACAACAACGACAGTAACAACAATCAAACATCTTAAGGCAATGAGTTGCTGGGCCTGGGGCTCCGGACTGTAGTCTCAGGGGACATCATAGTCAATTATTGTTGTTAAGTACCGTGGAGTACGTTCTGACTCATAGTGACCCTGTACAGGGTTTCCGAGGCTGCAAATCTTTACAGGAGCAGAAAGCCTCCTCTTTCTCCCGTGGAACAGCTGGTAGTTTTGAACTGCTGACCTTGAGGTTAGCAGCCCGATTAGTAACCACTACGTTACCAGAGCATAACATAATTCACAATGACACTGTTCCACATCTTACAGTAGTGTCTGCGATCTTGAAAGCTGATAAGCAGCCATCTAAGGTGCAGCTTTCCATATGTGGAAAAAAGAAGAGTGATGAGAATTGACGAGTTTGGGAATCAACAAGTCCAATGGACAAATGAAACATCAGTTTTCATGACTCTGACACCAAAAGAACTTGATGGTGCCCTGCTATAACCACAAACTGCCCAGAAAGTCACATTAGAGGATCCCAGATAGAATGGGAGAAAATGTGAAACAAAACTAAAAAAAAAAAAAAAAAAAAAACCAGGTTTACTGGTCAGAGAGAGTCTAGAGGACCCTGAGATTATAGCCCTCCAACTTCAGGTCTGATAAGGAACTCATCCTCGTGGCCCAATTTTCAGCAAAGCAGTAGATAATTATATACAGGAACAACAACACAAGTAAGGAATGCTCTCCATGGAATGGTCAATCATTCAAAATCAAAAGGGCAACATTTTCCTAAGGACAGAATTGAGAAGAGATTGGAAGATGTGTGGAAAATGAGAAGGTACAGGGAAGAAGCAGAATAACTGTTGTTGCAAGGAGGGTATTGTAATCATTGAGATGAAATAAAGTGTATGATTCGTTGAATGTAAAACTGATGATCTTGTCTGTAAACCCTCACTCAATTTCCAATAATAATAAAACCCTACTAACACTGAAAAAAATAATTTAAAAAAATCAAGAGGTTTTATGCAGCAGACAAAGAAGTTCAATCATTCACATAAAAATGCATAAAAATTGCCTACTTTTTGCTATGTCTACATATCACTGAAATATTCATAACTTATTCAATATCTATAATTTGTCCAAGAAACATAGCATTTAGCATGCTGGGTATATATATATTTTCCTAATACAGTGTAAAATGAATAGCTAAATATTTTTCTTCCTAGCGTCTAAACATTTAGTATCCCACCAGTGCTACATTTGCCACATAATATAAGAAAACACTTTTTTCCTATTTATTGTTTTTAGATAAACAAAAAGTATTTACCTAAAGAAAGAAAAATAGGAAGAAGTTGGTGAAAGCATTTAAGGTTGCTAATTTAAAAGAAAAAACAAAAAAATGGGACTCGTGTAACAATAGTGGTGTATTCATTAGTTAGGTGTGAAAATCTCTACTGTATAGGTAGGTAGGTGTGAGGGAAATAGAGGCCTGGTAATGAGACTCACTTGAATAAAACATAAGTATAAAATAAGAAGTTATTGTTTTCTTGTTAAGTGCCATTGAGTTGGTTCTGACTCAGTCAATCGGATAAGGTTTCTGAGGTACAGCTGGTGGGTTTGAACCATTGTCCTTGTGCTTATACACCAGGATCTCCCCCAAACAGAAATCACTATAAAAGCACATCTGCCCAATATAAAAGGGGAAGGGTAGAAGAATGTATATGGAAAATTAAGAGTAATTATATTCAGAACTGCTTTATATATGAATTAATGTAAATAGGTCTGAGAAGGTGAAGTATATGAAGAAGAATGTGATATCAGGATTGGAGGAAGACTCATTAACAACCTGCACTATGCAGATAATACAAGCTTGCTTGCTGAAAGAGAAGAGGACTTAAAATGCTTACTGATAAAAATCAAAGACCACAGCTTTCAATATGGGTTGTACCTCAATGTAATGAAACAGAAATCCTCACCACTGGACCAATAAACAACGTCCATGTAAATGGAGAAAAGATTGAAGTTGTCAAAGACTTCATATTGCTTGGAACAACCATCAAAACTCATGGAAGCAGCAGTCAAGAAATCAAATAATGTATTGCATTAGGCAAATCTGCTACACAAGATCTCTTCAAAGTGTTGAAGAGCAAAGATGTCAGTTTGAGGACTAAGGTTGGTCTGACCCAAGCCATAGTATTATCAATAACCTCATATGCATGTGAAAGTTGTACAGTGAATAAGGAATACTGTAAAAAATTGATGCATTTGAGTTATGGTGCTGGAGGAGAATATTAAAAATACCATGGACTGCCAAAAGAACAAAACAATCTGTGCTTGAAGAAACTCAACCAGAGTACGCATTGGAAGCCATGATGGCCAGACTTTGTCTCTCATACTTGGGACTTATTATCAGGAGGGACCAGTCCCTGAAGAAGGACATGATGTTTAGTAAAGTGGAGGGTGGGAGAAAAAGAACGACTTTCAAAAAGATGGATTAGCACAGTGGCAGCAGCAATGGGCTCCAATGTAGCAACGATTATGAGGTTGGTACAGAACTGGGTTTTATTATGTTGTGCATAGGGTCCCTATGAATCAGTACCAACTTGATAGCACCTAACAAAAACAAATAGGTTTCTATTGAAATCTTAAAGAAGGAGTTAACAGAGGCTTTGTGTCCATCTCACTGAGTGGTCATTGGGTATGGTTGGGTTTGGAGCAAACCTTAGAAATTTTTCTCATAAAATTCTACAGGTTGTAGCATTTCATACCTGAGTCAGACTATTATGGGTTTGTTTTCATATTTAAAATTGATTCTTAATGATTTATTATTATGGACATGAGAAGAAAAATGTGATTAATTTAGTGAGCTTTGGGACAGGTTTTTCAGTTAGATACTTTAGATGCTATTTGACAGGCTTTGTGCTGTTAAAATTCCATCTTTTCCCTGGGCAGTCTACCTTAAAAGTCCCTGGATGATTTCTCAGGAACCCTAAGATCTTCTGCCATCTTGGTCCACTGTGTTTACAGGGCAGTTTCCATCAGCCAATTATACCTTAACCACATCATCCTTTCATAGCATTCTTTTGGTCCCAGCAAAGCTACTTAACAGGGATCATCATTTCAATACAGCAAGACTGGCTACCTGGATGTAATGGTTGCTATCTCCATATACCGATAATATCAAGCAATTTCTATTTGTGGTTATCCTCATATGTTGCTATTCTTGTTACAGAAGGTGACCAGTAAGCCAGGATTATTTTATATGCAGGTTTTACTACTATTTGTGTTTTTTTTTTCTATAAATACAATATTTACTTATAAATATTCTGGTGCTTCGTTACAGCTGGGTTCCAAACGGTAGGCTGGCTTTGTGATTCTATTTTTCTCCCTTATTCATAAGCCACTAGGCAGGAGGAAAATGAGGCTTTCTGCTCTTGAAAAGACTTATAGCTTCAGAAAGCCTATAGGGTCTCTATGAGTCAGAACTGACTTGACGGGACAACATGCATTGAGAAGTGTCATATTCTAAAGAATGACAAGCCATTTATGCATTTGGATTACACTGCTGGTTAAATCTTTAATTCTATAATAGATATTGAATCCTCTATCTACAAATTTTGGTAGGAGATACAAAGAGAGCCAGACAAGATGTTAAAAACTATGAATACCAGAAACAGCTAAATGAGATCTTGGAAAAGGAAATCCGTTTGAGACAGGAAAATAGAAAGGAATAAATCTTTAGTAAGTGCTTAGTATTTGTCAGGCACTGTACTTTGGGTAAATTCTTCTCATTTAATTTTAGTCTTCCCATCAAAGCTTTATACAGATATGATTATGGTCAAAGATACGAAGTGGTTTATAAAGTGACATAGATGTAAATATCAGAATCAACTTATAACCCAAATCAGTGGTTTTGAACCCTTGTTACACATTAGAATCATCTGAAGTACTTTTAAATACTGGTGATATTAGGCCTTCCCCAAGTTAGAATCTCTGGGGATGGGGCCTCAATACTGGTATTTTCTAAAAGCTCTCCAGGCAATTCTAATGGGAAGCCAGGAGTCCAACTATGAGAGCAGCTTGAAAGAGCTTAAGTTCTGACTGGTTTTACACATGAACACTATAAATTTGTGAAAAAAAACAACAACAAAAACTTATGTACTGATTCAAAACAGATACTGAGTGGATGTGTATAGGTAGAACTGGCTTCATTCTTTGAGTAAGTACTAGACTTATGTTTTCTGGTTTATTTTATGCATTATTTATTGGCAAGTCTTTCCTCTTTAACTGTAGTTTAAAAGATCATTTTATGTATATGTTTATATGAGGTGCTGCATCAAATTCCCTGTGGACTATTTATTTGGGTGGAAGGAGGAAACAGTTAAGCCACTTAAGATTCTGAAGCAATGAGAGGAGATGTTGAGCAATAGAAAAGGTCCTTAGAGTTTGAAATACACCTGTTTCACAGAATCAAATTTCTCATCATTGAGGTTTTAAGAATTCCTAAGTAACATATGTTTCTTAATGAACATAGCAAAACAGAAGACAGCTGTTTTGTTTCAAGAAATGAATCATCATTTAAATACTTAAAAAAGTGTGACAGCTCTCTTCTTTACTCAGCTGTCCTATGTGACAAGCTTTGTGACTTTCTGTTTTTCCCCCTTAGCCTACATATGTCCAGTAATAATTGCTTAAAATGTAATGCATTTGTTATGGGGGTGTATGGTTTCTGTAAGCTATTCAGTTACAGGAAATAATACTAATGAATGAACAGTAAAATCTAAAACGCAGAAATGACTTCTTGTTGCTGTATAATCAATTTTGGGGATGTCTTTTTAAGAATGTCAAGGTTTTCTTTTCTTCTTTATTACTTTTTGGCAGAAAATTTCATTTTCTATGGTCAATCTATATGCAGTTCCTAGTTCCTACTGAGACTACCTTTTAGAAGTATTTTCTTGTGATGGATGCATGTTTTTTTTGAATAGATTGGTTGCACTGATTTATAAGGCACGGAAGTCATATTTTTTTGAATTCATGTCAAAATACCCTGCCCTCAATCAAGAGAATTATTCCTGGGTGAATGAATGAAGGTAGCATTCACAGGCCACATTTTTCAGAGATTTTCAAACCTACTGATCTCTATTTGTAGATGTAATGGGTTCTACTTTTTTCTGACAATGGCAGCGTCAAACTGAATTCAAGGTTATCACAATTTCAGAAGTGAAGTATCTTTCTGAGTGGGCAAATGAATCTGACATCTTCACAGTTAATATAATTAAACCTGTTACTGATGACAATGAGAATGCAGTGGAAATTCATCAGCAGTTTAATTTTAAACATTTTTCAAATAATTATTAGATTAAACTGCAACTCTGCATTATGAAACCCCACCAAAAAAAAAAAAAATCTGATGACAGTTTATATTTGGGTACTTAAGTAGACACAAATGCAGTGCTTTTTACCTTATAGAAGCCTTAGCTTGAAGCATTTTACTTAAAAGATCTTCAGATTGTTTTCTACCTACACAGATTAATGGAACATTTAATTATAAAGCAAAGTTTATGTCCTAATTTCGTTTACCTTCTTACATTATTTCCTCTTGATTTGTTTCCTTCTTTGTAGTCTACTGCTACTCAGCAGTCTTCAACAAGGAATTGTCTTGGCAGCAGATCTCAATACTGTTGCCTGGGCAGGAGGCAGGTGAGACTCCTACCCACTGTAGGTTGGACAGCCTCCCCTATTCTGGAACCCACAGCCACAGTGGGACAGCCTCTGACATGAGAATGATTACATGGGCATAATTACTAGACATGTTTATTCTCTTTAAACATTTTGATTACCTTTTTTCCTTTTGGACTACTTGTTCCATGCTCACCAAGGTCTCCCTAGATAACAACAAAAACAAAAACAAAAAACCCAAAGATTTCCAATAAAATTTAATGAATCCAGTGCTTACTTTAAAAATGTGAGGCATCGCTAATAATACTGTAACAGGTTTTTGTGGATGCATTTTGATTACTTCTGCTTCTCCTACCCTCTGTTAAATATGCCTAAAATATTAGAAAATCAGAGACTCCATCTTTGCTTCTCTTTGTTGTTGTTGTTAAGTGCCGTTGAGTAGGTTCCAACTCATAATGACTCTATATAAGGTTTCCAAGGAGCGGATGGTGAGTTTGAACCCTGTGGTTCAAATGACCTCGTGGTCCAGTGCTTATCCTACTGTGCCACACCAGGACTTCCCGGACCCTCTTTAAATATTCCTTTTATAATTCCAATTATAACACTGGTGACTCCATCTACTATCCCTGCTCACTCCTCTCCCAAGAGATGGAATGTGATAGGTTGTAGGATACACAGTGAACTGCTAACCACAAGGTTGGTGGTTCAAACCCATCAGCTGCTCCTTGGAAACTATATAGTATTGTTATGAGTCAGAACTGACTTCAGAGCACTTAACAACAACAGCCCCAGAAGCAAATTGCCACTACTTCACATTCATGTTTGGAAACTATGTGTTTTTTTTGGGTGGGTGGGGCAGCCTGCTTGACCCTCCTCTCAGATCCTCTTTATTGTCCTCAGCTTGCTAATTTGGCCTCCATTTTCCCTTAGTAAATGACCTTGACTATAACCCCACTGAAAACAAACAGTTTTCCAGATAGGCACTATTTCAAATTCCTGCCATGAAATATGCAAACACACCCACACACACTTGGCTGTAGTAAATGACATGTTCCTTCTTTTATTTTCTCCTATGCTCGGAATTTCATGACCTCTGTCTTCTTAAGAAAACTTCCTTATTAATACTACCTATTGTCATTGGTAGCGTAGTGGTTACGAATCGGGCTGCGAACCTTAAGGTCAGCGGTTCGAAACCACCAGCTGCTCCGCGGGAGAAAGATAAGGCTTTCTACTCCCGTAAAGATTTACACCCTCGGAAACCCTGTACGGGGTCGCTATGGGTCGAAACCGACTCGACGGCACTTAACAACAACAACAACAACAACAGCAATTGTCATTATGAAATTATTGATACAGGACAGTTTGAGCTCTCATTCCATTTTAATAATTGGAGCCCTGGCAGTGTAGTGGGTTACATACAAGTCAACCGTTCAAATCCACTAGCCGCTCTGCAGGAGAGAGATGAGGCTTTCTGTTCCTGTAACTCTTGGGAACCTCCTGTCAACTTTGGAAAACCTATACAGGGTCACTGTGAGTTGAATCCAACTCCACTGCCCTGGTGTGGTGATGTAAAATAAGCACTGTACTAAATGGTTGGCAGTTCAAACCCACCAACCACTCTCAGAAACCTACAAAAATTTGCTATGAGTTGGAACTGACTCAATGACACACAGCAATAACATTGCCTTTATGTAAATTTGACCAATTTGGTAAAATTAGATGTTGTTGTTATGTGCTGTGGAGTCGGTTCTGACTCATAGCAACCCTGTACAGGGTTTCCAAGGCTGTAAATCTTTACGGGAACAGAAAGCCTCATCTTTCTCCTGCGGAACAGCTGGTAGTTTCAAACTGCTGACCTTGAGGTTAACAGCCTGATTCATAACCACTACGCTACCAGAACTCCTTAGCATGCAGATAATATGGCCAGTATCTTTAATTTCAATCTTCCTTTTGAAGTGTTCTAGCTTCTGCACACCTATCAAACAAAACACAGACTTCTCACATTCCCTTCAATTACTCTTTCTTTTCATTCAGGGACAATTTTCTCAAAAGGGCAGCAACACTTTCTGTAAACTTATTCATCACTCATTTGGTTTTCAAAACACAGCAATTGGGTTTTAGCTACAAATACTCGACTGATAATACTCCCTAATATTATTCATGATATCTTTATTCCTCAGTCTAGTGGACTCTTTTTTTCTTCTTTCTCTAATTCCTCAAAAGCCTCTTTTCCCTCCCTATGTTTTTACTTTACTATACAAGGCAGTCTTCAAAAACATTTCTGAATATCATAATTCACCATTAGAGAGGCCATGATATTAAAGAAAATAAAATTATTAAGATGGAATGAGAGGTCAGACTGTCCTGTATCAAACATGTCATAACAACACAAAAGATGCTGTTGTAGTAACCTGACCTTCATGTTTCAAAAGAAAATAATGTATAAGCTCTTTTTGTATGGGCAAATATAAATTGCTTCCCTTCTAGTACATGAAAAAAAGACACAAAAAGAAGAAAGCAATTTTATTTTTTTCCCTTTCTTCTCTTTTCCTTCCTCTTCTTTTTAACTGCCATTTCCATCACCCAAGTTAACACGTATCTGTATTCTAGCCATTGAATAATTCTTCCTTCCTTCCCATCCCTGGTAACCATTTACCAGAGAAGGTTTATTAGAGAATCAAAGCCTTTTTTTGACTTTTTACAGTAGGGATCTCATACAATATCTATCCCTTTGCAATTGCCTAATTTCACCCAGCATAATGTCCTCCAGGTTCCTCCATGTTAAGTGGTGTTTTACAGATTCATCATCATTCTTCAGTGTTACATAATATTCCATTTTGTGTAGGTCCCAAAGTTTATTCAAACACTCCTCTGCTGATGGGAATCTAGGCTATCTCCATCTTTTTGTTATTATGAATAGAGCTGCAATGAACATGGACATGCATACATTTTCTTGTGTTATGGCTTTTATTTCTTGAGGATATATACCAAGTAGAGAGACTTCTGTGTCATATGGTGTTTCTATTTCACACCTTCTGAGAAACTGCCATATCATTTTCCACAGAGGTTGCACCATTTTACAGTCCCACCAGCACCATAGGAGGGTCCCATAATCTCCACATCCTCTCCAGTACTTGTTGTTTTCTGAACTTTGCAATTAATGGGGTAAGATGATATCTTATTGTTACTTTATTTGCATCTCTCTAATGGCATGATCAACAGTTTAAACTCAACAGCTGCTCCTCAGAAATCCTATACAGAGTTATTATGAGCCAGAACTGACTTGATGGCACTTAACAATAACAACAATAATGACTAGTTAGAGAGATGCAAATAAACAATAATGAGACATCTTACCCCAACATTAATAGCTAATTAAATAACCCAGAAAACAACAAATGCTGGAGAGGATGTGGAGAGTATGGGATTCTCCTATGCTGCTGCTTTTTTTTTTTTTTTAAAGTGCCATTGAGTTGGTTCTGACTCATAGTGATGACCCTGTATAGGGTTTCTGAAGAGCAGCTGGTAGGTTTGAACTGACAACCTTGTAGTTCACAGTCCAGTACTGATCCTACAGTGCCATACCAGGACTGTAAAATGGTGTAACTGATGTGGAAAGCGGAATGGCTAGTTTGCTACACAATAAGCACTGGATTGTAAACCACAAGGTTGGTGGTTCAAACCCACCAGCTGCTCCTCAGAAATCCTATACAGCTTCACTATGAGTTGGAACCAACTTCACGGCACTTAACAACAATGGCTAGTTATCTTGAGCATTTCTTCATATGTTTGTTGGCCTCTTGATATTCTTTGGTGATGTGTTTGTTCATGCCTTTGTCCAGTTAAAAATTGGATTATTTGTCTTCTGCTTATTGAGGTACTGAAAGGTTGTATAAATTTTAGAGATTAGACTCTTGTCTGATATGTCATTGCAAAAGTTTCTTTCCTAATCTTTTTCTTTCTTTTGGTGGAATCTTTTGATGAACTTAAATGTCTAATTTTTAGGCGGTTCCAGGCATCTGTTTTGTCTTCTGCTGCTTTTGTGCTTTCAGTTATGTTTTGTAGTGTATTTATGCCATAAAACAGAGCACATAAGTTTGCTACTATTTTTTCATTGATGATATTTATACGTAGGCCTTTAGTCCATGTCGAGTTTGTTTTTGTTTATGGTGTGAAATATGGGTCTTGTTTCATTATTCTGCAATATAATTTTTAGTTTTGCTAGCACCATTTGTTGAAGAGACTACCTCTTCACCATTTAATGTGATTCAGTCCTTTTCTAAAGATCAACTGAGTATAGATAAAGGATTTACTTCTGGGTTCTCAATTCTGTTCCACTGATCTATATGTCTCCCAGTATACCAGTAATAGGCTGTTTTGATTACCATGGCTGTGTAGTAGGTTTTGAGATCAGGAAGTGAGAGGCCTTTGATTTTGTTCTTCTATTTTAGTCATGTTTTGCTTACATGGAGTCTCTTTCCTTTCCATATGAACTTAATAACTCATTTGGATAACCCATTTTTCAATCTTTTTAAGGAATTTGCTGGTGCCTGGACTGGGATTGTGTTTTATATACAGATTGCTTTGGGTAATGTTGGCATTTTTACAATGTTATGTCCTCCTATCCATGAGCATTGTATGTTCTTCCATTTTTATTGGTCTCTTGCTTTTTTGTAGTAGGATTTTGTAGTTTTCTTTGTATAGATCCCTAGTTTCTGTGGTTAGATTTATTCCTAAGTATTTCATCTTTTGGGTGACCGTTGTAAATGTGATTCTTTTCCTGATTTCCTTTTCAGAGCTATATTTGGTAGTATAAAGGAACCCAACAAGTTTTTGTATGTTGATCTCATACCTGGTCTCTTTGTTGAATCTTTCAATGTGTTTCAATAATTTTCTTGTTGATTCTTTGGGGTTTTCTAAGTATAGGATAATGTCACCTACAAATAGTTTTACTTCTTCTTTCCCAATTTGGATGCCTTTAATTTCCTTTTCTTATCTTATAGCTCTGGATAATACTTATAGTACAATATTGAATAGGAATAGTGATAAATGGCATCTTTGTCTGGTTTCTGTTCACAAAGAGAATGACTTCAGTTTCTCTCCATTGAGAGTGATGTTGGCTGTTGGTTTTGTATATATGGCCATAGTTATGTTGAGAAATTTCCCTTCTAGTCCTATATCATTAAGTGCTTTTATCAGGAATGAGAATTGAATTTTGTCAAATGCCTTTTCTTCATTGATGGATATAATAACGTGGTTTACCACCCTCCCCCCACCTTTGTTCTAGTAGACTTTTGATTAAAGGACTTTTCAAATGCACTTTCCACTCCCTTGACTTGTATAGTAGGTACCTTACTCTCCTGAATTCTTCCTACCTCTTTGGCTGCTTTTTCTCCTGCCTCACCTAAATGTTAAAGGTTGGAATTTCTCAGGACTTTACCATGTTTCTTTGTTTTGTGACTCAACACTCTCTTCCAGGCATTCTGATCCTTCTTCATGGCTTAGGCAATATCTATACAAAAATAGATGTATTTATATCCTCATAACCTCTGGTAGCGTAGTGGTTACGAATCGGGCTGTGAACCTTAAGGTCAGCAGTTCGAAACTACCAGCTGCTCTGCGGGAGAAAGATGAGGCGTTCTGCTC
>NW_006408537.1:22883270-22884873 GCF_000296735.1 Chrysochloris asiatica | reverse complement strand
TCTGTTTCTGGACTGTAAGATAAACTACTCCCCCATTTTGTTACAAAACTTCTACCTTTACAATTGTAACAATCACAATTAGTCATGATAACAATTACTCACTATTGAATATTAAGAATCTTATCCCTATCTCTTTTCACTAGACCCATCTAGGCAAGATGAAAACTATTCAGTGCGGATGCTATCTTCCCCCGCACACTCTTAAACTAAACTCCTTGAAAACTTGTAAGCCAGTCACTTTGTGCTTTTAATCACTTTCTCCTTTTAGGTAGCCAATGTCTAAATTTCCTTCCCTATCTATGACTCCATGGAACTTAACAACAACAACAAAATCTACCCTGTGTATAGATGAGATAGCATTGATACTTGATGTGAAGACTCCTTCCCTCTCTGTTGATATTTTGAGCTACAACATCCATGAGTATAAGTCAAGTTCATCAAATTGTAGCAATTTACCCTCATTTCCTTAACCCCCTCCCACCCCAAATTTTTTTTAATCATCCTCTAGCCGAGTTCTGATTATCAAGCCATCAAGGCTAGGTCAAATGTGTGCTATCTGCAAGTTTAGGTGTTCTTGTGCATCTCCACACAGTTCAAATCAGCTGGATACTTCACACTCAGCTTTAGCCCTCCGTGGCTATGTCCTTATCCATGGGCTCAGGTGTCCCCAAGTCTTACCACACTTTGGACCAAGCAGCCCTTCTTCTGTCTCTCATCTCCAGGCCAACAGGAGTCAATGGAACATGGTTGAACTCAGCCCATTTCTTTATGGCTGCCTTTCCCCTCTTCCACTCATCAGTAGAACAATGTGGTCAGCATCAATCTTACATGCCTGCTCATGTGTTCTCTTTGAGTTTCAGTCTTGGGGTGGGGGGAGTTTGTCCTGAAAGGACTTAACTGCTTGCCTTGATGGCTTCCTGGTGAACAACTTATTTATTCTTGTAGTAGCCAATCATACTGTCATTTTTGTTTTGGTTTTTTTCTGCTGATCTTTCTTTGAAGATGTATCTTCTGTTGTTGTAGCTGTTCCAGGTTGGTCTACTTGTCCTTTCTAGTGGGAATGTCCCACCTCAAAAGGTTCTGGATGGGGCTCAGGATTCCACCTAATGTCCTATACACGGCAAAGACTCTGCAAGAGGTTTATTTCACTGGGCTAGTTCTAGAACCCCTTTTGGTCATTCCAATCAGTTGTAGGCTGAAGAAGGGCTTACAAGCTTTCTGCAATCATGTTTCCTGACATTTCTTTCTATCCCACTCAAGTGTCTATTTTATAATAGTAGGAAAGGGAAAGCAATATTCATAAGACAGTTCAAGAATCTTAGTATTATTTCCCCTCATCAGACTATGCCTTGATCCCTGTATCCCAGAAACCTGTTGTTCCAAGGTTGAGCATGCATCACTATTTACCTCTGTTCCATTTAGCCCATGCAAACCTGTCTCAGTGTTCCCCTGTGTGCCTTGTTCTTGCAACCCCTCCCCATTCTTGCATATTGCCCTCCCCAATGCCAAAACTATGATGTGTCTGCCCCCTACCCTGTGCTCTACCATCACCTCTCTCCACCTTTCTGAAACCACCCACACCAACCCCCACCAGTAACCAAAA
>NW_006408537.1:22872973-22880588 GCF_000296735.1 Chrysochloris asiatica | reverse complement strand
TTTGTCCTTTATGACTTACTGATTTCACTCAGCATAATGTACTCAAGGTTCATCAATGTTATGTGGTGGCTTACACCTTCTTGGTTATTCTTCAAGGTAGCATAATACTCCATTGTGTGTATGTACCAAAGTTTGTTTATCCATTCTTCTGTTGATGGGCACTTAAGCTATTTAGATCCTTTTGCTATTTTGAATAGTGCTGCTATGAACATTGGTGTGCGTATATCTACTGTGTTATGGATCATATTTGGTGTGGATATATACCAAGCAGAGGAATTTCTGGATCCTAAGGTATTTCAATTTCCAACTTTCTGAGGAAGCAACATACTGTTTTCCAGAGTGGTTGGACCATTTTGCATTCCCACCAGCAATGAAGGAGGGTTCCAGACTCTCCACATCCTCGCCAGCATTTATTGTCCTCTACATTTTTTAACTTCACTGTTATTGTTGGTGTGAGATGATATCTCATTGTTGTTTTGATTTGCATCTGGTGTGGTGCTGTGGGTTAATGTGCAAGACTACAAAGCCATTTGAACTGCAAGGTCAGCAGTTCAAGCTCACCAGCTGTTCCTTGGAAACCCTATACAGGGTCGCTATGGGTCAGAATCAACTTGACATCATTTGACAACAACAACAACAACAATGGCTAATGATTGTGAACATTTCTTCATATGTTTGTTGCCTGCCTGAATCTCTTCCTTAGTGAAGTATCTGTTCATGTCCTGTGCCCATTTTTAAAATCAAGTTATTAGTCTTTTTCTTGTAGAGGTGTTATAGTTTCCTGTAGATTTTATAAATTAGTCCTTTGATACACCATTGCAAATTATTTTTTCCCCATTTTTTGGGTTCACATTTTACTCTTTTTGTGGAATCCTTTGATGCACATAAATTTCTAATTTTTAGAAAGTCCCAATCATCTACTTTGTATTCTTTTCTTTGTGCAACTTGCTTATTCTTGTAGTAATCAGTCAATCTGCCTATATTGTTTTGTATTTTTCTTGTTGGTCTTTCTTTCAAGAAGTATCTTCTGTTCTTCTAACTGCTCCAGGATGGTCTGCCTGTCCGTTCAAGTGGAAATTTCCCGGCTCTGAAGATTTTGGATGTTGTTCAGGATTCCACCTATAGTCTTATGTAATGCAGAGGCTCTGCAGGAAGCCTCCTTCACTGGGCACGATGTAGCCCCATTTTAGGTATTCCAATCAGTTATAGGCAGAAGATGGACTTACAAGTTTCCTGTGGAGATATTTCTGGCTATTGCTTTCTCTCCCCCTCCAGTGTCAGATTATAGTGTTGGCAAAGAAAATTGAATATATAATAGATTGCCAGAATGTGTCTTAGAAGCATGAATGGTGAGGCTTTGTCTCAAATACTTTGGTTAGGTTATCAGGAGGACAGAGCCATTGGAAAAGGACATCATGCTTGGTAAAGTAGAGGTCAGTAAAAAAGAGGAAGAACTTCAACTAGATGGATTGACACCATGGTTGCAATGATGGGCTTAAATATAACAACAATTGTGAGGATGACGCAGGACTAAGCAGTGATTCATTCTGTCGTACATAGGGTCACTATGAGTCAGAAATGACTTAAAGACACACAACCTCAACAGCTAAAGAAGACAGTGCCAAAAAGTGTGCACAGCCCATCAGCATTTCTCTCGGAATGTGCCTATGTTAAATTTTTGGGGGTAAGTTGGAACATGCTTTGGTCTAAAAAATGAATTACCTAGAGATGATCTTTGAGTTGAGATTCTATACTAGAAGGTCACCTAACATTCCTCTAGTGAAGTCATAGTCCAGTGTAGTGCTGCCTGTCTGACCTCTTCCCTCAGCAGGGCAGCCTGTGATTGGGGTGGAGCAATGTGTTTGCAATATTAAGTCATATTACTCTATCAATATGTGCTATTGTTCAAACATTTTTCAGTTTCTTGTGATATTCACATTCAGAAAAACAACAGGGCCATTTACTTTCTATCAGAGCATCATATGTTTGCTTCATTCAAAAGTCAGATCAGGAAATTCATTCAGTCAAGGACCCTCAGGGACCTATGGAGCTGTTTCCTCCTCTTAATCTAACAATACACAAGGCAGACTCAAATATGAACTTCACTGATCTGTGAGATTCTCCTTTCTACTTTCTCCAAGCTAATGGCACCAGACAATTATCTAGTTTTACAGAAATAATAAGAGACGTTGTCCTTGTGTTCTGACACTTGGATTTCTGCTTTTGATGCTATTCTAATTTTACGAGGTTATTTTGTACTTTAGTGTCATGTAATTTGAGTGGATTCTTGCAGGTCTTCTGAATAAAAGTAATAGTTATACAGCTGTGAATTTATTTTAGAATTTAGTTTACATTTCTTTGGTGAGATGGTGAGAGTCATGGTTCATGTGTGTGGGTGCTAATATGTCTGATCTTCACAAGAATTGTGGGATGTGAGGACAAGTCCCTTATTCTCTTTTGGGAAATGGTGAATGGAACATTAGAACCTAAACATTGGCAAGTGGGAAAGGAAACAGACTACTCTAACTTCCCTGGAGATTGCATTCTCCAGAAGGAAGGACTTGTATGGGTTGAATCATAAAAGATTGTCCTTTTTGTGGCCTCAAACACTTAAATATCAATAATTTCCTATGGTTTAACAGAAGAGATCCAGGACATGGATGTCCACTCAGGACATGGGTCATTCAAAATCCCTAGCCCAGTCCTTGGGGAACTTGTTCTAAGACCTTAGACATGAGTGGCCATCTGTTAAAAAAAAAAAAAAAATCAGTCTATCTACCTTTAAAACAGTCTATTTTATCCTAAAATGCACCTTACTTCCTCACCACCTGGCTCTCTGTTCCTATGTGTTTACCTTCTTTCACATTGTAAATGTTTTGATCATAGACTGACCTCCCAGATCCTCTGAATTCATTCTTATAGTTTTGTTCTGTTCTTGACTCTTCCATTTGCTGATTGAGTTCTGGGTGGTGCTGCCACATATGCCAATGTCTGGTTATTGTCTGTTCTTGTTGGTTCTCAGGCCAAAGAACTCCTTTTAGGATGTTTTGAAGCACAGGATTGTTTTTGGCAAAATCCCTTAACTTCTGTTTATCCTGGAATGTTTTGATGACACTATCATATCTGATTGACAGCTTTGCTGGGTAGATGATTCTTGGTTGGCAGTTTTTTCTTTCAGGGTTTTATATATGTCTCCCCATTGCCTTCTTGCCTTTGTATGTAACACTTCTTTTTTCCCTAGTTGCTTTCAGGATTCTCTCCTTGTCTTTGATTTTAGAGAGCTTGATTATTATATGTCTTGGTGATTTTCTTTTGGGGTCTATCCTTCCTGGGGTTTGTTGAGCTTCTTGAATGCATATATTTTCATTTTTTAGGATGTTAAGGAATTTTTTTTTCCAGAAGCTGTTCAACTATCTCCTCTGTGGAGCTGTGTGATTCTTCCTGTTCCACAATGCCAATAATTCTTAAGTTATGCCTCTTCATGTTTTCCAACATGAATCTTAGACTTTCTTCAGATTTTTTTTTTTTTTTAACATTTTTTCTGCTTGCTCTTCTGTCTTAGCAGTATTAAGAGATTTGTCTTCCAACTTGCTAGTTCTGGCTTCCATTTCTTCAATTCTACTCTTTTGCCCTTTCAGTGTATTGTCCATTTCTGATATTCTATTATTAATCGGTTGGACCTCTTTTCTCAGGTTTTGAATTGTTTCCAATGCTATATCTATTTTATTTGATTGTTCCTGTAGTGCTTTCCTGACTTCTTCCTTATTTTTCTCAAACCCTCTGTGAAGTGTTTGGATACATTTCAATATCATTTTTCTTAATTCCTTCTCAATCATTTCCAAAGCCTGCCCTCCTTCCAATGTGATGTCTAAGTCTGTTTCCTGCTCATGTGTCTCAGTCACTTTATCTTGTTTCTAGACATGTGCCAATATGATCATCTGTTTCTTGGGCATCTTTAGTAGTTAGCTGTGACCTTAATAATAAGATGAATGTATGTTGGTGTTTTATTATGCTTTCTTATTGTCTCTAGGTAGATGTGATCAGGAGATGGGCTTTCCTTTTCACTCTTCTTATTACTTAACTCAGAGTAACTGTCTCAGGTGTTGGCTACCTATCTGGTGTATGGCAGCTAGTACTGGTTGTTGCCTGTATGGTGGGACTTCATAGGGTGTGATTGTAGCTTGACTATATGACTGCACTGTTGTCTCTTCTTGGGTAATGTAGGGAGAGAAAGAGCCCCCTAAAGGTAGAGGGGACCAAAAAATAAAACAGCAACAACAAAAAAGACAGATTGGATACTATATTCTATAATCACAAAAAAGAGATTAGAGAAGAAAAAAAAATTCTGTATCAAAATATGAGTATGACTTTAATGTCCTTCTGTCAGCTTCTTGCCTTCAAGGCCACCTGAGACAATTCAAGATGCCACTGATGGTCAGTGACGTAAGTCAGGATTTAATTTTTGGCCTGTTTCCTTTTTAGTCTCTCTCTCTCTCGCTTCACAACCCCCATTCAGGCATTTTTCCTAGTGATAAACAGATCAGGACTGGCTGTAGCCATTTTGCACTGCCATTTTGTTTTAAGCGGAATCTTTCCCTTTAAATTTTGTTGAGCAGATCAGTGCTTATGCATAGTAGAACCCTTAGGAGGTAGAGGGGTATCCACTCGCTCAGGTATCCCCTTTAGTCACCAGAATGGAGGTGCACAGACAGCAAGAGACCAATGAACAGAGATAAAAAAAAATAAACACACAGAGAGAGAATGTCCACACCTTTATCTCTGAGGATGGGTCAGGCATCTGCAGTGGCTCTGATCCTTCCCCACTCCATCTTACCCAAGATGGCTTCTCTGTGAGCTGCTAAAGCCAGCCAATCAGAAAACACCAGATTTCTTGCTTCTGCTACAAATTCCACTGGCTGTAAGCCTTCAAACTTTTAAAATATTCTTTTATATGTAGTTCAGAGTTCAGGGACCATCCCCTGAACCTGCTTTGTCTGGTATTCTGTATTATTGCTGATGGAGACCCTCACTGCACTTCTTCCTTATCCACCATCAGTCTGCAGCCTATCTACCTTTAAAAGGATGTGTTCATTTAAAAATGAGACCTAAGGCTGGCTCTAAATCCAGTCTCTTAGTGCCTTTTAGGAAAATATTTTTGTCAACCCAAAGTGTGGTGCATTACGAAGTGGGGAAGGTCCCAAGAGAGTTTTAGGACTCACTGCAATAGAGTCAAGAGCCAGAAATCTACACATTTGTTCCTAAATCCCTAATGTTTACCAAAGCTCTAAAATCCTGGGGCATAATGGAACGATAGGAAAGTAGGATTTAAAATTTATTTCTATATCATCTGGACCTAGAAAGTTTGCTGCTAATGTTCCCTAATGAAGCCCTGGTGGTGCAATGGTTAAGTGCTTGTCTACTAACCAAGAAGTCAGCAGTTATAACACACCAACTGCTTCACAGGAGAAAAGATCTAGTAATCTGTTAATGAGAAGATTACAGTCTGGGAAACTCTATGGGGCAGTTCTACTCTGTCATATAGGATAGCTATGAGTGAGAATTAGCTTAATGGCACCTAGTGACAACAACAAGAATCATTCCCAAAGCTTTCACTTTTGTTCTATTACTGGATTTAAGTCACTACTTAGAAAGTTCTTGAATATTTGATTTTGGATAAAGGTTTTCTGTCCCTTTCAAATCTGTGGATATTACAATGGAGTCATGGTTTGGAACTTGAAGGGAAAAATAGATGATTTTGCTGGTAAATTGTATTTTTTTGGATCAACAATTTAGAGAAGTGAACAATCAGATTGGTTGCTGGGAAGCACAGTATTAATCTTCAACAGCTGAGACCAACCAATTCTCTGCAAATTGCACAGTGTGTGCGATGTAAGATAACACAACTATGCGTTTTCAATGTGGATCTTTAAAAACAATATCAAATGTACAACCCAACAGTATTTGGCCTCTACAGATAACACTTTTTTTTTTCTTCTTTTTCCTATCAATAGTGTTGCACAGGACTTCTAGATCTGATAGCTTTAGAAGTTGACAGAGTCTATCAAATTTTTATTAAAATCCCCAGAACTGGAGACAGTGAAGAGCAGTTTGCTGGATCATGAACAGATTTTCCTTAAGGGAATGAATATGCTCAGCATTGTTGCTTCTTTGCAAACAATCCCATTCTTAGCAGAATGGGAACAGCTGTTCTGCTAATAATTTTTGTGATGGAGAAGGAAATCTTCTAACTTTTATTCTTCCCATCCCCAACTGGGCATGCAAAAATACACATAAACATACTTATACAGTATTCCACACCTCACTACTTAGCCTCTCTCTGTATTGTTCACTTCCTTTTTTCCCCAGTCCCTTTTTGATGTATGCCAAGAGGGGCCATACAGAGCTTTTTGTGTATGTCTGAGCCTCTCCCTCCAAGTGATGTACGAAAACTGTAGGGGCAAAGAACAGCTATTGTACAGAGCCCAGAGGGCAGGTGAGGATTCATGGGATGAGGGAATGAACCACGTGCTCATTCAGTTTAGCGGTGGGAAGCCTAGGAGGTCTCTGCCAGTCACCCTTGAACGGGTAACTGTTTCAGCAAAATCTTGGCTGCCTAAATGCTGGAGCTACAGTGAACCGAGGAGCTGAGGTCCAGGGCTCAACTGCAACCACCACATAAATCAATGCCAATTTAAAAGAGGAGATTATTTTAACTTCAGAATGTCACTTTATGCGCCTTAATACATGATCAATTATTTAACCTCTAGGTACATTTCTCTCAAGCCTTCTCTCTCTGTTTCTCTTTCTGCTCAGTTGCTGCAGTTAGACCACCAGGCATAAAACAAATTGCAAAGTAAACCGACCTCAGCATCTAAAAATAGATGGGGATGGTAGTTGAGGACACTGCTGAATGAAAACATGTGTCATCTTGTTGTTGCATATTTGGTGCATTCCTTTGTGAAGCTGAGGGTGTGAAGGCAGTGATTACAAGCCAGACACATTGGTAATTGTGGGTGCCAACCATTATGGCAGAACCTCAGCACAAAGAGCTCTAAAAAGTCCTCTCAGAGAGAAGATGTTGGTAAGTTAACCAGTTGTCACCAAATCAATTTAGTCTCACGGTTACCCCATATATGTCAGGGCAGAATAAATAGATTGAGTAATCTTTTTTTTTTTTTTTTAAGTAGCCTTTGGGTGGACTTGAACCTCCAATTTTTGGTAGCAGATGAGCACATTAACTGTTTTTACCACCTAGGGAATCCACTAATTTCCAGATAGATCCAAAGCCTTCTCCTACTAAATGATTATTGTGCATCATTTGGAAAGGTATTGACCGTCTTTCTTTATCCAGTTATATCCTAGCTCTAAGGAGCTCTGGTAGCGTAGTGGTTATGAATCAGGCTGCGAACCACAAGGTCAGCAGTTCGAAACTACCAGTTGTTCCGCGGGAGAAAGATGAGGTTTTCTACTCCCGTAAATATTTACACCCTCGGAAACCCTGTACAGGGTCGCTATGAGTTGGAACCGACTGTAAGGCACATAACAACAACAACAACAATGTAACATTCAGAGCACATATGAACTAGATACCTATGAATGGCAATTCTATCATGAA
>NW_006408537.1:22859996-22871873 GCF_000296735.1 Chrysochloris asiatica | reverse complement strand
CTGGACTGCAAACTACAAATTCTGTGGTTCCAGCCTATCAGCCATTCTATGGGAGAAAGATGAGGCTTTCTACTTCTGCAAAAATTTAAAAAGCCTCAGAAACCCTGTATAGGGTTTCTATGAGTCAGAATCGACTTGAAGGCACTTACAACAACTTGTGTCTAAAGACTCAGTGGACAGAGTGCCTGACAGAAAGCACATAGCCTCACATAAAATGATCAGATCCTAAATAATTTGTTATGAATGGTGACCCAACTAATGATCTTATTTAGACCTCTAAGTCTTACCACATTGCCAACACCCAGTCTTTTTACTCTGTTATGTTTCATTATAAAGTAGGGGGCAAAGCCATATTGTCTTTTGCCACTCAGATACTCTCATGTCAGCATTCCACCTACACCAGATGGGATTTTAAAACCTTGGGGGAAACTCAAAAGTGCCTCCTCCAGAAGCTCAATTGAGGAACTCTCATTCTTAATCTATGTAAATGCTTGCTTGAGATTTTGGTGCAGTAGCTATTGATTTTGTTACAAAATATATCAGCTATTGTGCTACCTGGAGTTTCAAGTTAACAAACAATCTCTATCCTCAGAGAAAGTAGATTTATGACATTATCAATGGTGGAACATTTTTTTTTTTTTTTTTACAATAACAGACTTTGAACTAAATTAAAAAAAAATTTTCATAAAGATAAAACCTTCATTTTGTAAAAGGATTCTGAGCAAAATACTGTTTTTGAAACATAGTTTTCAATAAGGAAAAAAGTATATATGATCATTGGCAGAGGCCATGCGGAGGACCTAAACATGAAGGACTCATTGTTAAGCAAGGCCACAGTGGGTCTCCCCTTGGAAGGCAAGGCCCCGGGAGGGATCTCACATGGGGACTCTGCAGTTTCTGTCTCTTTGTTTTAATCAGCTTATTTTTAATTTTCTTGATTTTATAATAAAAGTTTTCAGTAGAATCTTAGTAAGAATTATATTAGAGATTTGAAACTTGTTTTTAGGCACCTTCACGCCATATTCAATCATACATAGTCCTAAAGAATGCTTTTCACACTAACAATATGTTTCACCACTAGGAAAAACCAGCTAAAGTTTTTGCCAGTCCAAGTTTAAGATCACATTCAACATTCTGTGTAGTTTCGGTCATGGACATCAAGACCTTTAGAAAATTAGCAAAAATGCAATTGAGGGCTAAGGGAATAATAATAGATCATAAGCAGAAATCTAACTAGATGTTTTGTGTAGAGAAGTTATAAGGAAGTTGCTCCGTTTCTTCTTAACTACAAAACTTTATGCTTCTTGTTTTTCTTGTTTAATCAAACATGAGAAACAACTGTGTTGTCAGTTACCATAGCAAATAATGTCTAGGTACATGTTGTGATTAATGATTCTATAGAAAATAATAGGTGAAGGTAGAAATAGGAGTTAAGATTTAGAATTATGTTTTAAGGTTAACGTGACATTTTTAGAGCAATGAAATTTGCTTACAGAAATCAGATATTGTCTAACTATGTAAAGGGGAACAAAGAAGCTTTTGATATTCTTGATGTTCTATATTGAAATGATTAATATGTATGATTTAGACCACTACTTTGAAAAGAATGATTAATAGATTGATGGTATAGAGTAGTATAAAAGCTGTTTGAGAATCTGAAATAAAAGTAAGAGGAGAAATAAAATGTGAAGGGAAAAAGAGGAGAAATAAAATGTGAAAGGAGAAGATTCACCATCTAACAAGACCCATTGATTCTGTGAGCTTCATTTCTTCACTGACGTCATACCTCCCTCTAGGACCCCCAAATAAGAGTGTCGGGGCTGGCTCTCCACAGAGCATGTATCAAAGTTTGAGAAGTTAGGAATTAATAACTTTTTTCCAGAAGTATTACTTCATAACATCTCTGTGTATACAAGATATGAAATAAAAGAAAACCATACCTTGCTATAATAGCCACCAAAAGTCTGTTGTGCTTCTTGTATACCAGGAGGACCCTATATTAGAAACAAATCAAAACAAATATGTAAATATTTACTAAAACAACAGGAATTTAAATACTGTGAGAAATCTTTGACATCTTACTGTAAAAACAAAGGAGATTCTGTTTAGTCAATTATTTTCATTAATAGATAATTACATAGAAAACAACTTACTGTCCGATTCCTAAGGCATTTTTGGGTTAAATACTGTACGAATCCAAAGAGATGCCCAAAGTAGGAATATATAACACTTTACTGGAAGGTCAGTCACCAGCATGTTCTTTAATATAAGGAATCATACCTATATAACAACTCAAGGGAAGAGACTGAAGCTTCAGTTTATTTTTATGACTTTTCACATGGCATTGATCAATATATTATAGAAATGTATATCCCCAGATATTGTTAACTGAGAAAATACAGAAAAATGTTATTTTTTCCTATTGATTTACTCTTTTGAATGAGTTGTGTCAAAATAGTCTGTATTTGAGGGGAAAATGGAATTATAAGATATGGAATTTTTCCATAAACTTTTTGAAGCTCCCTCATATAAGCTTTAAAGTCAGAAAAAGATATCTGCTAAAAAACTGCAAAGTTAATTAGGTATTTCAATACTAGTATTTTTATTTGACATGAAAAATTTCTCTAAGCACTATGCTAACTTTTGGGTAGATAAAAAAGGAAGACATTTGTCTGTGCCCAAACCTTCTGAGCCCTGGAGTGGCACTATAGGATCTGCACTGGACTGTTTACTACTGCAAGGCTGGACTTTCAAACCCACTAGGTGCTCTTGGAAACCCTATACAGGGTTGCTATGAGTTAGAACTGACTCACTGGTACATAACAACAACAGCAATGCTTCTAGAAGAAGGGAGAAGAATTTTGTAAAATTTTCAGTGATTGCATTTTTGAGAAGGGGCCATAATATAAAGCAAAGAATAATTTTAAATCAAGTATTTCTAGCTAAGATACAGTCAACTATTTCTTAAAAGAGATCACAATACTCATTCACACATATAAACCTAGGAGGAGAGAGAAAATTTTAGTGGCAATAGTTCTTTACTTTTTTTTCTTAGAATATGAGTCATAAGAAGAGTATAGATTAGGAAATCAAACATCAACCTTATGCAAAGGTTACTAAAACAAAAGAAAAGGAATCAAAGCTTTAAAAGTGAAGAAAAACATTAAGGATACAGCAGTCACTGCACACACTGATTCACATAACATCTTGTTAAGTGACACCGAGTTAGTTCTTAGGTATATAGGAAAATTAATGTTAGTTAACATTGATAACAGGTATTTCTTATGGACAGCTTGCAAATGAAGATCTCATCTAATATAAAATGTTTACATTTTTATGCTAAATGTTGAGGACACAACAATGATGCTGTAACGGATGTTGGGAAGCAATTGGTATAACTCTTGAGAAAATAATAGGCCTCATAAGTAATGGAGCTGACTATGCTTGGAAAGACAAATGATGCTGTTACCTAGCTGAAATAACAGAACTAATGTCAGGAAGAATTCTCTTGGCATTATATATTTTTCATGTTCTTTTTCCATCTCAGTCCATGTTGTGTAAACTAGTCTAAGTCAGAGGAGGTAATGAGAAAAACAATTGTTGAGTTGGGAGTTACTGCTTCAAATTTCTAGAAAAAATGATGCAAGTTAAGAACTCATTCTCAAAATTCAGGAGATGGGAGAGCCTGTTATAGAATGATCTCTGTCGCCAGCAATAATGAATTTGACCTTGTTTAGGGGAAATGGGATTTTTCTTTGCAGATTTTATAGCTAACAAAGTCATATTAGGAGTAAAGTGGGCCCTAAGCTTAATCTCTTCAGAGTGGTTTTTTTCTAAAAGAGGACAGACATGAAACAGAGTCATACATACACAGTAGGAAGACAGTATCTGAGGAGCCATCTAAAAGCTAAGGAATGCTAAAAAATGCCTAGGGATACAGAAACTGGTATGGCGCTGTGGGTTAATGCACTGGACCATAAGGGCAGTTTGAACATTAAGGTCAGCAGTTCAAATTCACCAGCTGCTCCTAGGAAACCCTATACAGGGTCACTATGAATTGGAACCGACTCAACAGTACTTTACAACAGAAAGTGAAGGAGAAAAGAAAGGCTCTTTCCCTAGAGCAGACAGAGAAAGCCTAGCTCTGTCAACACCCTGGATTTAAATTTCTAGTCTCCATACGTGTGAGATAATACCTTTGTGTTCTCTAAAGGCACCTACTTTGTGGTATTTTCATATGGCAGCTCTAGCAAACTAAAACATATTTCATATGTATTGATCCTTCTGTGAATATATAATGAATCAAGGACAAATTTTAGGCAATATATATAGTATGATCAAAATGTAGATCAGGGGTCTATGTATAGCAGACAGAGATTAATGTGTGCTCATCATAAAACCAATTAGATCAAAGAGTAGGTAAATTTAACTTCATACATATTCATCCAAGTTAAAAGTGAGAATTTAATAATTAGGTTTCCCAAATATAGCAGAACAATTAATAATACAGTCTCTCAAATAGAGCAGAAGAATCAATCAGATAATAATAGCAAACATTTATATGGTGCTTACTGTGTGTCAGTCATACCAGGGACTTTATATGGATTTAACTCATTTAATCCCTGCAATGAAACAATGAGGTAGGTACCATTATTATTTCTGATTCAAAGTGAATGGAACAGAAGGCCAGAAATTGTTAACTGGTCCAAAGTTATATCACTGGTAAGTGGCAGAAGTAATACTTAACATAGGCTGTTTTGGGTCCAGTCTCATCTACTCTACTAACCTTAGTTTACAAGCAAACTTCAAAACTCTCAACCTAAAATCATTTTGACACCATTTTTTCTTTATCATGCTTATGTGTGGTCCCTAGAGAATCCTGGGTAATCATTCTGGAACATACTGAACATGAAGAATAAAATCAATGAAGTTTGTCCTCAGCACTTATGATATACTATGCTTGCTGCAAAAGGACAGAAAAAACACTTTGCTGTTAGACGTATCCCTAAAGTCTGGCTATCATTCCTTGTACCATTCATCTATTTTCATATGTTCTCTGAACACCTGGTAGGGAGACTATGTTTGAATATTCAAAAAATTATTCCCAATGACAAAACTGTACTCCAAGTGCATTCTATCTTTGCAGAGGTCAGTGGTGAGTGGGTAGTCGAGGGATACATGAAACAGAAGTCTTTAAAAGGGATTTTGGAAGGCAGTAAGGAAAAAGAAACAAAAGAGCAGAGTGTGGTAGGTTTTGAGTGACACAGAACAAGTAGTGGTGTGGATAAAATCTAACAGATTAGCAAAACTAATGATGATAATGCTTAAAGAATGGGATGAGAATTGGATCTGGTCCTTTACAGACTGGATTCTGTTTGCAGAGTTCAGCTGTTTTCCATAATCACAGAATATATTCCTTATCCTGAACCCTGATCATGCTGTTGAGCATTACCAGTGGGGATGGGATAAGAGAATGCTTACAGCTTATCCCTCTACAACAATGGCAAGAGCATAGTTTACTGAACAGAGCCACCTGCCAATACAGAATTATGGACAATATTATTCAAATGCCAAAAGAATAATAAATTCATAAAAGTTACTTCCACATTTTCATATGTTTTGTTCATGTCATAAAATATCATATCTACAAACCAGTGCTCCAAATGAGTTCAATCTGAAGTTTTAGAGATAATGAGCATTTATTATGGCATTTTCTTTCTTGTTCCTTCTGTCATAGACTGGATAGACTGATAGATTGGGGTAGACTAGTCACCACAAATTCTAAATTTAATGTAACAGAGACTTACCACTAATATTTACTTTGAAGACAATACTTTACACACACTCTTCCAACAGACTAAGAAATTGACTGAAGGAACCCTGTTCAGACTGAAAAGAGACACCCGTACACAGTCTTCAGACAGACAGCCTCTATATTGCCTGCAATCAGTGTGTTGTTGTTGTTAAGTTCCATCGAGTTGGTTCCAACTCATAGCCACCTGGTATAGGGTTTCCAAGGAGATGCTGGTGAGCTTGAACTGCTGACCTTGCAGTTCAAACAGCTTTGCAGTCTGGTGCATTAACGCACAGTGCCACACCAGGAGTGCAATCAGTGTAGCAATGATCATATTGTCAGAAGTTCTGAAACTAAAAGAGAAACAACTTCAAACCAAGTAGGACATAGTGACCACTGTATATTCAAGGTATAGAAATCCCAAATGAAATTCTGCTTACTATTAGAAAAATAATATAAGTCCTGGTGTCTTGACACTCTGGTATTTGTCTTATTGTCTCATCTCCAAGACTGACCTGTGCAATATTTCTACTATCTCTTCTGGTGTGAATCACTGCTGGAGAAGATCCAAAGAGTCATTTGTTTCCAAGTTTAGCAAAAGCTGTCTGTCTTATAGCCTATCAATCAACTCTGAGCAAGGATACGTTAAAGACTTGTGGTAATTGACGTGTATTCTGGCATCAATTGTGTTAGTGGATGCTCCAGGGCACTTGAGGGGTCATTTTCTTTGAGGTTTGCATTTATAAGGATGCATCAAGAATATGTTTACATGACCCAGGCCAAGTGGAAAAGAGAAGTTAGCTGTTGAAGTGTGTCAGGCTTGGCTCTACTAGGAAAACTGGTTGAAGGTCTGTAAAACAAAAGGTTCCAATATCTTCCTCCTAACAGTGACCCACGATATGGCCATACAGAAATCATGACTATATAGTCTCTACTTTTTATGCCTCTCTACTATGCTCTGGAATCCTGGTCTGGCACTGCAAAATAAGTACTGGACCACATGACCTGTTTGAAGCACAAAGTTGATGGTTCCAGCTCTTCAGAAACGCTGTTCAGGTCGCTATGAGTCAGGATCGATTTGATGGCACTTAACAGCAACAGCAACCTTGCTATACTTGTGCTGGGATGGGAAACATAGAAAACCCAGGCTAATGTGATATATACAGTTCTAGAGCAACTTTAGATGCTCATAAACTCAAGGGAGACATACCTTTAGAAACCTAACTGTACTGATGTGTATCTGAACTCTTCAAACATAGTATATGAGGAGAGATTCTGATGTTTTCTACTGGAAAGAACCATACCTAGCCTAGTGTGATTAAGTGAATTACAGTTACATTAAGTTTGGGAAGTGTACACTCCCAGCAATATTTTTAGTATTCATAGGTACAATGCCTTCTGGCATTGGGGATTTCCAACTAAATCTATTCATAACTTTTGAAATACCAAAAGCCTCTTTGAAAAAGCTAATCAACTATTTTAAAATAAGCTAAAATGTAGTTTTGTTATAAGAATGTATAGAAAGTTTGTTACTGGAAAATTTAAGAACATTTTTGGCTAAAATCTTGCTAAACATGAAGAGAAATATCATGATGTCTGCCACCTCAGTTATTATATGCATAGTGTGAAAATAATGAGCTGTTGTTCTATCAACCCTTTCAGCTGATTTCAGTCTCAGTAGCAGATAAGCAAAGTTTAAAAGATGGGAAAGTTCTCTGTTAAAAAGCATGCTTCGTTGGTTCTGGACTTGACTGCACTATCCCTTTTCAGCCAGTTAACCTGATTTTTAGTTGACTTGATTTTAGTTCTATGAACTCTATTCTTACATTTCTTTTCACTGATCTTTGCCATAGCCCAGTGCTATGTGCAAGGTTGGGTGTGGCCCTTTTGATTCTGCTTGTTGTTGTTGTTATGTGCAATAGAGTCAATTCTGACTCATAGAGATCCCATAGACTAGAACTGTCCTGTAGGGTTTCTAAGGCTGTAATCTTTACAGAAGCAGACTGCCACATCGTTCTCCTCTAGAGCAGCTGATGGGTTTGAACCACTGACCTTTTGGCCAGCAATTGAGTGCCTAACCACTGCAACTATGGGGCTCCTTTAGCACCGGACTGCTAACCTCAAGTTTGGAAGTTCAAACCCACCAACCATTCTTTGGAATCCCCATACAGGGTCACCATGTGTTGGAACCAACTGGATGACACTTAACAACAGACATACATTCTAAATCAAGATCTCCACTGCTCCTTAGACAACTCTCTGACATTCCTTTCTGAACTGGTTTTCTATTGACCTTTTCTCTAAAGCTTCCCTTTAGTTCTTAAGTCTTCTAATGGAGCCTTCTTGGGCCATCTGGATGCTGCCTATCTCCATACACCTTAACTCGTCATACTTATTAGGAGCTCCTTTCAGGATTCACAAGTACATACATACAGGTTCGAGTGCTGTGTGTTTCCAATGAACTAACTACATAAACCATAAATATCCTTTGAAACACCAAAAGCCTCTGTGAAGAATAATCAGCTATCTTTAAAATAAGTTAAAAAGTAGTTTTGTTGTAAGAATGAATAGAAAGTTCGTTAGTGCAAAGAATTCCACTTAACAATCTTTGAAATAAATAGATAGATAGATAGATAAATCCATATTTCTGTGAAGATCAAACCAGCCCAAACATTATTGCCATTAAGTTGATTTCAACTCATAGCAACCTGTTGCATAACAGAGTAGAACTCAGCTACATGGAATTTTCTTTGCTGTAATTTTTATGGAAGCAGCTGAGTGTAAACTGTGCTACCCATGGACCTCCTCTGTGAAGAACGTCATACTAATAAACTCTCTTCAAAATATACTAAAAATAGTTTTGTCATAAGAACAGGCTGAAAGTTTGCTATTGGAAAGTTTTCAGTGCTCTAATGTCCAGTAGAAAAGGCATAGATCAGTAATTATTTTTCTCATGGCATTAAAAACAAAAAGTTTAAACTTAAGATATTTAGACATAGGAATGGTAAATAACACATTTCAATACACAGCAATGGTTAAAAATGCTGATATCAGAATGGATTTTTGTCTCTTATGTTTCCATCTATGTGATATAATTTAATAGAATTTAACATGTTTACACAGATTATAATAGCTTGAGTACAAGGAGGCTCAATGTTTTTTTTTTTATCTCATCATACCACAGAATGTTACATAATACTCACCTACCCCCAACAATGGTTGCTGAATTAAAAAATTCATTATTTTTTATAAGAAAATTCTAGGAAGAAAGCTAATTTCTTGCATGCTTATTTTAGCTTTAGTTAGAAAATATTACCAAATAGAAGAGAGGTCTTTCTGCTTCTGAACTCATAGATGACAGGACCAACAGATTAAGAGTAATCTAACAATTTGGCTAGTTAATTGAAAACAAAGATGTAGTGAACTCCAGTTAAGTAAGAGAGAGCTCATGGATAGATTCTGAGCAGAATTACAATGTGAAAAAGTTGTACTCTTGAGAGAAAAAAATCAATAATGCTCTTTAGATAGAAAGTATTTGGGAAATCAATTCCTTTTACTTTTAAGAACAGATCTTTTTGATTGTCTTAAATATTTACTCTACATGAAAAAAATTTTTAAATGTCTTTTGGGACTTTGTTATGTAAGTCAACAACTAAAATTTGATAACGGATTAGTTTTCTGAGAATGTTTCTGATAACAAATTTTTAGTTACAAAGGGGATGCCAATATTTCTTACCTTCTGATCCAAATGCTGGAGTCCTGGTGCAGTGCTATAGTTATCAGTGGACTGCTAATTGTAAGGTCGGCTGTTCAAACCCACCAGCCACTCCTTGAAAACCCTATACAGGGTTACTATGATTGGAACTGACTTGATGACACTTAACATCCCCCCCTCCCCCCAAATGTTAGAAACTCTCAAAAATACGATTCCCAAAGCCAGATTACAAATTTATATTACACTTATATTTCAGCATAGATACAATTACTTTAAGTTCTGAATAATAATAGATGCAGAGAGTATGAGTATGTGTTGGTGGTGGTGTGGTTGTATGACATGGAGTCAGTTCAGACTCAGCAACTCTGTGTAGGGTTTCTGAGGGTATAAATGTTTATGGGAGTAGAAAGCCTCATCTTTTTCCCTTGGAATGGCTGGTAGATTTGAACTGCTGACCTTGCCATTTACAGCCCAATTTGTAACCTATTACATTACCAGGATTAGGTGGAATTTGTTCTGGTTTTGTTGTTGAGAATGTACAGAGCAAACCATACACCAATTCAGCAGTTTCTACATGTCCAGTTCAGGGACACTGATTCCATTCTTTGAGCTGTGTATCCATTCTCACCTCCTTTTCTGAGTTGTTCCTCCCTCATTAATATACACTCAAAGCCTGTAAGGTTCCTATCTAATCTTTCTAGTTGTCAGTTTGATCTCATATAGATAGTTGTTAAAAGAGTAAAATGTTCAAGTTAGACTACTTGGACTAGTTAAACTAAACTACTGTGGCTTTAATATGACTTCATGGGGTATTTTTGATCTAAGATTTAAATATTATCTCAGAATAACAGTTGCAGAGGCTCATCCACCTTCCGTGACTTCAGAAAGTCTAGAGTCCATGAGAATTTGAAATTCTATTCTGCCCTTTCTCCTTTTGGGACAGGATTCTTTATGGTATCTTAGATCAAAATGTTCAATCATGGTAGCTGGGTACCATCTAGTTCTTCTGGTCTTGTGGAAAAGGAGGCAGTTATTTATGGGGGTAATTAGCCATATAGTCCACATCCTGTGCCTATCCCTGACTCTTCTTCCTCTGTTGTTCCAGATAACTAGAGATAAATTGATGGCAGCTTGAAAGATTTTAAGAACCCAGGCACTAGCCAATGAGGTAGGAAGTAGAACAAAAGCACGAAATATTTTATTAACTCAATTACTGGGATATTTGGTGAAACCATGACTCTAAACCTTCAAAATAAAGAATCAAATTCCATGAGATGTTTGGTTGTACATAAACAGCTTCAGAAGCTATTCTTTTTGTTGTTGTTGTTGCAAATATGTCGGTCACACTTTTTTTTTTTTAGATATACAACTTATTGACAGAAATTACAATTGGATGTGCAACTCTATCCTTAATCAATGGACTGAGTAGTATTCCATTGTGTGTATGTATGACATTTTGTTCATCTATTCATCTACTGATGGGCATGTAGCTTATTTATACCTTTGGGCTATTCTGAGTAGAGCTGCAATGAACATTGGTGTACAAGTCTTTTTTTGAGCTTCTGCTTCCAAGTCTTTTGGGTTATAATTAAGAGTGGAATTGCTGGGGATATGGTAGTTTTATTTATAGTGTTCTGAAGAACTGCCATCCTGTTTTCCACAGAGGTTGTACCATTTTGCATTCCTACCAGCAATGGGTAATGGTTCTGATATACTCACCAATGTTTGTTATTTTTTCCCCTCTTGCTCTTTTTCTTGGTTAATCTTAGCCATCCTGGTGGAAGTGAAATGGCATCTTCTTGTGGTTTTTATTTGCAGCTCTCTGATAGATAATGATGCTGAGCATCTTTTCATGTGTTTGGTGTCCCTTTGAATGTCTTTTTTGAGTGAAATGTCTATTCAGGTTCTTTGCCCATTTTATGATTGGGTTTTGTTTTTTTGCTGTTCAGTTGTTAAAGTTATGTTTATTTTGGTTATTAGATTCTTTTTTAAAATGTTTTATTGTGAATTATGTGATAGTTTACATGGGAGAACATTAGTTTTACATTCATTCATTGCCATAGTTACAATCCTCTCCATGCATCATCAACCAACCAGAGTGTATACCCTGCAAGCCTGCTCCCCCGTCGTCAGCACACAGCCCCTCTCCCTCTCTGGGTCTAGAGTCCCCAGTAGCTCCATCTCTCCACGTCATCATTTCTGCCTCCATTTCTGGCATCACTGCTTCTCTGGGTATGGTCCCACTCTCCACTCTTAGACAGATTGGAAATTACTCAGTGGAGATTCTACTTTCCTCCATGTCCTCTGGATCTAGGTTACCTCTTGAAAGCTTGTAAGCCAGTCACTTCTTGCCTTTGTAGACCCCCAC
>NW_006408537.1:22858598-22859896 GCF_000296735.1 Chrysochloris asiatica | reverse complement strand
CTCTCTTTTGAGTTACTGCATCCATAGGTATAGGTCAAGTTCATAAATTGTATCAGATTACTCTTTTTTCCTCTTCTTTCTTCCTCTAGTTGAGCTCTGATCATTCAGTCATTGAAGCCAGGTCAAGTGGGTATTATCTGCAAGTGTGGGTGTTCTTGTGCATATGCCCTCTCTTCTTATCAGCTGGATGCCTCACTCTTTTTTCTAATCCTCTGTAGCTATGTCACTGACTCTGGACCCAAGAGTTCCCAGGTCTTAACACACTGCTGGCCAACCAGGTCTCCACCCGGATTCACAGGAGTCTATTGAACATTGTAGGGCTTAGCTCGCAGCTTCATTGCTATTTTTCCCTCACTTTCCCTTATCGGTGACCAACGTGGTCACCAATCATAGCGTGTATTCCCATTGAGTCTTAGTCTTGGAAGGGGGTTTGCTCTGAGGGGACTCGGCCACTTGCCTTGTGTCTCCTGGCAAGCAATTTGCTTATTCTTGTAGTAATCTGTTGATCTGCCTATATTGTTTTGTATTTTTGTATTTTTCTTGTTGGTCTTTCTTTCAAGAGGTGTCTTCTGTTCTAGCTGCTCCAGGCTGGTCTGCCCATCCTTTCAAGTGGAAATTTCCCACATCTGAAGATTCTGGATGCTGTTCAGGATTCTACCTATAGTTTTATGTAATGCAGAGGCTCTGCAGCAAGCCTCCTTCACTGGGCACATTGTAGCCCCATTTTAGGTATTCCAGTCAGTTATAGGCAGAAGACGGACTTATAAGCTTTCTATGGTGATATTTCTGGCTATTCCTTTCTCTCCCCCTCCAGTGTCTATTTTATAATGGTATGCAAGGGAAGCCAAGTTTCAAAAGACAGCCAAGTATCTTAACATTATTCCCCCCCTTCCCCCATTCCAACCATGTCTCAATCCCTGTATCCCAGAGTCATGTTTTTCCAAGGTTGTGCATGCATCATTATTTACTTCTGTCCCACTTAGCCCATGCAAACCTGCCTAATTGTTCTCCCATCCACTTTGTTCTTCCATTTCCCTCCACCTTCTTATATATTGCCCTCCTCCCCAGCACCCAAACTATCCTGTGTCTATTCCCTGCCCTGTGCTCCACCTTCCCCTCCCTCCCCTCACCCCACTCCTCATATCCCAGCAATAAGCAAAGAATCCCCCTCCCTTTAGTATGGGTTTTTTTTCTTAGTCTTTTACAGTAGTGGTCCTATGCAGTATTTCTCCTTTTGAGACTAATTTCACTCAACATAATGTCCTCAATGTTCATCCATGTTATACAGTGGCTTGCAG
>NW_006408537.1:22833584-22853987 GCF_000296735.1 Chrysochloris asiatica | reverse complement strand
CACTGTCTCTATCTTATTTGATTGTTCCTGTAGCACTTTCCTGACTTCTTCCTTATTTTTCTCAACTCCATTGTAAAGTGTTTTGAAACATTTTGTAATCATTTTTCTGAATTAGTTCTCAGGCATTTCCAAGGCCTGCCCTCCTTCCTGGACCCAAAAGTATGTGATTTCTTACTTCAGCGTCAAGTTCCACTAGCTATATGCCTTCAAACTTTAAAAATATTCCTAGCTATGTGGTTCTGAGTTTTGGAGCTCTGCTCTGGATCTGCTTTGCCTGGTATTCTGTGGTATGGCTGATGGCAAACTTCACTGCACCTCCACTCTAGGCACCATCAAACCCCGCCTCCCCCGGTTATTAGATTCTTGCCAGATACATGTGTTCCAAAGTTACTCTGTTAGATTGTCTTTTTGCTGTTTCTTGGTAAGGCCTTTTGGTGAGCTCTCATTTATTTTGCCTTTTACTGTTTGTACTTTCATTATTAGATAATCCAATATCAAAAAATAGACCTGATAGTATTGTCTCTGCGTATTTTCTAAGTAATGTATAGCTCTGACTTGCACAATTAGGTATTTAATCAATTTTTAATTTTTTAATGTCTTTTGAGGCAAGGATCCTGTTTAATTTTTCTGTATGCAAAAATCCAATTTTGTCACCACAACTTATTGAAGAGACTATTCTTCCCTATTGAATGGATTTAGTACTCTTGTCAAGAATCAATTAACATGTATGCCGAGTTTTATTTCTGGATTCTCCATTCTGTTCCATTGGTTTATGTGTTTATTGTTATACTAGTACCAGGGTGTTTTGATTACTGTAGATATGCTATACATTTTAAAATATAGAAGTGTGTGTAATTCTAGTTTGTTCTTCTCTTTTGTCCTTTTTAAGCTATTTTGGGTCTCTTACCATTCCATATAAAGTTAAGGATTGATTTCCTATTTCTGCAAACAAGGCTGTTGGAATTTGTTGGATTATGTTGCTTTGGCTAGTATTAAAACTTAAACAACAGTATATTTTCTAATTCATGAACATAAACTATTATGGTGTAGTAGACTATGTCATATGTCAGTTGGTGTCAAGAGTAGGATTCATTGCAATGGCTCCAGACTCACAGAAACATGGGGTTTTATAAAAAGAAAAGAAAAGAAAGAAGAACAAAGGGACATGGGAAGTGAAACATTTGATTCTTAGATGGTTACTTTGGTCGTGGCTACCTGTAATAATTGAAAGGGATGTAAGAGATACAATGCTACTTTTGAAATAACCTGGAGCAAAAGCCAGGATGATTAAATAAGATGACAAATACGCTACCACAGCCTATTTGATCTACCTTGCCAGTCTGAGTCCCACAGCCATATGCACATGTGTGATGGAAATGATTATTTGATATCTTTATTGCAGAGAGTTTATAAGCCCACTTTCAGTCTATACATGATTGGATAAGCTAAAAGAGGAGTTAAGAATTGTCCAGAAGGAATAGATTTTATTTTAAACTAGTAGCCTGTGTAGAGTATTGGGGTTTAAGTGGAAACTGAGTCCCAACCAGAAAAAATAAGATTGGCTGTTTTTAATTTCTAGCATGCAGTTTGCCATTGGATGCATCAAAGCAGAAAAAGTCTGTGTCCATCAGAGAAAACCCCATTCTAGGACTGAAAGTTAAAGGTGACCAATGAGCAGACAGCTTGGTATGCTTTATTAGTGACAACTTAGGTCACTTGATGAATGGGAAGTAAAGGAGAATGCAAAAATGAAGAGACAGGTTGTGAGAAGTGAGGTAGGGGTTTGCTGGTCTGAAGTTAGGGAGTTGTGTGGACTTGTAAACCTATGGGCACCAACCTACCCCATGAGGCTAGGGATGAGAGAGGGGTGGGGAAGGGAGAGAGAGAAAGGAGAAGCTAGCTGGTCTGAAGTGTAGGGATGTGTGTGTGTGTGGACTCCAAGGTTGCAGCTGGTACCATCTAGATTGGATGTCTAGAGCTGAAGTTCTGAGAGCACAGCCAGTGAAGAAAGAGGCATTTGACACCATAAACTGGAGTAAATTACTGAAAGTCTGATGGCTTGCTCTGCATTGGACTTTGCTTATGGATGCAGATGTTCAAAGTTCCAACTAAAATGAAGATTCTTCACATGAAGGAGCATGCTTCTCTCCTCAGACTACAGAGTTGATATTGTTGTTGTTAGGTACTGTTGAGTCTGCTCTGACTCACAGTGACCCTACGCACAATAGAACAAAACACTACCTGGTCCTGCACAATCTTTACAACTGTTGTTGCACTTGATCTCATTGCTGCTGCCACTGTGCCAATCCATCTTGTTGGCGATCTTCCTCTTTTTTGCTGACCCTCCACTTTACCAAGTGTGATGTCCTTCTCCATGTATTGGTCCCTCCTGATAACATGTCTGAAGAATGAGAGATAAAGTCTTGCCAACCTGGTTTTTAAGGTTATACTTATTCCAAGACAGATTTATTTGTTCTTCTGGAAGTCCATAGTATGTTTAATATTCTTCTCTAACACCATAACTCAAATGTATTAATTCTTCTATGGTCTTTCTATTCATTGTCCAACTTTCGTATGTATATGAGGTGAGTGAAAATACCATGGCTTGGGTCAGGCACACCTTATTCCTCAAACTGAAATCTTTACTGTTGAACTTTAAAGAGGTCTTGTGCAGCAGATTTGCCTAATTAAATACATCATTTGATTTCTTGATTGCTGCTTCCATGAGTGTTAATTGTAAATCCAAGCAAAATGAAGGCTTTGACTAGTTCAATCCTTTTTCTGTTTATCATAATGTTATTTATTGGTCCAGTTATGAGGAGTTTTGTTTTCTTTACATTGATGTGCAATCCTACTGAAGACTGTGACCTTTGATCTTCATAAGTAAGTATTTTAAGTTCTCTTTGCTTCCAGCAAGCAATGTTGTATCATCTGCATACTGCAGGTTGTTATTAACTCTTCCTCCAATACTAATGCCATGTTATTCTTCACATAATCCACCTTTTTGGGTTATCTGCTCATTATACAGATTGAATAAATATGGTGAAAGGATCCAACCCTGGTGCATACCTTTACTGATTTTAAGCCAGTTAGTATTCCCTTGTTCTGTTTGAATGACTTCCTCTTGATCTATGTACATGTTTCCATACCTAGGAACCTGTATTGGGTTTGATATTGATGGGAAGTTTAGAAACTGGATATCTAAAATTGGCGGTAGAGGCAAGAAGTTGTGGGCTTATAAGCTTTCATGGGTGAGCTTAAAATTAAACTGTTTGGAAGTGGGGAAATTTATCCATCATGTAGGAAAGGGACACGAACTAAAGGAGCCAGGAGGTGGCAGTGAAATGCTTCATAAGTCTCTTTGGCCATACTCTTTGTGACTACTTTTTCCTGATGGGACTGTGTAAATGAAGGCAGGGGAAGATGTTGATGGGTTATACGATTCAGTTGTGAGTGGTTGTTAACAGGGTTAATTGTGCTTGGTCAATTTTGCTATCCTTAGGGTTTTACAATGAGCCATTTCAGAAGCAGGAATGGAGGAATCTCACTGCCATCAAAGCAGAAGAGTCAGGAATGGAGAGGGTCCTTTGGTCTCAGAGATCACTGTAACCTCCTGAACCCAGGGACAGAAAGCTGTGACACTGAAGGAGTGGCAGGGGAGCAGCAGTAGCAGAACCAAGAAGCAGACCATAACACAGTGGTGGGATTCCCAGCCCACGAAGCAAGCAAAACTAAGTGATGTTGGACAAGAGTCTCACTTCTGAAGTGGGATGCATCCATGCACTTAATTGGAGAGCTGTTTGTGGACTTACAGAGCTAAAGCTGAGTGAAGTGCCTTCAAGGCTGAGGGTTATAGTAGAGTGGTATGGCCTGCAAGCATTTATCAGCAGCACTAATAGAGCTTTGTAACATTGCCAGAGCAGGGCAGAGGCTAGGCCAAGGGGCTGAGGAACAGAGAGAGGCCTGTGGTCATAGCAGAGGAGATGTGTCCTGGCTGGAAGAGCTGTGCCCTGAATATCTCTGACCCTGAATTGTAACCTATTGACTTCCTTAATAAACTCCATTGCTGTGAGTATGGTACCTGAGCTCCCTGTGGCAATTGCAACCAATTATCACACACAGCTGAGCAGAGAGTGTTGCTGGATAAATGGTTTGATAGGAATGTTTTGTAATTATCTTTACATTTATTTAAATCTTCTCTAATCTCTTTCAGTAAGGAGCTCTGGTAGTGTAGTGGTTACGAATCGGGCTGTGAACTGCAAGGTCTGAAGTTCGAAACTACCAGCTGCTCTGCGGGAGAATGATGAGGTGTTCTGCTCCTGTAAAGATTAACAGCCTCAGAAACCTTGTGCAAGGTCACTATGAGTTGGAACCGACTCCACGGCACATAACAACAACAACAACAATCTCTTTCAGTAGTGTTTTATAGTAGTCATTTTATAGTATAAGTCCTTCACATCCTTGGTTAGATTTATTCCTAGGTATTTTATTCTCTTAGCTGCTATTGTAAATGAAATTGTTTCCCTAGTTTTCCTCTCTAGTTCCTTACTGCTGGTGTATAAAAACCCAACTGATAATTGTTTGTTGACTTGGACCTTTCAACTTTGCTACATTTCTCTGTAGTCTCTAGAAATTTCATGTGGACTTGTTGGGAGTGTCTATATAAGACCATATCTTGCATAAATAGAGATAATTTAAATTCTTTTATAATTTGGATACCTTTTATTTATTCACTCTTGTCTTAGTTCTCTGTCTAATACTTCTAATATAATATGGAATAGAAATGGTGAGAGTGGGCACCCTTGTGTGAACTAAAATTTTAAGGTGCATGGAAAAGATCTTTTTTTCTTCAAGTATTTTGTCCATTCTCTGGTTTATGCCTAAAACTCTATAAAGAAAGTCTTATTCTTAGGTTTTAGATTTTATTGCTAGAAGAAGTACAAATTTTCCTGGGATATGTCATTTTAATGTTTCATATTTATATAGTTCAGGATAATTCTAAAGATGTTTTCACTTGCATGTCTATGGATGGATGGCAGGGTAACATGATTGATTATACAAACATATCATCTTACTTGGTTCTTAGAATAATTAAGTGGGGCTTATACTAGTATGTTTTTTTCTGCTTGACAGGTAGGAAAATTGTGAGATTTTCCCCAAATAACACAGTAAACAAATGGTAGATATAAGAACAAGAGTTATTTTACATGACTACATCCATGTGAATAATTAATTAATTTTTTAGAGAAAATTGGTATGGAAAAGGAAGATTGAAAGAATAGTATTTGGGGAGTAGGAATGGGAGAGGATAGCACCAAGAGAGGAAAGGAGCACAACAAAGGAAGTCTGAAGAAGTCTGAAGATTACTTTGCATTTACTGGGGGTGGTCTGCTGCTGCCACAGAACCTTCCATCAAAATGACCTCAGCAGGGGTTTATCTGGAAGATTCTCTGCTAAGGAGGGTGGAAATTGGATAGCTTTTTCCCACTGCTGCCCTCTTGTCTGAAAATCTTTCTCCATTCAGGACACACAGGTAAATTTCTCTCTCCTGCTCATACACTGGCACCATATGGTATCTGGTCAGCTCCACTTTCTGCTAAGAAATAAATGAGGTCTCCTTCAACTGTGTCCCAAGAAAGATGTGTGAGTACCATCTACTCTGCATGGTTTAAGGGTGGGCTCATTGGCCAACGAAAATCAGCGCTCAAAATAGAAGCTGATTTTGCTCTGTCTCTTCTTTGTGTGTAAACCATTTGCCCTTGCACGAGTGAAGTGTAGGGTTGTGTCTTTTGTTGGCTAGCTTGGATTGTGATATGGCAGTACTCTTCAGTCATGCTGAAGACTTTCACTTGCTGACATAAAAGTGAGAAACAGAGTTTTTTTGTTTTTGAGTTTTGAACCAAGTCTTAAGGTTAATTTTGATTCTAAGAGGTGAAGATTCAAAGGTGAGTAAGTTCAGGAAAAGCAGGTTTTGTGCTAATAGGAAGGGCATGTTTAATTCTCTTGACCAACATACAAAGCTACAGTCATGAGATCAGAAGTGCTATTATCTTTAAATAGATGTTTTGAAGCATTTTCCTTTACATTGAAAGGTGAATCTAACAACTTTTTCTTGGTGATGAATATATGTCAATGTACTTATTTAGGTTAAAATTCTTAGAGGAATCTCTCTGTTAACGTTTCAATAAACAGAGAAAAATAGAAAAGAGGGCAACAAAGCATACAGAAGCATAAGTTACTTCAACGAATTAGGGGAAGTATCAACACTTTTGCCCTAGAAAGAGTAAGCCCTGGACTAAATTCTGGGGCTAGAAAGAAAAATTAATGGCCTGCAAATAGACATCAGAGAATGATAAAATAAGGTAATAATAATAATCAAATTAAAAACTGACACTAGCTACTCCTTGAAAACAGCAGCGGTGGCAGGTACATATATTATTGCATTTAAATTTTACAACAGCTCTGTGAGGTAGGCATAATCCTCACTTTCTATACAATAAAAGGTTAAACATTTCACCTAATATCACACAAGAGATCTGGTGTGGCACTGTAGGATCAGCACTGGACCACAAGATCAGTGGTTCAAACCCAGCTGTTTCTCAGAAACCATATACAGGGTCACTTTGAGTCAGAACCGACTCAACGGCACTTAACAACAAAAACAACAATATAATACAACCAGTAGACAACGCAAAAGGAAGACTGTAGAAGAATCAATGCATTTGAATTAAGGTATTGGCGAAGAATATTGAAAGTACCAAGAACAGTCAGAAGAAAAAACAATCTGTCTTGAATGAAATACAGCCAAAATGCTCCTTAGAAGTGAGGGTGGCAAAACTTATTCTCATACTTTGGAAATATCAGAAAGGACAAGTCCCTGATGAAGGACATCATGCTTGGTAAAGTATAGAGGGTCAATGAGAAAGAGAAAGGCCCTCAATGAGAAGGACTGACACAGTAACACCAACAATGGTCTCAAGCCTAACAACAATTGTGAGGACGGTGCAGGATTGGACAGTGTTTCATTCTGTTATGCATAAGGTTGCTATTAGTTGGCACCAACTCGATGGTATCTAGCAACAGACAGGAGCAATATTTCAACCTATTTCAGTTTGACCCCACAGTCTTTGATCTTTTAACTCTTTTCTGACACTGACTCCCAGAAAGAGGGATGTCAAATAAGAATATAAAATATCAATCACTTTAGTATTACTTCTAAAAATCAAACTGGACATTCCTTGCTCAGAAGATCATAGGGTCTATTAATAAGGTACAGAATCAATGATAGCTGTGGAACATGGTATAGATAAACATTTTCAGAGGTTGGGTGACAAGAAGAGATCAAGAAAAAGTGACTAGAAGGAAGGAAGGAATGGATACGTAAAAAGGACCACAATGAAACACAGAGAAAAAGTCATTGAGAATTTATGTTAGAGGTAAATAAGAAGAAAGATATTAAAAAGAGAAGTTAGGTTAGGAATGAAAAGGAAAGAAACAATCTCAATCAGCATCTTAAGTAACTTTTGAAGTTTTAAAATGACATCAAATGAGGGGTAAAGAGTCAACATTTATAAAATGGTCGGAAAAAATAAAAATAAAAAATATTTGAAGGAGGTAGAAAAAAATAGACTAGCTAACTGAAAGAGTTATATTGTTGGTATGATTTTGATAAGCTGACATGCCTATGACCATGAAATTGCAGAAGAGAACAGTTGTGGGAAAATTGTAACACTTCGTGGAGAAAATGAAATAATCCTTTTAATAGTGCCTTTGTGTAGGAGAGAATTTGTGTATCAGCTTTTGGGAATCTGAAGAATTTAAGTGATATAACAATAATGGGTTTATGGTTTGATCAAGGACTCATTTTGAGGACTTCCACTGGGGGTGGGGTGGGGAAGGTAATAGTTTTTTTAGAAGTCAGCAACCACAAGCTCATGCTTATTATTGGTAAAACTCTAGCAATTCTGAGTAGTAGTGTGATCCATGACCTTCTCTTGTCTCAGCCAGCTTCCCCCAGCCCTCCCACCTCCACAGTGGCATATACCTTCACCATTCCTTGAAAGATCTACAGCCCCTAATATTTCAGTCTAAGATATTGCCAACATCCCCGGTTCAGAGGTTTAGAAGCAGTGCGATTAACAGGTGAGGAATTGCAGCAAAGGCAGCTTCTGGATCTTGAATGAGAATTTTTCACATCTGCCACTTTGGACATTTTTCAAACTTGTTCCTCTGTGTATTCCAGAGAAGTGCTCACTTGAGCTGGGTTTGTCTGCTTCTGGCCTGCATACTGAGCTGTGTAATTGAGGGAACTCAAGCATAGGCAGTTTATGGTTGTATGAATAAGCAAAATACTCAATATGTGACCTGATTGTTTTCCAAAATTGCACAGTCCTTGGTTTTACTTGTCATTTTGGAGCAGCAGTGGGAGGACGAGTCTGTGACAGTGAATGCATTCAATGGGTATAATTAACCCATTTCATAAAAGCAGATTTTCTAAATTATGTTATGAAGTTCATAGGACTTGTTTTTTAACACTTTCTTTTCCAAGTCAGAAAACAATCAGTTTATAAAGACACCTATTCCTAGAGATAAAACCAATCAGTCTAATTGGTATAATAAGGCCCACTTCATTATTGATAGAATGGGGTACTTTTGAATGATTTGCTCTGAATGTTGGGGGAAAAAATGATTCCTTCCCTATTGCTGTCATTCTGCTTATCCATCCACAAAATGTTTCATACTCAATCTCTCCCCAGTATGTCCTGCAAAAAGAAAAATATTATTTGTCATCTCCCTGCAATATAAACAGCAGCAGGGATCTTTAGAGTGCTTTGCCACCCCACAGAAACCACATCATTGACCCAGTGCAAAGTGATAAAAGCCACAGGAGCAAGGGTGGGGACGTGCAAAACAAATTGTTTGTATCCAGTGGTGTTCCCAAAAGATTACTGCCAACAAAAAACTATACCTTGGAAACAACTGTGCCTCAACTCCCTCGTCTGACCTCAGGAACCAATTAGTGCTCCACCCAAATTAGGACAGAAGTTGCTCCCAGACCCCACAGGCAACCTGCACCTATTCGGGCTCCGAGTTTGCAGTTAAGAGATGATATGCACCCTCTCTTTAAAAGTGCTGATAGAATGACAATACTTCTTCCACAGAGAAAATGCAGTTTCCAAGGCAAATTGCTGCCTATTTAAGATTACCAAGCTGGTGGTTCAATACTGTCAAGTTACATAGAACCCTGTACAAAATGTGAACAGTTATGGAGGGTCTAGACATCTCAGGAAAGAAAAACAGTCTGCAGGTTTTATTTTGGGGTCATTATGGTTTCCACTTGGGTGTATGATTTTGGAGTTTCACTCTGATCCATAAATTGTACTAAATGGTACACCTAGAAATCATAATTCTTGGCTTAGTCAAACTCCATGTATTCAGAGTGCCCTCAGGGAAATTCTAAACAGAATAAATGAATGAATGATTTTATCTTAAAACCATCAAGCCTCATTCTGAAATTTCAGGCAGAAGAAAGAAAGTACTGATACTCTAGGTGAGTGAAGAAATGACTGGTGATATTTGCTAATGCAACAAGATGTTTTTCCTGCTTGTTATAATGAATTTCGAAATATTCCAAGCAGCAGAAGAGTATAGCAACTATGATAAATCTCAATGAAACCATATCCAATGTTGTAAAATCCTAATTGTGTACCATTTTTTCCTTTTTAAAAGAAATTACTAGAGTTGGAGGGACAATACACAAGAAGAGGGAAGGGAATGGAAGAACAAGGTAGACAGGAGAACATTTAGGCAGGTTTGCATGGGCTAAATGGGACAGAGGTAAATAGTGATGTATGCCCAACCTTGGAACAACAGGGCTCAGTGACCCAGGGATTGAGGCATAATTTGAATGGGTAAAGAGGGGAAATAAGATGATTTATTGTCTTATGAATCAGGGTTTCCCTTACCTACTATTGTAAACAGACATTTGAGGGGGAGAGAAAGGAATAACCAGAAACATCACTATAGAAAACTTGTAAATCTGTCTTCAGACTATAATGGATTAGAATACCTAATATGGGGCTACAACATGCCCAGTGAAAGAGGCTTCCTGCAGAACGTTTGCATTGAATAAGACCTTAGGTGGAATCCTGATCCCCATCCAGAATTTTCTGAGGTGGGAAATTTCTACTTGGAAAGACAAGCAGACCAGCCTGAGCAGCTAGAGGAACAGAAGATACTTCTTGAAAGAAAGACTAGCGAGAAAAATAAAAAAACAATAATGGCAGTCTGATTGACCACTACAAGAACAAGCAAGTTGTCCACCAGGGAGCCATCAATGCAAGCAACCAAGTCACCTCAGAGAAAACCCCCTTCCAAGACTGAAACTCAAAGGGAATAAACAAACAGGCATGTAATCTTGCTGGTGACCACATTGGTCTACCAATAAGGGGAAGTGGAGGAAAAACATCAATGAAGCCATGGACTAAGTCCAACCACATTCAACAGACTTAAATTGAGACCTGGTTGGCCAGCAGTATAATGAGACCTGGGGACAGGCACATAGCCAGAGTGGAAAGTGAAGTGTCCAGCTGATATGAAGTGAGGGGAGATGCACAAGAACGTCCATTGATGCAGCTATTTGACCTCGCTTCAATGGCTGGATGATCAGAATTCGACTAAAGGAAGAAAGAAGATAAAAAAGAGTGTAATCCACTACAGTTTGATGAACTTGACCTATACTTATGGATGTAGTAGCTTAAAAGAGGGAATGCATCCTTATAGGAAGGATCATTCCCACTCCCTCTGTACACAGGGTTAACAGGGATGGGCAATTTAGACATTGGCTACCCCAAATGGGGGGGGGGGCAACAAAGGCACAAAGTGACTGGCTTACAAGTTTTCAAGAGGGAGCTTAGTTTCAGAGGGTGCAGGGGCAGGTAGAATGTCCACTGAGTGGTTTCCAACTTGCCTAGATGGGGCTGGTGAAAGGAGATGGGGATAAGACTCTTGTGATTCAGTAGTGAATAATTGGTATTAGGGCTGATTGTGATGGTTGCAAATGTAAAGGTAGATGTTATGTAACAAAAGGAGGGGTGTGGTTGATCTTGCAGTCTAGGAGTAGAGACCCTGGGACCATCAAGGGAAAGAGCTGAGTGCAATACCCTATTCAGAGAAGCAGTGACACTAGAGATGGAGGCAGAGACAATGACATTGAGAGATGGAGCAGCTGGGGACTCTCAACTCAAGGAGGGAGAGAGGCTGTGTGCTGGTGGCTGGGAGGCTGGCGTGCAGGGTATACCCTTTGGTTGTTTGAATGGTTATTTATGCCTGAGTGCTTCAGTGTACATCCAAAACAAAACAAAACAAAACAAAACAAAACAAAATAACAGGGAATGGAAGCAAATGCTATTGAATGATGATGCATGGAGGGGATTGTAATCATTGCAATGAAACAATATACAGTAGGATGAATGTAAAGCTGATATTCTCCCATGTAAATGATCACTCAATTAAAAAAAAAGTGACTAAAAAAAAAAAAAAAGAAAGAAACCGTTAGAGATATAGCTAAGACCCCTTCAACTTCTATCTTCTACCAAATTTCTTTCCATATTTCTGCTGAAAACCTTTGTTTCTGTAACTACATATTTTTTTAAAATTCTGCCCTGAGACCAAAATTGTCTCTTACCAGGTTATGTTTGATGTAGGACATTGACAGCATAGGTTTGGCCAAGTCCCTTACTGTTGAGGACCCATAGTTTTCTTATTTTTAAAATGTAGATAATAATGTTTTCTTGCATATATCACAGAGCTATAGAGAGGTAACATTTAATACAGTATGAAATCCTTTTAGAAATTCTATAATCAAAAACAAACCATAAGATTATTTAGGAAACAGTTCTTTTTTTTTCTGCATCTATTCTCAAAGATTTGCTAGACCTGCTTGACCTTAATGTTTACCAACCGCACAGAAATGCAGCTTAATCCACTCACTGGTTCAACTAGTTACATGTTTGGTGATCCTATATGCAGGATTTCAGATACTCTACTATCACTGCTATAAATAATACAAGTCAGTGCAGATGTCTTAATAGTTGGTTTCAAGAACATAATCCAAGATGAAACAAAGTAGTCAGTGGTTACAGGAGTAGCCATATAAGTAAAACAAAACAAAATTTAGTAAGCAGAAAGTAGATTAATCATGTTCTGTTCCTACTATTCATATGTACATGGAGAAAGAAGAAGAAATAGTTCTTAAAATGAACTCAAGTACTTGTTTTCAAAATCTCAACCTGATACCCACAGCTGCCTCCATGCATGTCTTGGGTGGCCACAAAAGGACACTAAAATTTTAGCAATGTTGGAAACAGCTGTTTTGTCTGGAGCCATGACTCTAGAGAGGGAAAAATGCCCATTAAAATGATTGACTGGTCATATCTCCATTTTTATAGGTCATAGGTAGAATTCTTGTATGGTGCTGTAGGATAAAATGCACTGGATAATATGCACTGGACTGCTAACCACAATGTCAGTGGTTCAACCCCAGCAATCGCTCCTTGGAAATCCTATACCAGGGTCGCCATGAGTTGGAACTGACTTGACAACACTTACCACCAACAAGGTCATTTGTGTTTATATATTTAAGTCTCAGTAATCTATTTATTTTTATTAAGAACTAAAATTACTATTTCCATTCAGCATGTGAAAAAGACACAGTCTTATTATGAAAGGATAATCCTTTTAATGAAAGGACTCCTAATTTTAAACCATGCAGTATCCCCTTGTTCTATTTGAAGGACTGCCTTTTGGTCTGTGTATAGGTTCCACATGAGCACAATTAAATGCTCTGTAATACCCATTCATCATAATGTTATCCATAGTTTGTTATGGTACACATAGTGAAATGCTTTTGCCTAGTTAGTAAAACACAGGTAAACATCATTCTGGTTTCTCTGTTTTTAGTCAAGATCCATCTGACATCAGCAATGCTATAACTTGTTCTACATTCTCTTTTGAATCTAGTTTGCCTTTTCCTTTCAATACATTTCTGCAACAGTTTTTGAATGATCTTCTGCAAATTTTTAATTATATGTTGTATTAATGATAATGTTCAATGATTTCTGCATTCTGTTTAATCACTTTTCATTAGAATGGGCACAAATACGGATCTCTTCTAGTTAGTTGGCCAGGTAGCTGTCTTCCAGATTTACTGGCATAGATGAGTTAGTACTTTCAGTGTTATATCTGTTCATTGAAACATCTCAATTGCTAATACATCGGTTTCCCAAGCCCTGTTTTTAGCCTTCCTTGTTTTTAGCACTTGCTTCCTGAAAGTGAAAAGGATTTGGAGTACTTACTGATGATAGACAAATACTACATTCATTGGTATGGATTATACCTTAAAATCTTCACAACTGGGCCAATAAATGATACCATGATAAACAAAGAAAAGTTTGAAGTTGTCAGTAATTTAAATTTACTTGGATCCACAATCAATGCCAATTTTAATTGCTGTTAAAAAATAAAATGACATATTGCATCAGACAAATGTGCTGCAAAAGACTTCTTTAAAGTGTTGAAAAGCAAAGATTTTGAAGACCAAGTTGTACTTGACTGAAGCCATGTTATTTTCAATCGACTCCTATGCATACAGAATCTGGATAAGGAATAAGGAAGATCGAAGAAGAATTGATGTCTTTGAATTATGGGTTGGCAAAGTGTGTTAAATATATTATGCTTCCAGCATTTCTTTCACCATATATTCCAAATACCAATCCTTTGTTTCCAACTTTTGCACTCAACCATCAGTAATTACCAATGTATCTTGATTGCATGCTTGATCAGTTTCAGATTGCAGAATTTGGTAAAAATCTGTTTCTTCATTATTGACATTAGTGGTTGTGTAACTTGAATAATATATATTAACTTGTTTTCCTTATGTTGTTTCTGTTAAGTGCCGTGGAGTCAGTTCCAACTCACAGTGACCCTGAATATGGTTTCTGAAGCTGTAAATCTTTGTAGGAGCAGGAAACCTTACCTTTCTCTTGTGCAGCAAATGATGGGCTTGAACTGCTGACCTTGTGGTTCATGTCCAGTGCTTATCCTACAGTCACAGTGCTCCCTGTCTACCTTACAGACATATGGATATTATTTTGTCATGTCTGAGAGCATGCACTTCAGGACAGATCTTGAAATGTTATTTTTTGATTATGAAGGAGATATCCTTTCTCTTCAATTTATCATTCTTGGCATAGTGGACCATATAATTGATTCGAATGGCCAATTCCAGTCCATTTCAGCTCATGAATGCCTAAAATAGTCATCGCTATTTGATCTGTTTCAATGTTAAAACTTCCAATTTTCCTAGATTTGCACTTAAGACATTCCACATTCTGATTATTATGGATGTTTGCAGCTGTTTCTTTTCCATTTGAATTGTGCCACATCAGCAAATGAAGGTCCTGAAAGCTTTGATCCATCCCTGTGCTCTGAGGAGGTAGCTCTTCCCCAGTTGTAGTTCTGAGTGCCTTACAACCCGAGGGGCTCATCTTCTAGCACTACAACAGTGTTCCACTGCTAGTCTTAAAGTTTTCAGTGGTCACATTTTTCAGAAGTAGACTGCTATGTCCTTCTTCCTTGTCTTAGTCTGGAAGCTCCACTGAAACCTGTCCAACATGGGTGACTCTGGTAGTATTTCAAATATTGGTGACATCTAGCTGCTAGTATCACAGCAACCCACAAACCCAAACAGGACATACTGACTAAATAGTTGCAGTTAGCATTGTTGTTGTTAATTGCTGTGGAGTTGGTTCTGACTCATAGCGACCCTGTGTCAAGTTTCCAGGGAGTGGCTGGTGGATTTGAACCACTGATCTTGCAATTCAAACCAGCCTTGCATGCCAGTGCTTTAGCCTGCAGCAGCATAACAACTCAGTTTTATTTGCTATGTTAACAGGGCAAGATTAGAGTGGGCTTCAGGTCACAGCCTGCATCCAATGTAAGGGAAGTTTCCTTGGGGTTTTGCCTCTATTACCTTTTGTTTAGTAAGAAGTAAAAGAGAGAGAAGCAAGCAGAGAAAGAGCGATCTCAGTACCACAAAGGAAGAAGATTTGGAAGCAGAGCATGTTCTTGGGACCTGGGGTATCTGCTCAGAAAACCTCCTAGACCCAGAGGAAGATTGATGCTAAGATACATGAAGATCTCCAAGGAACACCAGATATTGAAAGGAGACAAGGACCTTCCCCTAGATCTGACAGAGAGGGAAAGCCTTAGCCTAGAGCCAGTGCTCTATAGAGTCCAGGTGTGGTGCTGTGGGTTAATGTGCTGCACTGCAAAGTTGCTTTGAACTGCAAGGTCAGAAGTTCAAGGTCACCAGCTATTCCTTGAAAACCTACACAGAATTACTATGGGTAGAACTGACGGGATGGCACTTAACAAGTGAACTCTCAAAGACTTAAAATGATGTGCTAAAAATATTACCTTCAGAATAATTTATTTGAACCACTAGCAATAGTAATTTTATTACATAGAATAATTCATCACCTCAGATAAAAGCATACACACCAAGCCGTACAAAAGGGAGATGTGAAAGTGGATCATGTACCTTGGCACTGATGCTTCCTTCTTCCACTCCTAAAGGCCCGCTAACAGAACCATTCAGCTCCAATGCTCTTTGGGCTTCATTATTCTCCTAGCTCCTTTGTGTTTATTAGATGCATCTTTCCCACCCCAGGCCCTTTGCATGTTCCATTCTCTCTGCTCAGAAAGTTCTTGTGTTGGTCCTCATATAGAGAGCTTCTCCTCAGGTAATGTCAAGGCGACACCTTAGCTAGACTAACAACTCCTCCTTTGAACTCACTATCCCAATTTATTCCTCTTATAGCACCTCACACTAAATTGATTTTTAAAGTCTATTTATTGAGTTATTAACCATCGCTGCCCCTACATCCAATAGAATATAAGTACTGAAGGTAGAGACCTTATCTATAGTTTGCTTGTTGCTTTAACAGTGAATAACACATGGTAGATGACCAATAAGTATTTTTCAACAGATGAGAGCAATTTCACATCCTAAATTACTCTTTTAATTGTCTAGATAGTTGAATACTCACAACTTTTAGGGCTTTGCAATGATGACTCATGTTTTAAAGAAAAAAGAAATCTCTTCCAATGAAGTTAAAATTAAAACAACCACATGATTGCATGTTTTAAATCAGATAGTTACTTTAGAAAAAAAGCATAAATTCCATTGGTGTCAGCTTCCACAAAATTAACACTGTAGGGTTTTATCAGTATTTATAATAGATTGTAAATTTATAATATTATAAAAATGAATAATAGTATATAAAAGGGGCTCTGGTAGTGTAGTGATTATGAAGCGGGCTGCTAACCTCAGGGTCAACAGTTCGAAATTACCAGCCATTCTGCGGGAGAAAGATGAGGCTTTCTGCTCCCGTAAAGATTTACAGCCTCGGAAACCCTGTACAGGGTCGCTATGAGTCGGAACGGACTCCACGGCACATACCAGCAACAAAAGCAACGTAATAGATGGGCATTTTTTAGAGATCTATGAGCTAAGACTTTTTACTTCAAAAACCGTTAAGTTGACAAGAATGACTGTTGCTAAAACAGCAATTGTTCTTAAAGTACAGGATAAACAGAAAGTGCTATAAGATCTTGGAAATAAATTTTGAAAATCATATCGATTTCTAATTAAGTCTCAAACACTGAAAAACTATACTTGTAATATTTTTCTAAGGACTGTGAAAGGTTGTTCTTTGCCTAGAACTTTCCCAATGTAAACAGTAGAGGGAGCTGCTGCACCACGATACAAATTTCTTAGCTTCCTGTTTTCAACATAAATTGCTATGCACTGAAATGTGACACATTTGAGCCCACTGCTCAATTCTCATACTGCAATAATGAAACAATGCACAAAAACAATAGTAGGGAAAACATAAAAGAAAATCAAGAGCTCTGCCTGTTACAGAAAGAAATAATAACACATTTAAAAATTAATGTGGTGTTTAATAAGTGCTTTTTACAAGTGATGATGAATGAGAGTTAAAGTTAATGTCAAATGGGTGGGCTAATATATACTTCCTTTAATGGCTCATTAGTTAAATTCTCCTGCCTTCCCTTCTGCTCTGCCTCATTTCCAGCTGCTCTCCTCTCTTTTCTACAGAAACTAAAAATTAGAATACTTTGAAATAAACTAAGGTTTCCTGGAGTCTAGAGATTTTCCCGTGGTCAAGATGGCCAAACTTCGTCTCTCATACTTCGGACATACTGTCAGGAGGGACCAGTCATTGGAGAAGGATATCATGTTTGGTAAGGTGGAGGGTCAGGGAAAAAGAGGAAGACCTCCAGCGAGATGGATTGGCAAAGTGGCAGCATCAGTGGGCTCAAGCGTAGTAACAACTGTGAGGTTGGACCAGGATTGGGCAATGTTTCATTCTGCTGTGCATAAGCTCGTTATGGGTCGGTACCGACTCGATGGCACCTAATAACAACAACAGCAACATTATCATAACACAGGACCACTCTTTTCCATTGTTTATGCTACTTAGTCCTGGTGTGGCGCTGTGGGTTAAGGCATCAGACTGCAAAGCTGTTTCAACTGCAAGGTTTACCAGCGACTCCTCGGAAACGCTATACAGGGTCGCTATGGGTCGGAAATGACTCGACAGCACTAAACAACAGCAATGCTACTCAGGTAACTCTCAGGTTTTAAAGAAAAGGATAAATTTTATTAGCATGTGGCTGTAGGTGAGACAAGAATATCACAACTAATAACATTTCAGATCATAGATGAACCACCACCTCCACAATCAAGGGAAAGGCTCTATGCAGTGTAGTAAATGATTTAATGTCTCTTCTAGCCGCAGTCTTGATAAACTCCCACCAAAGAACTTTTGCCTGATGGGCCTGGGTAAGAGATAATGGAGAGAAGATGCTGATGTATTATAGGATTCAGTTGTGAGTGACTATTAATTAGGTTAATTGTGAAAACTTGGAACTCTGACATGGGTATAAAATTAGCCATCTCAGAAGCAGGGTGGGGGGATTTTAACTATGGTCAATGGAGAAGAGCTAGGAGTGAAGTGCACCCTTTGTCCTCCAAAATCCTGTGTATTCAACCTCCTTCACTAAGGGACAGAAAACTGTAATGTAGGGGAATGGTAGAGTCGCAGCAGCAACAGAACCAAGACCCAGAGCATGAGACACAGTGGTGAGCTTCCCAGCCCTTGGAGCAAGTAAAGTTGAGCATCTTTGGGCAGGAGGCTTGCTTACAGAATGGGATGCCTGCCGGTATTTCATTGAGGGAGTTATGTTTGCTGACCAATGGAGATAGAACTGAGCACTTTGGGGCTGTAGCTTAGGGTAGAGTTCTGTGCCCTGTGAGCATGTATCAGCAGCTTTAACAGAGCTTTGCTAACATTGCCAGCGCAAAGCAGAGGCCAGGCCAAGCGGCCTGCCTGTGGACATGGCTGAGAAGAGGCTGGCCTAACTGGAACAATTGTGATCTGAGCATTTATAACCCTATATTGTAACCTGTTAACTTTCCTAATAAACTTCATAACTATGAGTACGGTGTCTGAATTCTGTATGGCCATTGTAATGAATTATTGAGTAATAAGTCCTGTGAGAGGGGTGATTGGTATCATTTTATTTCACTGAAAATTGGAGGAGAAAAATGTTGAATACTTAGATTTGGCTTTTATAGTTACGAGTGATTTTTGTATCTCTTCATGAGTGGATTTTTCAGATCTAAAATATGTATTTTACATGTAGAGCATGTGAGCTTTCATTTCATCAACTCATTCAAATTTTTGTTAACTGGATTTTAGGAAGATTATACAGAGGAAAAAATGCATTGATTCAGTTACAAAATATAAGACAGTCTCTCCTATCAACAATAGTATATATGAATGAATGTTCATAATAATAGTAACAAACCTGAGTTACGGTTAGATGGAGTGTTATACTTAGAAGAAGACTCTTTCAATACATTTGATAACAGGAGCAGCGAGACGTAGATGAGGCAGGCATTGCCATTTGAAATTTACAGAAAAAGAAATTGAGACATAGCAGTATTAAGTGAGCTGTCCAAAGAGAGGCTAGTGAGGAGAAGGAGTAGGTTCCTCACAGCCTTCCTATTCTAGTCCATTATCCTGAGGCATTGATATTCTACCAATTACCACAGAGAACTCAAACAATGTTCTGTATGTGATGTTTAAGCCATCTGTTTAGCAGTCAAACTGTTAAAGTAGAAGCTTAGGTGTTTCAACAGTCAAACTGCTAACTAGAAGTTTGTCTTTTGTATCTGTAGTCTAGCAGAATGAAGGTGGGCATAGGCTCAATCCTGGATTTCAATTCTGGCTCACCTACTTGTGTGATCTTTGACAAATTGTTTAATTTTTCAGAGCATCTTTTATCCAATTTTAAAATTCCAGCTCGCCAACTTGTGTGATCTTTGACAAACTGTTCAAGGTTTCAGAGTATCTTTTATACAATTTAAAAATGAGGATAGTATACCTAATGCATAGCTAGAGTTTGGAAAAAAAAAACACAACTTTCCCCCTCCACCCCTCTCTCTTCTGAGCCGGTTTCCCTGGGAGTTGGTAATATTTCTTTCCCCAAGAAGATGCTTAATCTTCTCAAACTTCATCTCTCTAAAAAAATTGGTCTTAGTCATAATCTTGGTGTATTTGCTGGTATTTTCACTCCAAGATATCTCTACTTAGTGATTTCCCTTTAATAAAGAGCATTCATTCAGGATAAAATGGAAGAAGTTGTTTGGGAACTTTTGTATAGGTTTCATCATATAGTCTACTCCAGTACCGTAACTCAAAAGCATCAATTCTTCTAAAGTCTTCCTTATACACTGTCCAACTTTCACATGCATATGAGGTTATTGAAAATACCATGCCTTGATCAGGCACACCTTAGTCCTCAAACTGACATCTTTGCTCTTCACTTTAAACGGATCTTGTACAGCAAATTTGTGCAATGCAATACACCATTTGTTGCCTGACTGCTGCTTTCATGAGTGTTGATAGTTGATCCAAACAAAATGAAGTCTTTGACAGCTTCAATCTCTTCTCCATTGATCATGATGTTATTTGTTGCATGTGTGTGTGTGTGTGTGTGTATTTCTGTTGTTGTTATGTGCTGTCAAGTCAGTTCTGACACATAGCAACCCTGTGTAGTGTTTCCAAGGAGTGACTGTTGGGTTTGAACCACTAATCTTGTAGCTAGCAATCCAGTGCTGATCCTACAGTACCACACTAGGACTCTGTCTTTCTCTATGAATATCTCTATATAGATATGTATGATATCCTGGTGTAGCACTGTGGGCTAATGCGTCAGACTGCAAAGTCATTTGAACTGCAAAGTCAGTGG
>NW_006408537.1:22831115-22833379 GCF_000296735.1 Chrysochloris asiatica | reverse complement strand
ATATTCCATTATTAGAAAAATTTATTTCTAGAAAATATTATCTCTTAGTGGAAAAAGTTGTCCTTAAATCAAAAGTTATTTCTGTTATTTTGTTGTTTATATAAGTTATTTATATAAGTGCTGTTGATTTTGTTTCAGTGCACAACAACCCTGCATAGGGTTTCTGAGGCTATAATTTTACAGTAGCAGAAAGCCTCATCTTTCTCCCACGAAGCAGCTAGTGGGCTTGGTCACAGTCCAGTTCTTATGCTACAGAGCCACTGCGCTACCAAAACATCATTTAGCTAAATGGAAATTTGTGGAAAATGGTTCTTTATAAGCAACTTTTCATAAGAAAGTTGTTTTTAAGCAGCATTTTGTAAGAAAGTTAGTAAATACAAATTTGGCTTCAGAACAAGGAATTGTAGTGACATGGATTGATAGTTGTAGTTAAATGTCATTGAGTTGGTTCCAATTCATTGCGACCCTGCTTAGGGTTTCTGAGGAGCAGCTGGTGGGTTTAAACCACCAACTTTGTGGTTAGCAGTCCAATACTTATCGTATAGTACCATATCAGGATAAAATATTGAAATTATTTAAGTTGCTTCAGGCCACTAGAGACTGACTATACAGTTTCATTCCTTTTATCTTCATTGATACTCCCCTAAATAACAACACTTTCTTAGGATTTAGGGAAACCTAGAAGAATGATTTTTCTTGAGGGAAGTATGCTTTTCTCAAAGGATTCATGCCTCATAACTCCTATTCCTTCTCTTCAGAGGATGAGATTGACCAGAATTAACCCCACCCTTTTACCTTTTTCAAAGACAAATGGTCAATCACATATCAAAATTATATAACATATTCACTCATTTGAAGGACATTATGTCTTATTTGATTAATATTTGTAATGTAGAATTTGTTAATATGATATTTGTTAAGTGCGGTCGAGGGGTTGTAACTCATAGCAACTCTGTAAAGTGTTGCCAAGGAGCTACTGGTGGGTTTGAATCGCTGACCTTGTGGTTCTCAAGTCTGGTGTTAGTTCTACAGTGCCATACCAGGACTCATATATAATATTTGAACTATAAATGATTTATATTTATAAATTATTCACTCATTTGAGTGATATATCTTAATTTGGTTAATATTTGGTACAAAACATGGTGTTTCTGTAGGATAAGCACTGGACTGCAAACCATAGGCTGGCAGTTTGAGCCCACCATTCTCTTCACTGGAGAAAGATGAGGCTTTCTGCTACTGTAAAGATTTATAGCCTGGAAGCCCAATGCAGGGTCACTAGGAGTCTGAACCAACTTGATGGCACTTAAGAACAACAACAAATGAGTTTACCGAAAGGAACTTAATATCAACAACAGGAGTCCCGGTGTGGCACTGTGGGTTAATGTGCTACACTGCAAAGTCATTTGAGTTGGTTCAAGCTTACCAGTCACTCCTTGGAAACCCTATACAGGGTCGCTATAGATCGGAATCGACTTGAGGGCACTTAACAATAACAACAACAAAAACAACAACAAATGAGTTGACTGAAAGACACTTAACATCAACAACAAAAAGAGATAAAATGCAAACTTTCTTATCTTTCACACTGTCATAAGAAATTCTAAAATGAGCTTGAGAAACCTTAAATGCTAGCCACTAAGAAGAGTGAGAGAGCAACTCCCAATCTCAACCAGAAACATTTTAACCCCTACAAACATCTCCCTTGCTCTCGTATTGCTTTCCTTCCCACTTTAAAGTGGAGCTCATGTCAAATAGAGTCCAATTCTGAAGACAATTAAAAGCAACATTTTGATATAACAGTGCCTACAAATAAAGGGTGATGTCTCTTAAGCTATATAGAAAACATATTAAAATAATATAGCTCTATGGGAAATCCTGGAGTCCTGGTGTGGCGCTGTGGGTTAATACACCAGACTGCAAAGCTGTTTAAACTACAAGGTCAGTGGTTTAAGCTCACCAGTTGCTCCTTGGAAACCCTATACAGGGTCGCTATGGGTCAGAACCGACTCAATAGCACTTCACAATAACAACATGGGAAATCCCAACAGAAATGAAAAAACTTCTCTACTGATGATTTAAAAGTAGTAAATACTGTGACAACTGCAGTAAATCTTGCTCACACTCTCAAAAATCCAATTCCATGTGTCACTGTTGTGATCTACCAAAGAAATCAAGTCATGAGATTCTCTAGAAGTGTTCACAGCTTCCCATAACAGATGAAGCTTCCGATGAGGGTCTCCTGGATCTGACCGCAGCTGGAC
>NW_006408537.1:22813000-22830410 GCF_000296735.1 Chrysochloris asiatica | reverse complement strand
AAAGAGGTCTTCTGCATCAGATCTGCCTAATGCAATACATTGTTTGATTTCTTGACTGCTGCTTCCACGAGTGTTGATGGTTGATCCGAGCAAAGAGAAGTCTTTGACAACTTCAATCCTCTCCATGTATCTGGATGTAATTTATTGGTCCATTGGTGAGGATTTTTGTTTTCTTTACATTGAGATGAAGTCCATACCGAAGGCTGTGGTCTTTGATCTTCATTAATTAGTATTTTAAGTCCTCTTCACTTTCAGCAAGCAAGATTGTGTCATATGCATATTACAGGTTGTTAATGACACTTCTCTAATCCTGATGCCACGTTGTACCTCATATAATCCAGCTTCTAGGATTATTTGCTCAGCATACAGATTGAATAAGTATGGTGAAAGAATACAACCCTGGCACACACTTTTCCTAATTTTAAACTATTCGGTGTTTCCTTGATTTGTTCGAGCAACTGCTTCTTGATCTGTGTACAGTTTCCTCAGGAGCACAATTAAGTGTTACAGAATATTCATACTTTGCATTGTTGTCCATAGCTTGTCATGATCCACACAACTGAAAACTTTTGAATAGTCAATAAAGCACAGGTAAACATCTTTGTGGATTCTCTGCTTTCAGCCAAGATCCATCTGATGTCAGCAATGATATCCGTCTTTCCTTGATCATTATATTTACTAAATTCTCCCTTTACATTTCTGTGAACTAATTTTGTATTTCTCTAGAAGGCAAGGACAATGTCTTATTCATTTTTGCATCTGTAGCTCCCAAGAGTGTCAGACATGTAACAGTTTCCAATTGCAATTGAGCCAACTCTGACTAATAACAACTGTGTGTGTCCAAGTAGAACTGTGCATCATTGGGTTCTCAAAGCCTGATTTTTTGGAAGCAGATCATGAAATTTTCTTTCCAAGTTATCTCTGGATGGACTTGAACCTCAAACCTTTCCTTTTAGCAAACAAGTACATTAACTCTTTGTGATATCCAGGGACATCATTAGACAGACACATTATGTTGTTGTTGTTAAGTGCTGTAGAGTTGGTTCATAGCATCCCTCAGAAATCCCTATAGGGTTTCTGAGGAGCATATGGTAGGTTTGAACCACCAACCTTTGTAATTAGTAGTCCAGTGCTTATCCTACAGTATCACAGCAGGACTTTAGATGAATAATAAGTCTTAAATATTTTTATAATTGTTGAATAATGTGAATTAAGAGAAGTATAATTTTTTTATTAGTTCATTTTCTTAAGGTATTATTTAATATGACCTTGAAATAACTGATATTGAAGAACTCTATACATTTCTGTAGTGGTTACGAATCGGGCTGTGAACTGCAAGGTTAGCAGTTCAAAACTATCAGCTGTTCTGTGGAAGAGGGATGAGGCTTTCTGCTCCCATAAAGATTTACAGCCTCGGAAACCTTGTACAGGGTTGTTATGAGTTGGATCCGACTCCATGGCACATAACCACCACCACCATACATTTCTAAACATTTGGGAAACAACTGTCCTCTTATTAAAGTATTTTATGTTTAGAAAAGTTAATGTGAAGGTGTCACAGAACAATGTGGGAAGCCCATTGTTTTGTTTTCTTTTTCAATGCTGCCCTTCACTAAGCTCTAATTATGAATAGATGCTCCATAGGATTTTTTTTTTGCAGCATACTATATGCACATCATCAATTCAACCCATGACATGAGCTACTTCAAAAGCCGATGAAAATTGTACTCCAAGTGAAGTTTTGATAATACTTGTATTAGAAAATGGTATTTAAGTCAGCTAGTATTTCCTCAGAATCAATGTTTCTTTAAACCACTGTTCTAAAACAAAAAATAAACTGATAACTTAATACTTTATAAAAATAGAAAGAAAGAAAAGAAAAGCTGGCCTATGACTCAAGACTTTTACTTTTTGGCATAGATTTTCCCTTGTCTTCTGTAGTCTAGCAGATTGGGAATTTAATTATATTAAAGGAGATAATAAATTCCTTTTCTTTTAAAGACAGTGTACTCAGGATTTAATGAACACTGTGTATTAGACCCATGGTTGAGCTTAAATTCTAAATCTAATACTTCAAATAAAATAAGTGCCTCTCTCCCCCAAACACTTTGACAATAAACTAAAACCAGTGGAAATGAATATTATAAATCCTTTCATATAGTCACACATTTCTTAATCTTCTAAATTCTTCAGTAAACTCATTTGATCTACAGTTGAGGATTCATTCCAGAATTCAGTGTAATCCACTTCTCTCTTAGACATTTGGCAAGCTTGTCATAAAGACTTTCATCATTCAAATTCCTCCTCTGAGACAAAAATTATTCTGTTTTTAAGTGCAGCATCATACATTTATAAAACTATACGAAGGTCTCTTCTTGCCTGTTAGTATTCACCATATCTTCTTCTTAAAAACACAAGGCAGTTATTGAAAAATCTAAAACATGCTCTCTGCTTTGCCAAAAATTTTAGAATGAAAATAAACAAAGCTGACTTCTTTAAAGACACACAATTCTTAGGATCCAAGAACACACAATTCCAACCTCATCTTCAACCATTTACTTTTATAATCATTATCAATAGATATGAATCAACTGCTAGTAGAGTAATCAGTTTGAATGGCCAAAGTGGATGACATGAAATTAATGCCATCATGTTAATTTTTCTACATGTGATCATATCCGAAGAAAGTCCTAAGATGCTGGGTCTGGACCACTCTTGAGGAGGTATACGGTGGCTCTGATTTTAAAAAAGTCACTTATTATCTGGTGGTCATTTTCTCACTTATAAAATATGCTCATTTGTTTACTCATTAATTGAATATTTTACAATCAAATCATATATATCATAAATTGTGCTAGTCAGTGGTTCAAAAAAGAATTCATAGTGCAGTGATCAGACTGATAAGGAAAATAACACTTATAAAGCACTGTGTTATATCTGTAGGAGGAAAGAGAATAATTGAGGATGATACTTCAGATGTTGAGAGAGCTAGAAAATGTTTTGTAAGAGAGTTAATGATTGAACTGAGTTATAAAGATAAAAGGAAGATTATCCAGGCCCATGGGAGAGCTTATACAAAGCATGCCATTTTTCAGATAGTAAGGGAGATGAGATTACTCATTACAACAGAAGAAAAAGCACAGAAGAAACTAGGCAAAGATATGTATAGGGCAAATCATAAACATTTAGAATCCATACTGTAAGCAAAATGAGGTTTCTAAGGAGTTTTAAGATAATGAGTTCCATGGTTAGGTTTGTGATTTAGAAATATCAGTGTGTAAAGTTAGAGGTCTGCTTTGAGAAGGAAACCAAAATGTAGGTACAAATTGGCAAGGCGTTAAACTAAGGCAGTGGGGTTGAAGTGGAGGAGATGGATTCAAGAGCTATTAAAATGTAGAACTGACACGATTTAAGGGCTGTTTAGAAGTGGAGGATGTAGGAGAGAAAAAAATCTAGAATTATTCTTAGAGTTCAGTTTTGGACATTTTGCTTTAGTCATACTAGTAGATCCCCAAGCAGAAATACTGAACAGGTAGTGGGATGGGATGTATAAACCTGGAATTTAGGGGAACTCTTTGAGTTGAAATTCAAGACTGGGAGTTATTCATCCATTCAACATATAAATGGAGGCAGCGGGAAAATTGTGAATGAATGAGACACAACCGGTGGCTACATAGGTGAGAGACAGAAATTGATATTACTGAACAAAAACAACGGAGAATTTCAAGGAGGAAAGAGCAAGCAACAGTGTCGAATCCTAGATAGCAGCGAAGTAAGATGAATGAAAGGCGCCTAGTGCTTCAGAGATTTTGGATACGGTAAAGTAGACTGGCCTTGGTACTCTAATAAACATATCAATTATCTGAAAAATGGTCTAAGGTTGGCGTTTGATGTAATGATTATGCAGTCTGGGTAAAATAATAAGAGTTAATGAGACCACAAGAAATGGAATGCTTTTTTCAGAAACTTCGGGGAGAGGAAAGAGATAAGCTAACTGACTAGAAATTCTTTAAAACGTTTTTGAGCAATACTGTTTTGTGAAATTCTACTAACAGAGCAGTTCTGTATTAAGTTAAGTGAATATGCTTTCCCAGATCTACCAGCCTGCATGTTGAGAAATTGAGGAGACAGAGTTCAGGTAGGTTCACCTATTTGGATACTTGGCGGCTCAGGTGGATGGGTTACTTTAAAAAAAGTTACTTTATGTAATGTTGAGAATATATGAAGACATAGAACATACAACAACTTAACAGTGTTTACATGTACAATTCAGTGATAGGGATTGCATTCTTTAGTTGTGAAACCATTCTTAACTCTCCTCTGCTGAGTTGTTACTTCTCCATTAACATAAATTAAGGTTCCTACCCAACTTTTCCAGGGCTGCTGTCAATTTGAAAACAAAGGAGCACAATCCCCATGGCAGCCATTCTTTACCTATTAAGTGATTCACTTTTGATCTTGCCCATGTAATAAAGTGGGTGAGATGTGTGCAGATAGCTATTAGTCTCTATTGGATGGTGGTGTTGGTGGAGGTGGAGGGGGGCAGTGTGAAATAACATTGGGCGCTTATTAAGTGCTGAAACAAATTGTTCTAAAGCAGTAGAATGAAGGACATTATTATCTACAGGAGAGTAAAATAATCCTGAGATAAGCACGTGGAAAACAGGGGAAAAGGGATAGGCATTCTATTGTTTACTCACAGGTGGTCCTGGGGGTCCTGGTTTTCCTGGGGGTCCTGGTTTTCCTCTCCTTCCCTTGAAACCAAAGAAAAAAAGATAATAAATACCATGATTTTATTTGATTTTAAGATAATAATGAAGATGTAAAAATTAACAAAAAGTAAAAAAAATCCCAAATCCACATCACTTCTTAATGTAATTTATTCTAGAAGCTATGGACCTTTTATTAACAACCAAAATGAGAAATTCAGTGCTTGAAATGAAGAAATCTTAACCGTTGTTGTTGTTATTGTTAAATGCTGTAGAGTCGGTTTTGACTCATAGTGACAACTTAAAATGATATATCCATTCAGATAATTTATATTACTTAATAGAGTACCAAGGTTGTTAGTATAGTGTTTAAATTATCTGAATGGTGTTCTAAGATTGGCATTTTATCTGATGATTCTGTGGTTTTGGATGCAATGATGAACGCATATGTCATTTTCAGTTGGTGTTTTTCAAAGAGTGAGGTCTAAATTTAATTTTATAAGAGTTACTAGAGATTGAAGGTGTGTTCAGAATGCATATGCCTGGGCTCCATTCCAAACTCCCTTGTTTAGAATCTCTGTAAGTGGAAGCCATGAATCTACATATTTCAAACCATTTTAGGAAATTCTTAAGCTTATTAGATTTTGAAAACCATTGCCCTAATGCATATCATAATTATACTGCTCCCAAAAGAAAGATGAGACTTTCTGTTCCCTGAGATTTACAACCACAGGAAACCCTAAACAGCAAGGGTGGGGAATCTTTTTTTCTGTCAAAATTTATAACATCATTTGTGGGTTATACAAAGCTATCAATTTAAAAATTAGCCTGCTATCTTTGGTAAAACATTTAATGAACTCACTCCTAACATGCTGGCTGGAACTGTAGTTGCCTTGGCAGAGCCAGGACAAATGATTTTGCGGGCCTTATACAACCCATGGGCCAGATGTTCCCCATACCTGCTCACAGAATTGCTATGACTTGGAACCAACTGTACAGCATTTAACACAACAACAACATTTTATATAAATCCTATTAACTCTTTCCTTTCTTTCTTTTGGATGGTTAAACTGCTTCATAAATATACTAAAATGACTATTCCTTGCTTATTAATCCATATTATTGTAACCAATTTCTATGTCTCCTAAATTTTCAACCAGCTAAATTCCAACTACCAACTGCAAGATGAAAATAAGTTTGAGAAAAAAGATTGTAATAATCTTATTGTAATTGTAATAATCACTGTAAGGGAGTGCAGTGATTCCATACGATAAGCATTGGACTGCAAGTTATAAGGTCTGTGGTTCGAGCCCACTAGCTGCTTTGTGGGAGGAGATAAGGCTTCTTGTTCCTGTGCAGATTTAAAGCCTCAGAAACCCTATACAGGATATGCAGGATTGCTGTGACTCGGAACCAACTCAATGGAACTTGACAGCAACAACAACAAGACATGTAATATATATATAGTTATATGTATCAAATATTATTTAGAGCATTTAAATGATAAAATTATAATTATACAATTATTTTATTAAATATTGTTTTGTTCTTTTTGAAAGAAAATGACGTATTGCATTAGGCAAATCTGCTGCACAAGACCTCTTTAAAGTATTGAAGAGCAAAGATGTCAGTTTGAGGACTAAGGTGCGTCTGACGCAAGCCATGGTATTTTCAGTAACTTCATATGCATGTAAAAGTTGGATAGTGAATAAGGAAGACTGTAGAAGAATTGATGCTTTTGAGTTATGGTGTTGGAGGAGAATATTGATAAGTACCATGGGCTGCCAAAAGAATCAATAGATCTGTGTTGGAAGAAGTACAGCCAAAGTGCTTCTTGGAAGCCAGGCTGGCCAGACTTTATCTCTCATAGTTTGGACATATTATCAGGACGGATAAGTCACTGGAGAAGGATATCATGTTCGGTAAAGAGGGGGGTCAGAGAAAAAGAAGACCCCCAATGAGATGGATTGGCACAGTGGCAGCATCACTGGGCTCAAACATAGCAACTATTGTGAGGTTTCGTTCTGTTGTGCATAGGGTCGCTATGAGTCAGCACTGACTCAATGGTACCTAACAACAAACAACAACAAAGCTTAGGTACTGAAAGGACAATGTCGGAATGAAAATTACTGCTGATTATATTTTTTATAAATATGTTCTCTATTTTATTGTTACTACAAACTTCATTGATAAATTATTAACACGCATTAGGGCAGACTTCGTTGTCAAGTGCCGTTGAATCGGTTACGACTCACAGCGACTCTGCATAGGGTTTCCGAAGAGCGACTGGTGAGTTTGAACTGCCCACCTTGGAGTTCCAACTGACCTTGTGGTCCAGGATTAATAATTACTTAAAATAATTGTTGAGTTAATCTTTTCAGTACTTTTTTTTTGAGGGGGGGGAATTGTAAGCCTAAAGTCAGGCCCATTTTAGTCACTAATTTTTTTGCTCTGCAAGTGTCAGAAAGCATACTTGATCATTCTGGCTTTCATGTAAGCTTGGAGTACGAATGCCAGTGAAACAAGCAGTGCTCCATGTGGGAGGTAAGCTAGCAAATACTATGCTGTGATTGAGTGGGAAATGCTGCTATTGTTTCTGAACATTATTTAAGTGTATAACTAAGGACTTCATATAAAAACAGATAGCTTTTAAAAATAAATAACCTTGTAGCTAATACCTACAGATATAATTTTAGTAAAAAAATTTTTATTAAAAATGTTAATTGGTATTTTTGTGTACCTCTTGTTTAGAAATCTTGTTAAAGATGTTATTTTAGGAAACTGTAATATTGGAATGAATATAGATTTTAATATTTTAAACACCTAATACAGTTGGACAATATAGCCATTTTCTCTTTTAGTGCCATACATTTTCTGAAAATCAATATATTGGGCCTTTTAATAAATGTAAGACAATTAGCCACTGAGGGCTAATCAGTGATAAAAAGTTTACTTAGAAAGTGAAAGCAGTGTAATTTATTAATTCACAAGAGCACAAAGAAACATCGATGGCATCTAAGAAGGTGATTGGTTCTTTCTTCAAGCACGCATTAAGTTGAGGTAAGGTAAAACCTAGGATCAACTTTTGTTTGCATTCCCTTTCTTTAAAGGAGACATGTATATTGATTTGGCCAGGATGTGGGCAAATGAGGCTGACTATCGATCAACTTTTATCTCAGAGTTAATGGTTAAGACAAACCAAGTGTCAGATCTTGTAACATAACACTGACATATCTTAAGATGTGGAGGTAAAAGCATTGACAATTCAGGAATGGGCAAACATCCAAGTTCTTGCATCTCACTGTTGATTTACACCATCATTTAAGTCAACCTTGCAATTGTCAGAGTGTACTGATGTGTCTGCTGGAAGACTATGGAGAGAATGCAGATTTTATGTAGCCTTGAGAAGAGTGGACATGGAGGTAAAATCATTTTGAGGGTTGCTAGATTGTTGAAGCATACTGCAGGTGGAAAACTTCAGTGGGCACATAATTTCAGTTTAAATGTGGTTTCTGAGCTTGAATTTCTAGTTAGCACCCTAAAGCAGATTTGATGTGCTTCACAAAGCACCTTTTTCTTAGCACCCCTACCGAATGTATAGAGTCCTGGTGTGGTGCTGTGGACTAAAGCACTGAACTGTAATGTGGGTTTGAACCACAATGTTGGTGGTTCAAACTCACTAGTCACTTTTTGGAAACCCTCTACAGGATCATGACCGAATTGGAACCAACTCAATGGTGCTTAACAACAACCAAAGGTATACTAGGAACAGGGTTTACCCTAAGTCCTAAGTTTCAGTGGCTCCAGGTGTGTGCTCTGATAGGCCAGAGCAGAAAAGAGAATGGATGAGAAATACAGGTGGAAGCTCCAAGATATTAGGGATTTATTCAAGCAGCCCCAACTTCTATCAATATAATATCCCAAATACACTCCCAGGCATCAAATCCCTAGTTTTTCTTCCTACTGTTTTCATCTATGGATTCTAACTAGTCTTTTCCCACTTCAAGGTCCACAAAAAAACAAAAGCCTACATAAGACAGAAGGTTTTTGCCAAGGCGAATTTTAATCATTTAAGCCAGGTGTGGCGATGTGGGTTAATGAGCTGGATTGCAAAGTCAGTTTAAACTACAAGAATCTCTATATAGGGTTACTATGCCTTGAAACCAACTTGATGGCATTTAACAACAACAATTTCCTATTAATGATTATGCCAGGACAACAGGCATAAACCACTATTCTATCCTCGAACTAAAATCAGGTTTATTCATTTTTTGGGGGAAAGTACAACCTGTATATCTTTGCTCTTTTCCTCTTAGAGCTCTGGGGAATAAGGGGAGGACACAGAGGGGAGGCAGGGCATGGCTAGGTTGTTGATAGGTCCAGAGAGAACCCTAGAAATGCTCAAGGAAGGAGTGGTGGTGGTGGTTATGTACTGTGGAGTTGGTTCAGACTCATAGCGACCCTGTTGTTGTTGTTGTTAAGTGCCATCGGGTCGGTTGTAGGTATCTTTTATTTCCACACCAGCTTTTTTTTCAGTCCTGCTATTATTACAGGGCTCACTCTAAATCCATTGTAAAGTAAGGCAATCATGAAGACTTGCATGTGCGTGGGTGTCCTTACAGCTAACAGCTGAGCCAAGAGAAGCCTTCATGGTTAGGAGAGCTGCTTCCAGGTGACCATTTGTTCATAAGCAGCTGAACCTCCAAATGGTTAAAACCTATTGTTCCAATTAAACCTATTGTTACAAATGGGCTAATCTAACACTTTCCTGAAAACTGGCATATAAAACACAAAACACAAATTTACCATATTAGGTTGTCCTGGAAACCTCAAAGTACTCAACTTTTTATTTGGCATCAATTTAAAGATTAGTAGTCATTTCGATATCTGTCTAGGAATCTAAGCTCAGACTGACTGTGCATCACCATCGCTTGAAGAGCTGGTTATGACAGATTGCCAGACTCTTCTCCCTGTTTCTGATTCAGTAGTTCTGGAGTAGGGTCTGACGATATGTGTTCTTAACAAGGTTCTAGGTGATAGCTGCTGCTGTTGGCTCGTGCTCTGGGGTTCACGCTTTGAACAACTACTCTCAGTCAAAAGCCCTTATTTCATATTTCAAATCAGGCCAGATTGTGGACTCCTTTACCTCTTATAAATCTTGTAGCTCAAAGTAAACGAACTCATTGGGTTTCACAATTATGTCAAGCTTCAAGAAGAAAATGTCATTTTCACATTTAGGGTACCTAGGCTGGAATCCTGCTTTTTCTCTTATGAAAACTTTCTGTGTTATGGTTTCTTAAAATTGGTACTAATGTTTTGCAACAGGTATGTGGAAGGATTGAAAAAGAGATCACATGTAGAACTCTAACCACTCTGTCCAGCACATTGAGGTAATAATAAGTGTTTGTTCCTTTACCACCCTCTATTCAATTTTCCATTCTCCTATATAAATACATGTTTGATAATTTATCATGGAACCTTCTAAAACATGTGCTAAGTATCTTGTTAAAGGAGGCCTAGTGTGTCGCTAAAGGATAAGCTGTGGACTGCTAAGCACAAGGTAAGTGGTTCAAACCCACCAGCTGCTCCTTGGAAACCATCTACAGGGTCACTATGAGTTGGAACCTACTCCAAAGTACTGAACAACAATCCTTGAAAAGAGTATAATAGACTTGCATATGGATTTTGTTCATCTAAAAATAGCAATCAAGATGCCCAATGAAAGTAGGGAAACTAAATGAATTGTGGTCTTTTCATATAATGGAATAGTATAGACCAATGAATATGAAAGAAATACAACTACATGCAACAATATGAATGAATCTAACATAATGTTAAACAACATATATATATATATATGTTATGCTGTTGTTTTTAAGTTCCGTTGAGTCGGTTCCGACCCATAGTGACCCTGTACAGGGTTTCCGAGGGTGTAAATCTTTACAGGAGTAGAAAGCCTCATCTTTCTCCCGTGGAGTGGCTGGTAGTTTCGAACCGCTGACCTTAAGTTCGCAGCCCGATTCGTAACCACTACGCTACCAGTATATATGTATATAACTGCAGACAAAACTAATGCATGCCATTAGAAGTTATAATATATTACCTATGAGTGGAGCAGTGAATAGAATGGAGCATGAGAAATGTTTCTGGGGTAGGGATTCTCTGTTTCTTGAATTGCATGCTGGTCCTACATGGGTGTGTTCAGTTTGAGAAAAGCCATCAAGCTGTACATTCATGATGCATATATTTTTCTAAATGTATGGTGGTGGTGGTGGTTTGCCATGAAGTCAACTCCAACTCCTAGGGACCCTTTATAGGCTGTAAATCATTACCAGAACAGAAAGTCTTATCTTTCTCTCTTGGAGTGACTGCTAGATTCAAACTGCTGACCTTATGGTTAGCAGCCTAAGCATAACCCTCAGCATCCAGTCAGGGCTCCTAGAATGTATGCTCTACTTCAATTTGAAAAATGAAAAATGAATAAGAAACCAGGAAATGTCCTTAATGGTACGATGCTATGTGAAGGGTCTGATGACTTCATCCATCTGCATTTGCAGTGCACAAAGTCACAGAGGTCACTATTATCAGGAAGAAAACAAACACAAAAACAAGCTATTTAAATACATGACATGTATATATTTTCAATAGTAAAAATAACTCAATGCTTCTAGGATGACTTGCTGTATGAGAGCACATGTATCTTAAATTAGATGCTTGGTTTATAAACACTTGGCCCTTCAGGAGCATTATCAAGGGAAGAATGCAAATAATGGACTACTGGTACTGATCTGACAAAGGTTTTTTGTTGTTGTTGAGGAGGAGGATTATGAAAATGAGACTACAGCAGTAATTAGACTTACATAAAGGATGTCTAAGTAGTCTCTCTAAATTGCCAGTTCTCACTAATACAGCTGGCTCTTTTCAAATATTTCCCTGGTACTTGTGTGTACGTGTGTGTGCTTGTGTGTTTAGCTCATGCTTAGACATCAGCTCAGCCTGAACAAGGTATCAAGGAAATATCAAGGGAGAGGAGACAGGGCCTTGACTGGCATACACAACTGTGAATGAGGTGTTAATTACACAGGAAAACATTACAGACCATCTGGGAAGTGTAGTCTTCTTTTTTTACATTGTGAACGGAAATAAGATTTATGACTGATGTTGTACATAGTTACCACATTTGGAAATCAATGATATGTGAAAAAATGAGAATGGAATACTTATGTGAAGAATTCATAGTATCCTAAGTGGATTTTATTTCCTAACAGATATTTAAAAATACATTTATGACACAGCAATGCTAGTTATAAAGCTCTCATTACTACAGGGATCAGACAAGTAGCTCTTATAAGGACACAGGAAGAGGTTATAATTTAGCATGGACAAATGATTTGAAATAGGTTTAGAGCTAAGGAAAGTTGCTTCCATATTACAATGCTAATCTTGATGTTGTCTTCAAGTGTTCTCATAACTCTGCCCCTTTCTTTTCCTAGAATGGATTCTAACTTGTAACTAGTGTGGTTTTCAAAACAAATTAGAACTTGTGACATTACAAGATATTTGGATAAAAAATACTTTGTCAAAACCTTGAGTTGGACCAAATAGTCTGGTCTGTGGTTAACAACATGTATGCTCAATGCTGGGAATTCCTATTAAGTTACCATGTTGGTACAAGTTTGGTCACAAAGATAAGTATAATTAAGGTCTGACCTCTCCACCCCATTCTGACTGGATGTCCTCAATGATCAGCCTTTCCCTGTCTGCCTTGAGCTGTCCAGGTGTTGTTGTTGTTGTTACGTGCCGTCGAGTCGGTTCCGACCCATAGCGACCCTGAACAGGGTTTCCGAGGGTGTAAATCCTTACGGGAGTAGAAAGCCTCATCTTTCTCCAGCGGAGCAGCTGGTAGTTTCGAACCGCTGACCTTTAGGTTCGCAGCCCGATTCGTAACCACTACGCTACCAGAGCTGTCCAGGTAGTACTAGGAAATACAAGAGAGGCCTTTAACTAATGATTATTGAAATGGTTACAACTTAGCAAGCTCTTAGCATGGTTCCGCTACTGAATGCTAAGCACTTCATTTACAGTATTTTTTCAAAATTTCTCTGGGTGGGAGGTACTGTTTCCATTTTACCAAAGAAGAAAAGGCTAAATATCCTGTCCCCAACTCAGTTCTTGGTGGGGCCAAATTTAAATCAAAGTGTATTTTATCTTAAAACATATAATCCTGGTCTCCTGATCATTCACAATTTAAATTACTCTGTGGCTCCTATTCTTGAGGTCCTCTTTCTTTCTTACGACTAAGCCAAAAATTTTAAATGTCCTGTTTGCTTATTGCCCTTTGGAATACGACTCTCCTACTTCTTGCCTGTTTGCCTGGTTTCTGATTATCCCTGCTTCATAATCTATCCTAACTTCTACAGACCTGCTATCCTGCCAACTGTAACCTTCAACTTAGATCTGTCTGGACTTGAATGCCTTGCCAAACCACCAGCTCTCTTAATTCTGATTTCTGGCTCTGTTTTCTTCCTGGCATTGCCAATCTGGGGCAAGACACTTACTCATGTTGGTTATTATGGGTGGGGCAGTGGTAGAGTGTGGCTAAACAATTTCCAGAATGTGCTGTGTGATACATTTTAAAGTCTTTGTGCCATATTCAGAGGGTGGATGTTGGAAGTGTGATATGAAAATGTTATTTCCGCCATCCTTGAAAGCTGAGAGCAGGCATATTCCAGATCCAAGGAGGAAAATTGTGCTTTATACATTGACTTCCTTGTCTGAGCATTATGCCACTGGGCCCCCACATCTCTAAAAGCAGCTACTTTCAAAAAGTCTCATGAATCTAGAATTTTATCTTTCATTTTCATTAAAAGAGCTGTTATATTTTTTTGGATGTCAAATGGAAAAAATCAACATTTAGAGAGAATAATAGTGCATTTAAAACAACTGTGTATCATTGCATAGAAATAAATGTGAATTTAATGGGTTAAATACACGGGTATTTAGATGCTGATTTCAGAATCAAACACTATGAAGAAGATGAGTAAATTTATTCATACTGTGTTAGGAGCAAACATATTAATTAAGACGACCAAGACTTATATCTTGACTTTAAGGTAAAAGCAGAGTGAGAGTTATTCACAACAGATATTCGGGTAGACGTGTTCATTTGGCTATAAGTTAACTCATATAAGGAGTTACAGGGAGGACAAGTGAGAATTAACTTTCCTTCCAAACTGGAACAGATTTCTCTGGATGCTTCTGTATGACATGTCTTAGATGTGTGTGTCCTTGGCCGTCTTCTCTTCTGAAATTTATTGCCAAACAAATGAAGTGTGGTCAGAAGGCATTTCACAGCCCAGTCACACCCTTTTTCTTGTACAAATGATTTAAATAATGTGAAATTGCATTGATGTCCTTTCAAAAACTGAACAATTGGGGACATACTATCATTTTACAAATACTACGCATATTATTTTTTCTTTGTTTGAATACTACTATGCCAACTTGATGGCACTTGGAGCCCTGGAAGCATAATGGGTTACACATTGGGCTGCTAACCTCAAGGTCAGCAGTTCGAATCTACCAGATGCCCCATTGGAGAAACATGAGGCTTTTTACTCTTGTAAAGATTTATAGCCTCAGAAATCCTGTACAGGGTCTCTATGAGTTGGAACTGATTGCATGGCATTTAACAACAACATCAACAACAACATACCAACTCGACTGTACTTAACAACAACAAAATAACATGCAATTCCTTAAGGAGAGATGGTGGGGCCATGGGTTAAAGTCAGTGGTCCAAACCACCAGCCTCTCCTTGGGTGAAAGATGAGGTTGTCCGCTTATGATGGACAGTTTCAGAAACTGAAAGGGGCAGTACTACTACTATGTCCCATAGACTCGCTGTGACTCAGAATAGACTTGAGAGCAGTGGGTTTGGTTTTTACGTATTCCCCTGAACTGTAGGGGAGGTGGGCTGATAACAACAACTCTGGGTTACTTCTCCCAATTACAGGTTCAGTGCCATTGAATGTTAAGTTTGCCTATTGTTGTTAGGTGCTGTCTAGTCATTTCTGACTCATAGGAACCCTATGCACAATTCTATGAGTAGGAACTGACTTGATGGCACCTAACAATAACAAACTTAACATTCAATGTTATTAACAATGTATTAACATTCAATTATCTGTATAGTACTTTCATTTACATGTGCAAAATATTTTTCACCTTCTGTTAACATGTTGGAGTCCTGGTGGCGCTGTAGGATAAGCACTCGACCACAAGGTCGGTTTGAACAGCAATGTTGGTGGTTCAAACTCATGAGTCACTCCTCAGAAACCCTAATCAGGGTCACTATGGGTCAGAACAGATTCAACGGCACTTAACACAACAACATTAACACGTAGGAGTCCTGGTGTGCAGCTGTTGGATAAAGCACTGCACTGCACGTTCAGTTTGAACCATAAGGTCAGCAGTTCAAACTCACTAGTTGCTCCTTGGAAACCCTATACAGGATTGCTATGAATCATAATGGACTGAACAGCACTTCCCCACAACAACATTAACATGCTGGAGCCCTGCTGTGGCACCACAGGATAAGTACTGAACTGCTAACCCAGACAGCATTGCTGTGAGTCAGAACCTACTCACCAGAACTTAACAACAACCACATTAACAGTTTAGATGACTGAATATACATATGTAATAGCTATTGTTTGCTGCTATTACCGTATCCATTATTTTTGACAGGGAAAAAGGATATGTAAGGAAATGAGATAAATTTCATCATTCACAATGAACTATGATTTTAAAAGAGAAAGTTGCATCGTGTAAGTAATCCTACAAGACTTATACAAGGATATTAATAATTTAATGAACTTGTACTCAAGGGGAAAAGATGTTCTTGAAACATGTCAGGATGAATTTTCTAGGGAAAGGCCTAATTAGCAGTGTCTGAAGCATATGTCATCACATTTAGAAAACAAGAACTAGTCCCTATGGACAGAATGGTAAGTTGGATTTTAAAGCTTTAACTACTCCAGTTAACATGTATGATTAATGAGCAATATGTCAGTTGGCTGGCCTAACTCAAGTAAAAGAGCTTGCCAGGGGAAAAAAAAAAAAAAGGGGGACATTTTAAGCTTATACACAGAAATCTGCAAATGTTTGTAATTTATATTACGGTCAATCAATAGAATAGTGTCCTAAATGGAAAATTATGCCACAGTTTGTACTATCTCTTAGGATAGATAATCGAAGCTATAAAGATACCTTGGGGAGCACGGTAACTCCTTAGAATAAGCACTGGACTGCAAACCATAAAATCAGCAGTTCGAGTCAACCAGTTGCTCCATGGGAGAAAGATGAGGCATTCTACTTAAACAAAGATTTAAAGCCTCAGAAACCCTATACAGGGTAGCTATGAGTTGGAACTGATTTCAAACACATAACAACAACAACAACAATAAAGATACCCTAAAGTAACAGAGAGTATCCTGGGTGGCATAAGTGGTTTGTGATGGGCCATGAACCTAAAATTTGACTGTTCAAACCCACTCAGTGACTCCATGGTAGAAAAGAAAATCTGCTTCCATAAAGATTACAGCCAAGACTCCTGTAACACATGGGGTTTTCATGAGTCGGGGGGAGGGGTGACTCCATAGCAGCTAGTAACACCAATGGCAAACTAATGGATGACTAAATGCTCCAAAGACTTTACAAGTAAGAAGAAAAGAGCATTCAATTGGATCATGGCTGAGAAACCAATAATAGGGTGAAAGTATAAATTTAAATATGCAGCACTGTAGGATCAGCACTGGACTGCAAACTACAAGGTCGACAATTCAAACCCACCAGTTGCTCCTTAGAAACCCTATACAGAGTGGCTATGAGTCAGAATGACTTGATGGCACTTAACTACCACAACTCCTTGCTGGTAGTACAATGAGTTACAAGTTGGGCTGCTAACCACAAGGTCAGCAGTTCAAAGGTATCAGCTGCTCCTTGGTAGAAAGATGAAGCTTTCTGGTCCTGTAAAGATTTACAGCCTTGGGAATCATATACAGGGTCACTATGAGTCAGAACTGACTCTATGGCACAGAACCACCACCACCTCACTTATCAACTGTCTTATTATCTGACATTTTGCCTTTACAACAATAGTAAAAAATCAACTATCCCATAATTTTTCACGTTAATGACATATGTTTGGAAGTAATGAGTGCTGAGGTGCAAGGTGAAAGTAATGTTGGGTGTGATTGTTAAGGTGATGTGTCACCTGGTTGGGGCATGATTCTCAACAGTTTGGCAGTTATACAATGATATAATTTGACAGATATGTAATAATGTGGCCCTCCTCCATTTTGTGATATGATGTATTCATCCTCCATTTTTGCCTAGTACTGATTTTACATAATGATTTGTCATTGGAACCTTGTCATGTCAATAAGTGAGGAGCAGGTGTTGTTAATTCATTCCCTTTTCTTATGTGTAATAAAGTGTTTTTATCTGATTATTTGGAAAAAGCCAAACTGAAGCAAAAATAGCCTCAGAAACTATACACTGGGTCCCTATGAGTTGGAATTAACTTGACAGCAGTGAGTGCGAGATATGCTAGATACTGAAGATTAGAGGAAAAACTACAAACAACTTTTACCTTTGAAGGGCTTACAGTGTAGTAAAATTATATATATATTTTACTA
>NW_006408537.1:22804781-22812780 GCF_000296735.1 Chrysochloris asiatica | reverse complement strand
TCAGTGCTTATCCTATAGCACTACACCTAGTTTTCTATTATTTTCAAGAATTATAGACTTAATTAAACTTGGACATAAGTGTCTTTGGACAATTAGAGTCACAATATTTCTATCCTGGCATACTTTAAATATGTGGTATAATTGTTCTTCGTGCTCATGATTTGCATTTTAGAAACTACGCCACATATTTAAAGTATGCTGAAATAGAAATATTGTGACTCTGATTGTCCAAAGACACTGTATATATGTGACAAAAAGTTGACCATAGACTTAATAATAAAAATAGTATGGGTATTCTATTGAGAAGCAAAGAGTGCACAAGATCTGACCACTAGTATTTCTTCTTTTATTTAGTAGGTAAGCAAACCTGTCCAAGTCATATAACCCTCAGCCTTAGCTGTTTCAACCTAAGTAAATAAAAAAAAGGACATATTTGCTTAAAAACAGTGGACTGGAATTTTTGAACACCTGAGAAGCATTTAAAAGCATTAAAAGAGAAATATCTAAGTTTGAATAAGCTATCTATAGTCTTTTCCCCATTATTAGACAATAAACTCCTTGAGAACAGGAACTGTGTCTGTTATTGGGTGTGTTCTCCATCAATATCTACTCATTCTCCTGCACACAAGGTTTCAAGCTTTCTCAGAGGAGTCTGGATAAGAAGGTCAATCATATTCAGAGATATAGTTAGTTAATCATTACAGTCTTGGTAAATACCTATGAGAAATATATCCCAAACACTTATTTTGAAGTTACATATAATTGAAGCCAATTTACTGACCTAAAATAAAGCCTTACATAGAATGTGTTGTCTGCAACCAGTATGCCAACTTGGCTAACTTATGGGTCCAATATGTCCATGGAGAGGCTTCTCATATATGGCGACATGCAGTTACCAGCGATCTTTCTCTCTTCCTCAATGGTAGGAGGAGGCAGAACAGTTGGCAGAGTTGGTTTTCAAACTTGAGAAGAGTTTTATAGACCTCTATGGCTTTGGTCCCAGTTTCTAAATGAATATTAATTCTAGTGACTATTAATGTTCTAAATTTTACAAGTACAAATTCGAACTTTCCTTCAGAGTAAAAGCCAACTCCTAATAATGGCCTGCTGGATGCTGCTCCACATACCCCATGAGCTTTCTAACCTCCTTTCTTCTCTCACACAACACTTGTCTCCCATAACTTCTAGAAACCTCTGCCTCAGGCTTTGTACTTACTGCTTCTCCTGGCTAGGCTGAACTCCTCAGGTTTCCACACGGACTTCTCCTTTATCTCTTCTAGGTCTTTGTTCAAAGGTCACCTTTGCAATGAGACTTTTCTGACTCACAACTCTCCCCATCCCCTTGTCCTGCTTTATTATTTTTGGTATCACCATCAAACACACTAACACATTAATTTTGTTAATTGTCTGTTTTTCTGTAATAGAATTTGAGCTCCGTGAGGGCAGATATTTTTATCTGTTGCAGGGGGAGGCTTTTTCTTTGAAGGATCAGATAGTAAATATTTTAGGCTTTGTGGACCATATAATCTGTTGCAACTAGTTAACTTTGCCTGTGAAGAACAGTCATTTTGTTAAGTGCCATCAAGTCAGTTCAACTCACAGAAACCCTGTTTGGGATTTCCAAGAAGCAGCTGATGGGGATGGGTTTGAACCACTAATCTTGCAGTTAGCAGTCCAGCGCTTATCCTAAAGCACCACACCGGTTATGGTGGTGGTGGTTATGTGCTGTGGAGTCAGTTCCGACTCATAGTGACCCTGTACAGGGTTTCTGAGGTTATAAATCTTTATGGGAGCAAAAAGGCTCATCTTTCTCCCATGGAGCAGCTGGTAGTTTTGAACTGCTGATGCATTAGCAGCCTGATGCGTAATCACTATGCTACCATAGCTCCAGTTACAGGCAATATGAAAATGAATGCTCCAGTTATAGACAATTTGAAAATGAATGATTTGGCATCAGAGTAATTTAATTTAAGAAGATAGTTCACTGGGCTGGATTTGTCTTGAGGGTCCTAGTTTGCTAACCTGGGTCTATTGTGTTCATTGCTCTGACGTCAATGTCTAGACCAGTGCCTGTTGCAAGTACATAACTTTCCAAACGAAAATATTTCCAAAGTACAACAAATGCAAAGCTATTTATTGAATTATAGGACATAGGACAAAGTCTCAATTGTTTTTTGAAGTTTTCCATATTGTTATTTAGTATTGTTCCAAGCCTTTGTTGTTGTTATTAAGTGTCTTTGACCCATAGTGACCTCGTATAGGCTTTCAAAGGAATGGCTGGTGATCTTGAACAGCCAACCTTGCGGTTCAAACTGACTTTGCAGGCCAGTGTATTTAACCCACACCAGGACCCCAAGCTTTACACACAAGAAAAGAACTGAACAATACAAAAAATTCACACTTTAGCATGATTTATTTTTTTTCTGCTAGAACAACCTTCTGCTTTAAAATGTCAATTCAATTATTTACATGTGGTAAGTCAACAAAAGCATAACTCGTTTCTAATAGTTGAATTTATCCAGATAAATTTTAAAGCACAAAACTGAGTATCAGAAGGGACTTCCAGTTACACAAAAACATTAACAGTCACTCTAATAACCCAATAATGACAAACATTTTAAACTATAGTTTAAAATGTAAACTGAGCAAACAAATTAAATCTGGGTATAGTGATATAAAGTATCAGTTTCTTAGAGCTATGAAATAGACTATAAGCTTTCAAGAAGCTAGAGATTTACGATGGCCTTAAAAAAGCCTTCTGACATATTTCATAACATCAAGGAATGGAAGGAGAAAGAATGAAGAATCCTTATGAAACATTTGCAGTCCATAAAACACTTTAAGAAATACTGTGTCAACCTGTGTTATAAATAGTTTAGTCCTGATGTGTGGCTGAATTTTATAAGCAAAGAGAAGAACAAAGAGAATAAACTCTTAAAATTGTTCTAGAGTTTCCATTATAAGTACACATACTTTACTTTTGGGGGAACCAATTACAATAACAATTTATTTATCTAGTACTGTATTAAGTGGGAAAGTCTATCAAAATGGCACTTCCAAGTTTTTATAAGATAGTGGTCTCTGAGTTTTATGACCCAGGAAATGGGTGCCACCACTTTGTACAAATGGTGCTTTTGTGCTAATGAGAAAAAGGCAGTCCCTTCCTCTTGGTGGATGCAGTCCTACATAGGCATGCCTAAACCCATGCTTCTTCAGAGCACCATCTGGGTAACTGAGGCAACACATCTACAATGGCTTTTGGGATTGTTGAAGAACCAGTGAATTTTTTCCATAATTTTAGTTCTCAAGGATTTTATTAGACTCAAATAGTAAGAAATTGATATTGTTAACATATGATAACATAATTAACAGGTATTAAGTGCCTAATATGTGATTGTGCCTTTACTGGTTACTGTATTTATCTAATCATCACTTCAGATAAGGTAGTTATGTAATGATGCAATTTGGCAGTGCTGGTGGGGAGCTGTAGGATAAGTTCTGGACTGCTAACCACAACGTAAACGGTTCAAATCCACCATCCACTTCTTGGAAATCCTATGCAGGATCGTTATGAGTCAGAATAGTATTTAACAACATCAATGGTATCATTTGTATATAACAGAAATGAAAAGTGAGGTACTTGGTAAAATCTGAAATAGCTGGTTTAATGTTAGTTGCATTTCACCCAAGCAACAGTCATCTTCTGTACAGACCCAAACATAAAGCTAAGGAAATGGTCTCCCTTGTAATAAAGTTCATGTGTAGAAACAATGTCTTTTGGTGCCAAAAGGCACCAAGCTTTATCTAATCCCTTACTCAAATATCTACACAAAATGTTTTGTCTGAGCAGGCTGTTTCTAAGAGGACAGCCTGGTAACTATGTGTAACTGTCCTGTGCCTCTCAATGTTCAGTAATTAGGATACAACTCCCCCATGACTCTCCTTCCTATCACATACTCTTGCAATGACCACGTTGTACCAATCTAAGAAAGATATACACATATGAGGAGATTTCAAAAAGTTTCTTGGAAAAATGGAATTAAAAATTAATGGAATATTCCATGAACTATGTGAAGCTCCCGTGTACGTCTCTTAAACCAATCCTCATTGAGTTCCCATCACAAGAAGTCCCTTCTTGTGAGTTCAAACCACAAAATGTCCCACCATTCCAACTCCTACCACAGGAAGTCCTGCCTTATGTTGATCTCATTTTGTAACTACCAGATCAAGCCATGTCCAGTAATGATCTACCAATCAAGTAATGTCTTGTAATGATTTAAGTTTGTAAATACCAATTAAGTAGTGTACTTCTAGTTCTCTGTTCTCCCCTGGTAAAATGTCCTGAACCTTTGCAATTTGGGATTGTTGGATTTCACCGTCTACAATTCAGTTTCTCACCAGAGTGAGTTCTCTCTTTATTTTAACTCTCAATTTTATTTTAATCAGATTATGTGTTGTTTCTCTATGACAGGGGTGGGAAACCTTTCTTCTGTTAAAATTTATAACATCATTCATGGACCATACAAAACTATCAATCTACTGTATTTGGTCAAACCTTTAACTCACCCCTAATGTGATAGCTCACCAGCTGCTCCTTGGGAACACTATACAAAGTCACTATGAGTTGGAACCAACTTCACAGCACTTAACAACAACAAATGTGATAGCTGGAACTGAGGTTGCCTTGGCAGGGCCAGACTAAATGATTTCACAGACGTTATATAGCCCTAGGACTGGACGTTTTCCACCCCTGCTCTATGATATTTGACAGGTCTGTAATGATTTATTCATCCTCCATTTTTCCAGTCATGTGGTCATTCTTCATTTTCTCTTTACACCGATTTTTAATAACAACTTGGTCTTTGGAACCTAACCATGTCAATAAATGAGAGTGGGTATATTCATCTTGCTTAAAGTTAGTTCTGGTAGCATAGTGGTTACGAATTGGGCTGCGAACCTTAAAGTCAGCAGTTCGAAACTACCAGCTGTTCCGCGGGAGAAAGATGAGGCGTTCTCCTCCCGTAAAGATTTACAGCCTCGAAAACCCTGTACAGGGTCGCTATGGGTCGCAATTGACTTGACGGCACTTAACAAGAACAACAAAGTTAGCCAGATAACATGAGGCTAAGCTTAGCCTTAAGGTTAGTTATTCGCAGACTCTTACCTGGATACCGCAACCTGTATCTTATCTTCTTATTTGCCTATCTGTACAATTAAATCCATCACCTAATTGCTCTTTTGCTGAGTTCTAGGATGTTTTAGTTCTGAGAGGTCATAACAATCATCTGTTTAAATCCTTTGTATAAGATGAAGCCTCATATCTTAAATGTGGTAGCTGTGTGCAATGGAGTCGGTTCCGACTCATAGCGACCCTGTACAGGGTTTCCGAGGCTGTAAATCTTTACGGGAGCAGAACGCCTCATTTTTCTCCCGCGGAACAGCTGGTAGTTTCAAACTGCTGACCTTGTGGTTCGCAGCCCAATTCGTAACCACTACGCTACCAGAGCTCCTTTATCTTAAATAGATAAGTCAAATTATTGTTTACACTTTACCGATTTACTTAAATTTTACATTCTTCTTAGAGAGAAATCAAAAAGAGATAAGGAAGAAATTGATCTTAGTCTCAGAATACTTTTTCAAACATTCCATTTACAAAAGAGCTTTTAGCCCCTCTGATTATTTTGAACTGCATGTAGACACCAAAAGATTGCCTCTGGGTATCCTGAAATAAACAAGAGCATCAGACAGTAGAATATATTGTTGTTGTTGTTGTTGTTAAGTGTCATCGAGTCCGTTCTGACTCGTAGTGACCCTGTATAGTGTATAGGGTTTCCAAGGAGCAGATGGTGACTTTGAACTACTGACCTTGTGGTTCCCAGTACAGTATGGATCCTGCAGAGTTACAACAGTACATAGAATGCTATCCTTACTTTATATAGAATATAACTGCTTACATTTTAAGTACTAGTAGCATATATTGTATAGATGAGAACAATTTGCATGCTTTACTGGTTAATTCCTACTTGACCTGATTTGTTGTTATTAAGTGCCATTGAGTCAGTTCCACCTCATAGTGACTCTATTGGGTTTCTGAGGAGAGGCTTGGGAGCATGAACCACCGACTTTGCGGTTCAATCCTATGTTGCAGCCTAGAGCATAACCCACAGTGCTACCTGATTAGTTGCAAATTTTTCTTAGTAATTACAGAAAACTAAATTAAAAAAAATTTTTTTTAGCTTGTTGTTTGTTGGCAGGTGCTATTGAGTCAGCTCCAACTCACAGCAAGCCTGTAAACAACTGAACAACACACAGCCTGGTCCTGCGCCATCCTTACAATTGTTGTTATGTTTGAGTCCATTGTTGCTGTCACTGTGTTGATCCATCTTGTTGGGGTCTTCCTCTTACTCTTTGATTTTCCATTTTTCCAAGCATGATGACCTTCTCCATGGACTAGTCCCTCCTGACAAAATGTTCAAAGTACACTTTTAAGGAGCATTCTGGATTAACTTCTACCCAGACTGATTTGTTTGTTCTGGCAGTCCATGACACTTTCAATATTCTTTGCCAACGCCATAATTCAAATGCATCAATTCTTCTACAGTCTTCTTTATTCAACTTTCACATGTATATGATGCAATTCAGAATGTCATGCTTGGGTCAGGTGCACATTAGTCCTCAAACTGATTTTTGCTCTTTAACACTTCAAAGAGGTCTTTTGCAGCAGATTTACCTAAATAGATACATTGTTTACTTAACTATTGCTTCCATGAGCATTGACTCCCAAGGAAAATAATGTATTTGACTACTTCAAAATTTTCTCCATTTATAATGATGCTACTTATTGATCCAGTTATGAGGATTTTGTTTTCTTTACATTGAGTTGCAGGTCCACACTGAGGACTGTAGTCTTTGATATTTATCAGCAAGTACTTCAAGTTCTCTTCATACAAGCAACCAAGGCTGTGTCATTTGCATATTGCAGGTTGTTAATGACTCCTCCTCCAATCCTGATGCCACCAGTTCTTCTTCATATAAACCAGTTTCTTGGCTTATTTACTCAGCACACAGATTGAATAAATATGGTGAAAAGATACAAACCAGACACATACCTTTACTGATTTTATACCATTTAGTATCCCTTTGTTCGGTTCTAACAAATGGCTGTTGGTCTATGTAGGTTCCTCTTGGGCAAAATTGTTTTGGAATACTCATTCTTCACAAAGTTATTCATAGTTCATTATAATCCATACATCAGTAATAATAGACTTAATCTGACATCAGCAATAATAGCCTTAATCCTCTTCTAAATCTGGCTTAAATTTCTGGTTACTCCCTGTAAATGTACTGCAACAGACATTTTAAAATTATCTTCTGCAAAATTTTACTTGTATGTGTTATTAAAGATATTGTTAGATGATTTTGGAATTCTGATGGCTCACCTTTCTTTGGATTGGGCACCAATGTGGATCTCTTCCAATACGTTGGTCAGGTAGCTGCCGTCCAAATTTCATAGCATAGACAAGTGAGTGCCCCCAGTGCTGCATCAGTATGTTGAAATACTTCTATTTGTATTTCATCAGTTTCTGGAGCCTTGTTGTTTGCCTATGCCTTCAGTGCAGCTTGAACTTCTTCCTTTACTATCATCATTTTTAATCAAATCGTACTTCTTGGAAATAACTGAATATTGACTAATTCTTTTTGGTAAGGTGACTCTGTGTATTCCTTCCATCTTCTTTTTTTATGTAACATAAAAACTTTATTAAACAAAAGTAACAGGCAAAGTTCAACAGGCACTTATATTTATGTGGAAAAACTGACTAGAAGAAAGTTTAAATACCTTTACAGTAATCTACTTATAGTTGTATTTAACTGAGCTCTGTTGCTGTGAAGAATGCAGTTCTTGAACAAGTATGTATGAATCATTTGTACATTTTTCAAGTATTCCCTGAATACTACAATATATACACATATATATTAAATTTGAAAAATATTTCATTGA
>NW_006408537.1:22796627-22803558 GCF_000296735.1 Chrysochloris asiatica | reverse complement strand
CAATCAGTTATAGGCAGAAGACTGACTTACAAGCTTTCTATGGTGATATTTCTGCCTGCCATCTTCTTTTAATGCTTTCTGCATCATTCAATATGTTGCCCATTGTTGTTGCTGTTAAGTGCCATTGAGTCAATTCTGACCCATAGCAACCCTGTAAAGGGTTTCTGGTGAGCATGAACCACTGGCCTTGTAGTTCAAATGACTTTGCAGTCTGACACATTAGCCCATAGTGCCACATCAGAACACCTTCAATATTGCAAGTCAAGGCTTGAATTGTTTCTTTAGTTCCCTTAGCTTGAGGAATGCTGAGCATGTTCTTCCCTTTTGATATTTTGTCTTCAACTTCATCCTGAACTTGCATGTAAGCAATTGATAGTCTGTTTCACAGTCTTACCCTAGCTTTGCTTTGGCTAATGATATGGAACTTTTCCACCGTCTCTTTCCACAGATGTAGTGAATTTGATTTCTGTGTATTCCATCTGGTGAGGTCAATGTGTAAAGTCATCTTTCATGTTATTCAAAAAGGCATTTGCAAAATTCTATCATGCAATCTCCAGCAAAATTTCTATCACCTGGCAATATTTTTCCAGCTACTGATCCTTCCTGTTTCCAACCTTTGCATTCGAGTCACCAGTATTTATCAGTACTTCTTGATTGTGTTTGATCAATTTCAGGCTGAAAAAGTTGGTAGAATTCTTCAATTTAATCATCACTAGCTTTAGTGGTTGGTGCATACATTTGAGTAATAGTCGCATTAACTGGTCTTCCTTGTAAGTGTATGGATATTACCCTATCACAGACAGTATTGTGCTTCAAGACTGATCTTGATTTGTTCTTTTTAATGATGAATTTTACACCATTCCTTTTCAATTTTTCATTCCCAACATAGTAAACCATGTGTTTGTCAGATTCACAATGGCCTATACCAGTCCATCTCAGCTCACGAAAGTCTAGGATATTGATGTTTATGTGTTCCATTTCATTTTTGATAATTTCCAATATTCCTAGATTCATACTATGTACAGTCCATGTTCTGATAATTAATAGATGTTTACAGTTATTTTTCTTCATTTTGTGCCATTTTTTTCATCTCTTTTGGAAGAGGTTATCTAAAGAGAAGACTATGCAGTTCTGGCTCATGAATCATGTTATGTACCCAGTCTAGACTTTGTTGAATATCTAATATCCTTGACTCCTCTTCAGACATCAGATGGGTTTTGGATACTTGTTTGGAAAGTTCCCTTGGTAACATGGCATGCTGGTACTCATAATGAGTGTTGAAGTTTTTGTCTGAGTGGTATAGCTGCTTGTGGGCCATCCTGGCAGTGGCACAGCAGGGCAGGTAGGTCAGGAATGCAAAAAAGGTGAACAGCAAAGCAGACATCAATGCCAGGATGCCATAAGGGCATCCTTCCATCTCCTTTTGATGCTTTCTGTATAATTCAGTATTTTCCCAAAATAATCCTGCAACATTTCAAGTCAAAGCTTGACTTTTCTTCTTTAGTTCTTTCAGCTTGAGAAATGCTGAGTGTGTTTTTTCCCTTTTGGCTTTTTAACTACAGGTCTTCGCACATTTCATTATAATACTTTACTTTGTCTTCTTGAACTGCCTTTTGAAATTTTCTGTTGAACTTTTTCACTTCATCATTTTTTTCAGCTCTTCTTTCAAGAGCAAGTTTCAGGGTCTCTTCTGGCATTCGTTTTGGTCTTTTCTGTCTTTTAAATGATCTTTCTTCCTGTATGATATTCTTGATGTCATCCCACAATTCTTCTGGTCTTCAGTCATTAGTGTCTTAAGATGGTCTCTAAATTGAGATGGGATATGTTCAAGGTCATATTTTGGCTCTTTTTGATTTGTTTTAATTTTCTTCAGCTTTAACCTGAACTTGAATATGAGCAAATGGTGTTGTGTTCCCCTGGCCTTGTTTTAGCTAATGTTATCAAGCTTCCCCATAGTTTCTTCTCCATAGTCACTTTGACTCCTGTGTAATTTTTCAGGTGAGGTCCAGGTATACAGTCACCTTTTATGTTGTTTAAAAATGGTATTTGTAATGAATAAGTCATTGGTACTACAAAACTGTATCATGTGATTTCCAGCATAATTTCTATTACCCAGGCCATATTTTCCAACTATAGATCTTTCTTTGTTTCCAACTTACACATTCCAACCACCTGTAATTATCAATGCATCTTGATTATATGTTTGATCAATTTCAGATTGAAGAAGTTGGCAGAACTCATCAATTTCATCATCATTGACTTTAGCAGTTGGTGTGTAAATTTGAATAATAGTGGTATTAACTTGTCTTCCTTGTAGACCTATGGAATATTATCCTATCTCAGACAGCACTGTATTTCAGAATAGATTTTAGAATGCTCTTTTTGATGATGAATGTGATGCTATTCCTCTTTGATTTATTGTTCCAGGCATAGTAAATCATATGATTGATTCAAAATTTCCAACAACAGTCCATTTTAGCTCACAAATGCTGAGGCTATTGATCTTTATACATTCCATTTCATTTTCATAAGCCACCACTCATCTGTCAGTTTATTGGACTGTTGTGACTTGTGTGTTGCTGTGATACTGGAAGCTATGCCACTGGTATTTTAAATACCAGTAGGGCCACCAACAGTGGACAGGTTTCAGCAGATATTTTAATCTAAGACTTACTAGAAAGAAGAAGAGACAGACCACTTCTGAATGGTTAGCCACTGAAAACCTTATGAAAAGCAGTGGAAAGATTGAACTAGTGCCAGAAGATGAGTCCCTCAGGTTGGAATGTACTCCAAATATGACTGGGGAAGAGCTGCTTTCTCAAAGCAAAAAAAGGTTAACTAGTGATCATTAAATAAATAGAAAGATGTTTTCCTGCTAGTGATAATGTTTTGGTTGCTACAGTTTTAGCCTGTAGTCAGTGAAACTCATGAAATCAGCGCTTTTTTAACTTTATGGTTAAGGATTAGTTTCTAAATATACTATCTGTTGTGCACAGTAATTTAAAAAATATAATAATGCTGAATTACTATGAACAATCAAATATCATTATACAAACTATTTTCTTAGTTGTGTGTTGAGTGTTGTCATGTTAGTTCTGATTGATAGTGACTCTGTACAGGGTTCTAAGGAGTGGCTAGTAGTTTTGAACCATCAGCCTGTAAGATTTGTTGTTGTTGTTATTAGTGCCGTCGAGTTGGTTCCAACCCATAGTGACCCTGTACAGGGTTTCCGAGGTTGTAAATCTTTTACGGGACCAGAAAGCCTCATCTTTCTCCCACGGAGCAGCTGGTAGTTTCGAACTGCTGACCTTAAGGTTCGCAGCCCGAGCCTCGGAAACCCTATACAGGGTCACTATGAGTCAGAATCAACTCCACAGCAAATAACCACCACCACCACTGTTACACTTGTGAAGTCCTGGTGTGGTGCTGTAGGATAAGTACCGGACTGCTGACCACAAAGTTGGTGGTTCAAACCCACCAGTCACTTCTCCAAAACTTTATACGAGGTTGCTATGAGTCAGTACTGACTTGATGGCACTCTACAACAAAAACAGCATTATACTTGTAAGGAGCTCTAATGGCACAGTAGTCAAATGCTTGGCTGCTAAATGAAAAGTTTGTGGTTTGAACCCAGCAGCTAACCCTTGGAAGAAAAGACCTAGTAGTCTGCTTCCTTAAAGATAATCACCTAGGGAACCCAATAGGGTAGTTCTGCTTTGCCATGTTGTGGCACTATGAGTTGGAATCATCTTGACGACTAACAGCAACGTTAGCCATACCTTTTTGTTGCTTTGCAATTATAGTGAAGCAAAACGTTCTTGTTGAAATAGCAATTTCTTAAATTAAATGCTTATATGCACAGTTTGAATGAATGTTGTTGTTGTTGTTAAGTGCCATCAGGTCGGTTCTGACTCTAGTGACCCTGTGCAGGGTTTCTGAGAAGTGGTTGATGAGTTTGAACCACCAGCCTATGGTTCAAGGTGACCTTATGGTGGAGTGCTTACCCTACAGTGCCACACTAGGGCTCCTTTTGAATGAGTGTTGTGTTGTTGTTAAGTACCATCGGGTAGAATCCAGCCCATAGCATTTCCAAGGAGCAGCTGGTGAGCTTGAACCACCAACCTTGCAGTTCAAACGATTTTGCAGTCTGATACATTAGCCCACAGCACCACATATTATATGTAACACTATTATATATAATACCACATATTATGTATAACACTATTATATCAGTATTTAACATTGTAAATGTAAAAATAAGCTTGCTTCTTGTTTCCTTAGCTTATCAAACCTAAGTTAGGCATCCTGGTGTGATGCTGTAGGATAAGCACTGGACTGTTAACCAAGAGATCTCCAGTTCAAACCTACCAGTCACTCCTTGGAAACCCTATACAGGGTCACTTTGAGTTGGAGCCACTCAACAGCAGACAGTTAACAAGTTAACCTAGCTTAAATTGGCAACAACACTGTTTGTTAGGATAATTCTTTTTTTTTTTTTTTTTTTCATGTTTTATTGTGAATTATATGATATTTTACATGAGAGAATTTTGGTTTTACTTGTTAGGATAATTCTTCTCTAAAGTACTTCAATGGTTTGTTTTAAGGCCATGAAGTAGAGCAATGAGTTCATTGGAGATTAAGTTGAAGGGAATTGAAGAAGAAATTTTAAACTAATCTCAGTAAGCTCAGAATATTCATTTATAACTTTTATTAAAAATGGAGTATTTACAAGATTCATCTTTAGCCTTTTATCAGTAATCAAGTCTATCCATTTATACTATAAATTACTGTTAAATTTAAATTAGCTTTCAATAAAATGAATAAATCCCACATCCTGAAATTCCTGTATGTGGATCTTTTTTTGATGGAAAACAAAAATTGAAATATTGTATCAAATTTCTTAAGTATTTGATAAGTCTTTTCAGTGATGTTGAATATTAATTTAATTATGTATTTCTTTGATGGTGGTGGTGGTGCTTATGTGCCGTGGAGTCGGTTCCGACTCATAGCAACCCTGTACAGGCTTTCCAAGGCTGTAAATCTTTACGGGAGCATTTCTTTGATAGCTCTTGAAAATTTTGTGAATTGGTGGCAACAGTTTGTAGAAGTTCTTTTTCATGGAGTCCTGGTGTGGTACTGTGGAATAAAGCACTGGGGTGCAAGGTCAGTTTGGACCACAAAGTCAGAAGTTCAAACTCACCAGCTGCTCCTTGGAAACCTTATACAGGGTCGCTATGAGTCAGAATCAACTCAACAGCACTTAACAACAACAACTTGTTTTGGGGAATATGGTGGCTCCATAAGATAAGCACTGGACTGTGAACCACAAGGTTGGCGGTTCAAGGCCACCATCTGCTCAGAGGGAGAACGATGAAGCTTTCTGCTATACAGGGTCACTATGAGTCGGAACTGACTCAAAAAAATTTAACAACAACAACAACAACTTGTTATTGCTCTTATGTTTTCCCATTGAAAAACACACTGTATTCCTTCTTTTCATGGAATTCTTGAGATCATTAAAAACAGTGAGAGTATCATATAAACCATTGAAATGCCCAGTTTATTCTTTAAAAAAGGTACAGTAAACTGGTTTCTTAACTTACAAAAACATGTTGTTCTAACATTTTCTAAAAAAATTTCCTCAGTAGTTACGAGGGCTTCAAATATTTATGGGAAAATGGAATTAAAAGATAATGGAATTTTTTTTCCACAAACTTTTTGAGGCCTCTGAGATATACCTCAGCATGGAATAATAGTTGTTGTAAAAATCTTCCATACTATCCCAACATTTACAAAAATCTCAAATTTAACACATTAATCTTTATAAATTCACAAATTTTACCATGTTACTAAGCTGACTGTTTAGTTCAGTTAATTTTTGTTGACTGATCTTTTGCTGTTATTACTAAGATTTTTGTGATGAAGATGTAATTTGGGTAACTGCTCCAGAATTCTTTCCTATTATAGGAACAACACCATCAAAACATATTTCTATTCAAAAACTGAACTTCAACCCATATTTGTTGACAATAAAGTCCCTCATGGTTATCTAGCGTTTCGTGCTAGTTATGTTTATCAGCAAAGAAGCAGAAGAAAATTATTCTTCCTTAATACCACCATCATCTACAATGGCACTATACTAAAATAATTGCTAAGTGTATCTGTGTATTAATTAAGATGTAAAAATATTTTCTAGCTTTATTGGTCTTTTAAGTTATTATTTGCTAGTGTTTGAATATATTGATCAGTAAAATGTCTACAACAATGTCATCTACTATTCTAAGCAAGTTATTGTTAACTTTGACTTTGATATCAACCAAATGACTTTCATTTTTCACTGTCACAAAATTTTATTATTATCAAGTTATTTAATTATTTTAAGCAATAAACTGACTATTTAAATCAATTCTTATTCTTTAAAAAGTTCATTTAGCCTTGAAATTTTAAAAAAAGTTTTTTGTATAAATGTTGCTTATACTTTGATGGGTTCTTTACTCCATTAACTAGTACATTTAATACTGCACCATAACTTAACTGAGTTAATTATGAGTGATCATACTTTCTAGTAAAATGTACTAATCCTTTTGATCTTAAATTTTTTTGGAATCACTTCCATAGCCACATTTTGTTAATTAATACTAAAATTTTGTGTCAGAAATAAAACTAAACAAAAACCACTGAGGTTTGTTTTTTCATCAGCTAATTGTGCTAAAAAGAAATAATATATGTTTTACTGCCTTAAAAAATATTTAAAAAGAAGTGATTATATTTTCTTAGGTTTTTAGACATGTTCGCTTATGTTCATAATTCAACCTTAAAATGTCACATTTTATGATGTGGCCTCTGTTCTTGAGTTGTTGACAGCCTTTTAAAAGGTTTTGATGTCTATGGCAACAACTACAAATAAATAAATTCCCACCTGAATTTAGAG
>NW_006408537.1:22792874-22794762 GCF_000296735.1 Chrysochloris asiatica | reverse complement strand
GTGGCAGCGGTAGTGAGGTTGGCCCAGGATCGGACATTGTTTCGTTCTGCTGTGCATAGAGTCGCTATGAGTCGGTTCCGACTCGATGGCACCTGACAACAACAACAACAACCCCACTTATGATTCTTTATGTAAATTCAATATTCACACAAACTTATCTGTATCTCCTTCTACTGAATGAATCCAATAAGCACATACTTAGATTTCACAGAGATATTAAATTACTATGAAAATTCCTACACAGGGATTCTTAATTTCTATACTTGTCTTGCACAGGTAATAGTTTGGTTCAACTCCCACACTTTGAGTAACATTGTACTACACAGTCCTGATGGTTTATTAATTCCTATTTCATTTGTAGGGACAATCCTCTCAGTTATTCTACTTCCTTTTAAATCAACAGTAGGTGACAACAGTCTATACTATAAGGAAAGCAAACGGTTATAAGGACATGAAGGTTATGAGGTTAGCAATGTGGAAAATGCAGATAAGGTAGGATCTATTTCTCTGACCTTTTTTCCTTTTCCTCTTTCTACAGCACGTTGTTCTCACAGATATTTTGTAGTCACAAGCATCTATGACAATCCTGTTCCAATGCTTGCTTCCTCCCCAGTTAATTTAATTAATCATCAGTCTGAGTGTTAGTTTTGTTCATGCCAATATGTCTAGAAAGTGATGATGCTGACATTTTTGTAATAGAATCAAATTGAAGTTGATTAAGTAAAATCATTCTAAGTCATAGAGTATTTGTCAACACTGTCCTAATTTTCAAAATCTCAGCATGCCAAAAACTAATAGATCTGAGGAAGTTTTGCAGATTTCTTTACTCTTCTAGTTGTGTCAGTGCTAGAAAATTTGCCTAATTGTTTGAAATGATATGGCCAAAAAAAAAAAAAAAAAGCAAATAAATTATTTGTTTTTAAGAAAACCCATTGTAGTAATTAGAATTGAAGTTGAGTAGTTTAATATAAAGAAGAATATGAGATTATGAGAGAGATAATTAGGAAAGTTGTAAGACTTTAGAATAAAAGATTAAAAATGAAAGCCTCATCCCACTAAATGCCACGGGGAATTTACATTTTTAAATTTTTTGTTTCTGTTTCCTTATACTAGATATTGTCTAATAAAAATATATTAGATACACTCAAGTCATGTGATTTTGACAGAATAAAAAAGAAAAGGAACAGTACACCATTTTCAATATTAAATTAGAAGCATCACTTCTTTTGAGCTATTAATTCTCATGCCATCTCCATTTCACTTTTAAAAGGTTTTGATCTCTATGGCAACAACTACAAATAAATATACTGTATTCATTTCTATCATTTCTGTATCACTGAAAGAAAAATATAAACCCATGGTAAGTTAGCCTAATTTGGAAAAATTTATAACTATAAGTGAAGGATTTATTTTTTAAAAGACAGAGGCAGAATGACTTACATGATTAGACAGTCCCTTGACATCTCCTAGCATGGGAGCTATACTTAATTAGCACGCTTCAGAAATTTTATATCATTTGGGAAGAAGTAAATGTCATTTTACAGCATGTGTACAGAGATACAAAAAGTGGAAATTGCCAAAAGCAATAAGGATAAGAACAATGAAACTTTGGCAAGACTTTATCGTGACATCATTTATATTATACCAATAAAACAAAGTTTTCTAAGAAGTTAGAATTTTATTTTTAGTAAAATGGATTTGTATTTTGTAAAAAAAAAATGGATGCAGAAAACTGCTGATAATAGAAATGTTCTTCTAAGCTTCCATTGGTGATTTACAAACAAAAAGTGTTGTAGATAAAAGAGACTGCTATCTATAAGATCAATGGTTCAAATCCACTACACCCTCCTTGGAAGCTCTATGCAGGGTCACTATGAGGCAGGACATA
>NW_006408537.1:22790582-22792413 GCF_000296735.1 Chrysochloris asiatica | reverse complement strand
TCCACATATTCTGCCACTCTATCCAAGACCTTCTAATGTGATTTCTTTCAGAGGGTCTGGTAGTGGTAGGTAGGCATCATCTTGTTTTTCTGGTCTTAGAGTCATTGAGACTGATCCTAGTCTGTTGGACTAATTGATTCCAAGCATCTTTAATTCTCATCACTCTTCTTGCTTCCACTCATGGAAAAATAAATAGCTGCACCTTAGAGGGCTGTTCATGAGCTTTTAATAGCCCAGACACTACTTATACTTAGGACATAATGTCAGGAGGGACCAGTCGCTGGAGAAGGATACATATGTTTGATAGAGTGGAGGGTCAGAGAAAAATAGGAAGACCGCTAGTGAGATGGCTTGGCACAGTGGAAGCAGAAACGGGCTCAGGCATAGCAATGACTGTGAAGTTGGTGAAGCACTGGGCAGTATTTTGTTCTGTTGTGTATAGGGTCGCTATGAGTTAATGTCAACTCAGTGGCACCTAACAACAACAGCAACAGCAACATAAATGGCACTTACCACCACCACCAACAACATAGTAGGGAGAACATTCCAGAAAGAGATGGTCGATGTTCAGCATCCGAACAGGTAGCATATGATCAAGAGCAATGATACTGAAGGACAAAGTTCAAGGTTAACTGAAGGCATTGGCAAAGAACAAGGGTCCTGGAACTGATGGACTACAAATTGAGATCTTTCAACAGACTGATGCAACACTGGAGGCACTTACTCATCTGTGCCAAGAATATTGGAAGCCAGATACCTGGCCACCTGATTGGAAGAGATTCATATCTGTGCCCATTGCAAAGAAAGGTGGCTCAACAGTATGTGGACATCATTAGACAATATCATTAATGTCTCATGGAAGCCAAAAGTAATTAAAAAAATGGTTGCAGCAGTACATTGACAGGAAACTTCCAGATGTTCAAGCATGATTCAGACAAATGATGTAGAATGAGTGATATCACTGCTGACATCAGATGCATCTTGACTAAAAGCAGAAAATACTAGGAAAATGTTTACCTATGCTTTATTGACTATGCAAAAGCTTTCAATTGTGTGGGTTATGACAAGCTATGGACAACATTGCAGAGAATGAGTATTTCCAACACTTAATTGTGCTCATGAGGAATATGTACATAGTCTAAGAGGCAGTTGTTCTAACAGAACAAGGGGACACTGAATGATTTGAAATTAGGAAAGATGTGCACCAGGACTGTATTCTTTCACCATACTTATTCAATCTGTATGCTGAGCAAATAATCAAGGAAACTGGATTCTATGAAGATGAATGTGTTTTCAGGATTCAAGGAAGACTCATAAATTGCCTGTGATATACAGATGATACAACTTTGCTTAATGAAAGCAAAGAAGATGGATAAAGATCAAAGACCACAGCCTTCAATATGGGTTGTACTTCAATGTAAAGAAAATAAAAACCTCAACACTAGACCAATAAATCACATCATGATAAATGGAGAAAAGATTGAAGTTGTCAAATACTTCATTTTTCTTGGATCCACTATCAACACTAATTGAAGCAGCAGTCAAGAAATCAAACAAAGTATTGTAGTAGGCAAATCTGCTGCACACGACCTCTTTAAAATGTTCAAGAAAATTGATGTCAGTTTGAGGACTACAGTGCACCTTACTCAAACCATGGTATTTTCAACAATTTCCTATGCATTTGAAAGTTAGCATGTGAATAAGGAGCACCAGAGAAGAACTGATGCATTTGAATTACGGTGATGGAGAAGCACATTAAAAGTACCATAAACTGTTAGAAGAAAAAGCAAATCTTTGTTAGAAGAAGTACAGCCATAATTCTCCTTAGAAG
>NW_006408537.1:22788708-22789557 GCF_000296735.1 Chrysochloris asiatica | reverse complement strand
TTTTGATGTACATAAGTTTTTAAAGTTTAGGAAAGATCATAGTTATCTATTTTGTCTTCTACTGCTTGTAAATATTTTGTAATGTTTGATTGTGTATATATGCCATGTACTAGAGCCCCATGTTTGTCCCTAGTTTGTCATTGTTCAGCTTTATAGTTCTAGGTTTTTTACTCTTAGGTCTTTAATCCATATTGAGTTTGTTTTGGTTTATGGTGTGAGGCATGGGTCTTTTTTCATTCTTCTGAAAATGGATTTCCAGCTTTGGCAGCATCATTTTTTGAAGTGACTATCTCTTCCCCATTCAATGTGTTTTGGCCCTTTGTCAAAGATCAGTTGACTGTATGTGGGTGGATTTACTTCTAGGTTCTCAATCTGTTGATCTTTCACTGTACAAGTAACAGGCTATTTTGACCACTAATATGTAGTAACTTTTGAGATCAGAGAATGAGAGGCCTCAAAATGTATTCTTCTTCTTAAGCAGTGCTTTGCTTATCCAGGGTCTCTTTCCTCTCCATATAAAGTTTGTCGTAATTTTTCCATATTTTAAAATAATGATGTTGGAATCTGGATTGGGATTGTGTTATATCTATAGATTGTTTTGACAGTTTCACAATGCTAAGACTTCTTATCCATGAATATGGTATAATCTTCCATTTCTGTAAATCTCCTTTGGCTCCTTGTAGTAGTATTTAGTAGTTTTCTTTGTATAAGTATTTTTCTTCCCTAGTTTGATATATTTCTAAATATTTCATCTTTTGGAGATTATTGTAAATGGTATTGTGTTCTTAATTTCCTTTCAGTGCTGTCTTATTAGTATAAAGGAATCTGACTGATTTTTATATATTGATC
>NW_006408537.1:22777146-22787848 GCF_000296735.1 Chrysochloris asiatica | reverse complement strand
GAAACCCTGTACAGGGTCGCTATGGGTCGGAACTGACTCGATGGCTCTTAACAACAACAACAACATATGAAGATTAAAGTCCACAGCTTTCAGTATGGATTGCATCTCAATGTAAAGAAAAAAAAAAATATATCCTCACTCCTGGACCAAAAAACAACAACCATATCTATCAATGGAGAAAAGATTGAAGTTGTCAAAGACTTCATTTTGTTTGTATCAACCATCAACACTCATGGAAGCAGCTGTCAATAAATCAAATGACATATTGTATTAGGCAAATCTGTTGCACAAGACATATTTAAAGTGTTGAAAAGCAAAGATGTCAGTTTGAGAACTAAGATGCACCAGACCCAAGCCATGGTATTTTCAATAACCTCATATGCATTCAAACATTGGACATTGAATAAGGAAGACCGTAGAATTGATGTATTTGAGTTATGGTGGCAGAGAAGAATATTTAAAATTACTATGGACTGCCTAAAGAACAAACAGATCTGTGTTGATAGAAGTATGGCCAGAATGCTCCTTGGAAGACAGAATGGCCAAACTTTGTCTCTCATACTTTGGACATATTATCAGAAGGGATCAGTCACTGAAGAAGGATATCATGTTTGGTAAAGTAGAGGGCTGGAGAAAAACAGGAAGACCCCAATGAAATGGATTGGCACAGTGGCAACAGTGATGGTCTCAGGCATAGCAATGATTGTGAGGTTGGTCCAGGACTGGACAATGTTTCATTCTGTTGTGCACAGGATCACTATGAGTTGGTATCAACTCGTTGGCACCTAACAACATATTCATGAGGGTTATTGGTCTATAATTTTCTTTTTCAGTGATGTTCTTGCCTGGTTTAGGTATGAAGGTTATGCTTGCCTCATAAAATGTATTCCAAAAATTTCTATCCTTTTGCATATTTTGGAAGAGTTTGAGTAAAATCAGCATCAGCCCTTCTCTCAATGTTTGGTTTAATTCACCAGTAAGGTCTCCTGGGCCTAGACTTTTTTGAGGGGAGTTTTTTAATGACCTGATTTATTTTTTCTTTTGTTATAGGCCTGTTCAAATTTTCTACTTCACTCAGTGTTAGTTTAGGTAGGTCATGTTATTCTAAAAAATTATCAGTTTCTTGTAGATTTTCAAAATTGTTGGAGTACAACTCTTTATAGTATTCTGTTTTTATCTTATTTATTTCTGTTGTGATGTCAACCATACGGTTTCTTAGCTGTGTTAGTTGCGTCTTCTTCCTCTGTTCTTTTGTTAGATTTGCCAGTGGTTTATAAATTTTATTAATCCTTTCAAAGAATCAACTTCTTTCTTGTTGATTCTTTCTATTGTTTTTCTCTTTCCTAATTTATTTATTTCTACTTTCATTATTTCTTTTCTTCTGGTACTGCAGGCTTACTTTTCTGGTCTTTTTCTAATTGTTGGAGTTGTGTCAATGTGTTGATTTTTGGTGGTTTTTTTTTTTTTTTTTTTTTTTTTTTGATGTGTGGGTTCATTGCTATAAGTTACCCTCTCAACACTGCTTTTGCTGTATCCCAAAGCCTTTGGTATGTTGTATTTTTATTTTCCTTTGCTTGAATGAATTTTCTTATTTAGTTTGTTATTTGTTCTATTACCCAGTAGCTTTTAAGAAGGGTGTTTATCAGTTTCCATTTATCAAATCATATATCAAATCAAACCATATATCAAATGATTTCTTGACCTCCCTATTATTTATTTCTAATTTTATAGCACTGTGACCTGAGAAGATGATTTGTAGTATTTTGATGCCTTTAAGTTTTTTGAGACTTGCTTTGTGGCCTAATACATAGTCTATTCTATAGAATGGTTCATGTACACTGGAATAGAATGTGTTGTTGGGTTGAATACTCTGTATAAATTTATGATGTCAAAGTGATTGATTGTGCTGTTTATTTCCTCTGTGTCTTTGTTCATTTTACTTCTGGTTGTTCTGTCCTTTTTAAAAAGTGGTGTATTGATATATCCTACTATTATTGTAGAGTTTTCTATTTCTTTCTTCAATTCTATTAGAGTTTATGTATTTTGAGGCTCTTTTCTTGGGAGCAAAGTTATTTATTATGGTTATATACTTTTGTTCAATTGACCCTTTAATCATTAGATAATGTCTTTTTTTTTTTTCTCTTATGTTGGGTTTTGCCTTAGAGTTTATCACAGTTCAATATTAACACTCCTGCTCATTTTTGATTGCCATAGCTTGAAATATTTTCTCCATCCTTTAATTTTTAATCTATGTTTTTGTGTAACATGTATTTGTTATAATTAACATATGGTAGATCCTATTTTCTTGTTCATCTGCTACTCTCTGCTCTTGATTGGTGTATTTAATCTGTTGACATTCAGTGAAATTATCAATAGGTATGGATTGGTTGCAATCATTTTGCTGTGTGATATTTTGTGGTGCTGCTGGTTTATTTGATCCGCATGCTTTCCTGTGATGAGTTCATTTATTGTGATTTTTCTTGTCAATTTATTCATAGTTTTAATGTTTACAAAATCTTCACGGATTTTCCTTTTATTGATTTGCTATGAAGGTACCTTAAGTTTCTTTGAGGTTACCTTATACTTCATTCATTTCTTCCCCATTTTAAAACCAGTCTGTTTTATCTTGAAATCTACCTCACCCCTTCACCACTTGGAACTCTGCAACTATACTTTTCCCTCCTTTGTTTTGTAGTTGTTCTGATTGTAGATTTATATATCTGATTGCCTATTTTCAGTCCTGTAGTTTGACAGTACATAACAATAATAAGACAACACAATTTTGTTCTACTCTGTACACTTCCAAGTGTACATATCTGGACTGAATTCCAGGTGGTATTGCTGTGTGTCAATCTCTGGGTGTTTACTGTGGGTTCTCAGCCCAAAGAACTCCTTATAATATTTTTTGTAGAGTTGACTTGGTTTTCACAAAGTCCTATAATTTCTGATTATCTAGAAATGTTCTAATTTCGCTGTCATACTTTAGTGACTGCTTTCCTGAGTATAAGATTTTTGGTGGCAATTTTTTTTTTCTTTTTTCAGAGTTTGTATATGTCTCCCCATTGCATTCTTGCCCACCTGGTTTCTGCTGAGAAATCAGAGTTTAATCTTACTGGTTTTTCTTTGTAGGTAACATTTAATTTCTCCCAAGTTGCCTTCAGGATTCTTTCCTTGGCTGATTTTGGAGAGTTTAATTATGATATGTCTTGGGTTTTATTTTACATCTATATCCTGAGAATATTGAAAGTGCCATGGAATGCCAAAAAAACTAATAGATCCGTGTTGGAAGAAGTGCAGCCAGAGTGCTCTGTGGAGGCCAAGATGGCCAAATGTCTTCTTTCAGTTTACTTATTTAATCTGTATGCTGAACAAATAAGCCAAGAAACTTAACTATATGAAGAATATGGCATCAAGTTTGGATAATAGCTCCAATATAACAACCTGCACTATACATAGAGCTTGTTTGCTGAAAGCAAAGAAGACTTGAGGCACTTACTGTTGAAGATCAAAGAATACAGCCTTTAGTATAGATTATAACTTAATGTAAAGAAACAAAAATCCTGATAACTGGACCAATAGACAACATCATGATAAAGGAAGAAAACTCTGAAGTTGTCAAGGATTTCCTTTTGCTTAATCCACAATCAATGTTCATGGAAGTAGAGTCAAAAATGAAATGATGTATATGGCACTGGGCACATTTGCTGCAAAAAAACTTCTTTCAAGTATTAGAGAGCAAAGATATAACTTTGAGGACTAAACTAACCCTGACCCAGGCCATCATATCTTCCATCACCTTATCTGCTTGTGAAAACTACACAATGAATAAGGAAGACCATAGATTAATTGAAACATATAAATTTTGGTGTTGGTGAAGAATACTGAAAGTATCATGGACTGCAAGTGTAATAAATCTGTACTGGAAGAAGCATAGCCAGATGCTCCTCAGAAGCAAGAATGGTGAGACATTGTCTCATGAAATTTGGACATGTTGTCAGGAAGAACCAGTCCTTGAAGAACAGCATCATGCTTAATAAAGTAGAGCATCAGTGAAAAAAGGAAGTGCTTCAATGAGATGGATTGACACAGTAACTGCGCCAATGGACCCAAACGTATTTGTGAGGCTAGCACAGGACTGGGCAGTGTTCTGTTCTGTTGTGCATAGGAACTTACTTAATGGCACCTAACAAACAACAGCAACAACAATGTGCAGGTGCTGTTGGTGCTGGGATCAGTTAATAGACTCTAAATACAGCAGGCGTCAATAATTTAATTTGACTTGTGACTATAGCTATAATATCCACAAATTTTTACATGAATGGGTCAGAACTCCATAAAGATACTCATCAACTTATCTTAAAAACCCAAAATATGACTAAAGTGGCCTAGATCAAACTACGGTTAATTCAATTTATCCAAAGCATACTTCTACATTTGTTTTACCAATCTTAAAAATTTATAGAATTTTCGGAATTATAAAACCGCTGTCAAAATCTCAAATGTCAGGCTTAGATAGTTTATACTCTCCTTATGCCCATCTGCTTGCTATATTCCAGTGTTATTTTTATTAGTGTTCAGAATTAAGCTTCCTTTGGGCTGGTAAAGGCTGCCAGTTGTTTCAAGTTTACTTACCCTTTGACCCTCTTTTCCAGGTGGACCTTGCGGGCCTTGTATCCCCAGAGAACCCTACAAGGAAAATGAGATATATTAATAGACTATTTCAAGTACATCTGGTTTATAAATAATGCTGTGAAAATTAATACCTACTTCATTGATTAATTATAACTTGTAACATGATTTGACTCTTCCAAAGTTAGACTATGCTATATATTAATAATGATGGATTGCTCTTCTTTGACTAGCTTATCTTTTTAGCTGATTCCAGAAAAGAAAAAGGCAGGTCCAAACCAGATGGGAAGTCAAATGTTTACTCCCAGTGAAGACTCCCATGATTGAAACCATGTTTCACCAAACTATCACAAATAAATAGTAACAATATTTGCAAGCAAAAAAGGATACCTTTGGATATTAAAACTCCTGAAATAAACTACACTTTTAATTAAGAATAGCTCTTGTAAGTATCCTCTAAGAAAACACCTAGTTATGAAGTTGGCTCCAAACATGTTTATTCATGACATTTTAATTTTCAAATTCAGAGATATTTAATTTCTTTTCATATTTCAAGTGATGGGGGAAATAATTTTTCCAGATCTTAGAAAATGCACAGCAGATCTCAGATTTTGTTAACCAAAGTCTCCTGGTTCTTATTGGTAATTACTACCACACAGGAATTCCTATTTAGTGTGAAACTCAAAATCATGGCATTGTTATTTTAAATCTTCAGCTGTTATTACTGGTTGTCTATTGCCTTTCTAAGAGCTTCTTAGTCTCCACTGCTGCTTCCTCCTTCTCTTATTGGGCCTTTTAGTGTAGGACATTTTAAAGTCATTTTTTTGTCAGCTCATATTCTCTCCTCATGATTTTATATACTTTTGGGCTTTGGATTCTTGAGGCCCATGATTCATAGACATAACCCTTGTTTATCTTCTGAGCTGTAGATCAGAAGTTACATTGTCAGAATATACATTGCCAATTCAGATACCTAGTCTATTTCACAGGCACATGAAATTTAGCACACCAATGACTGAACTCATGATTCTCCCTCTAAAACCTGGATTATCTTCAACATACTCCAACTCAACAAATACACACACCACACTGCTAGCACTCATGCCAGAAATTTAGATCTAAGAGTGCCTTGCACTGTTCCTTTAAAGTACTTATCACAAGTGCATTTAAGTGATAATTTGTGGAATGATTTGTTTCTCTCCCCAGGATTTAGGCTATAAAAGATAGAAGCTGTGTCTTGTTCACATGGTGTATTTCATGCCTATAAATGGCTACCTGAAAAAAAACTAACATTGGTAAATCAATTCTCTCTAATAGCTTTAGGATAAAGGCAGCACTTTTTATGAGTTTTTCTTAACATGTGATTAATCTCTATTGTTAAATGGTTTGGAATAATTGAATAATACATACACAAGCATATTTGAATTCACTTTCATTCCAGAGGAAACATTCTAAAATCTAATTTAAAAATAATTAGAATTCATTTTATAATATAATCTTTTCCTTTAGAAATCATGACTACTTTTAAACTAAAATACCAGATGTGCTTGTGATAATCCATACCATAATTATTGATTATACATATACACGTCCCCCACCCTTTTGTTTTTGAGACATTTTCTTAAAATGACATAAAATTTGTTTTAAAAAGAGAAAACTAAAAATATTTTCATATTCATTCAGATACCTTTCATTTCATATGTTGTCAGACTTTAGTAACAAATTATTGTAACTAATTTTACACAAAGCCTCATTGTCCTCCACCTTTTATTCCTTCTTGACAGTGGATGAATCATATGTATTTATTGCTTTCATTTTTATTTTTGTCTACTTTTTGAACAGTTTAATGTTATAGGGACATGTGGAAGGAACTCCGGTGGCACATGGGTTAAGCATCGGGGTGCTAACCACAAGACCAGCAGTTTGAACTCAACAGATATTTTGCGAGAGATATGGCAATGGACTTCCTTAATGATCTGTTGCTGTTGTTAAATGCTGTCGAGTTTGTTCTGACTCACAGCAACCTTGTATAGGGTTTCCAAGAAATGGCTGGTGGGTTTGAAGCATGTATCTTGTAGTTTAAACTGCTGTTAGAGTCCAGTGCTTTATCCTACAGCTTTGGAAATCTTATGAAGCAGTTCTACACTGCCCTATAAGGTCACTAAGAGTCAGAGTAGACCTTAAGGCAGTGGGTTTAGTTTAGTTTGGTTTGGAAGCTGTGTTTTTTTTTTTTATTTGTTTTTGTTAAGTGCCGTTGAGTTCGTTCTGACTTGTAGTGACCCTATATAAAACAGTTTTCGAAGACTGGCTGGTGAGTTTGAGTCACTAACTTTGAGGTTCAAAATGACCTTGTGGTCGAGTACTTATCCAATAGCTATACTAGGCCCCTTTAGTTATAACAGAAAAGGATTGAAAAAGTGATCAGTTATTTTGTTGTTACAAAAAATACTAGCAAAACCAAGGACAATTGGCTAATGATATGAGCTTTCATTTTGCAAAGGATGGCAAATTCCTACTGAATATCAAAAGAACAAATGTTGAAATCCATTCATACCCAGTATTAATGATAATATAATTATAGGGAGTTTGTCATATATTATAATATGACTGACAGAATCTTGGCTCTCAATTAAACTCTTCCCTCTTGCCCTTAGGGAAACTATTATTACTTCATGAATAATCCCAGTGGATATATCATTTTTGATAGTGGTCCAAATGCTGGCAGTTCTTTCACTGTTTGAAACCAAGAGCTATCAAAAAACACATACACACACCAAATCAAAGTCAGCGAACTGATTAAAAAACCATGCTTTTCCTCAAACTTTTTGAATGATTCATTATTCACAATTATTCAGACCCTTGCACCTCCCATTTATTGAAATTAAGCAATGGATTTACCAGTTACTATAAATTAAAAACCAAAAAAACCCTCCAAAACTCCAGATACACCAAAGCTCAATTTTACTTAAATTAAAATTTTGTCTCGATTCTAAGAAAACATTGAACGTGTATCTGTAAAATCATAGAAAATGTGACTTTCCATACTTCTAGTTTCTCTTCTTTTGCTACTGTTTATTTTTAATGTGTCAAAAGAGCCTATTATTCTAATGACAGCAATTCTTTCCCTCTGTATTACTTGGGAAGGGAAATTCCTTGGGAGGGAAATGGCAGGCACGTGTTACAAAGCTCTTTTAGGAAGTTTGTGAATTCCCAAAGGGCATATTCTGCAAGTTAGTCTCTTGTCCGAGGCACTCAACTTTACTCAGTCCATGGGTCAAGAACCGAAAGCTTCTCTGTCTCTTCATGCCACTGCTCTGCCATTGCTGATTATCTAGTTAGGGGTCTCAGGCTTCACTCCTGCTCTTGTTTCTTGCTGGTCCTAGAATCTCCAGTCTCTGCTTCTGAGATGACTCCTTTTAAACCTAGCTTGGGGGGTGGGGGGGGGTGGGGTGCAGAACTAACCAATCTCAGCCTTAGCGTCTTGTATACCCTATTTGCATGGTCCCATCCAATCATTTGGTGGGCATTAAGAAGACTTTGTATAGAAAAGTCTTATCAAGTAAATTCAAGGTACCATAATTGGCACTTGAGTTGTTTCTACCTTTTGGCTAATGTGAATAAAGCTGTAATAAACATTGGTCTACAAGTATCTGAGACCCTGTTCTCAAGTCTTTTGTGTACAAACCTAGGAGTGGAATTGCTAGGTCATATAGTAGATCCTGTTGTGGCGCTGTGGGATAATGCGCCAGACTGCAAAGTGGTTTGAACTGCAAGGTTGGCAGTTCAAGTTCACCAGCTGCTCCTCGGAAACCCTATACAGGGTCGTTATGGGTCAGAACCGACTCAACAGCACTTAACAGCAGCAACAACAATAGTAGATTTACAGCCTCAGAAACCCTATACAGGGTTGCTATGAGTCGGAACTGACTCCACAGCACATAACCCTCACCCACCATAGTAATGCTATATTTAACTTTCTGAGGAACAACCAAGTTGTTTTCCATAGTGTTGTACTATCTTACATTTTCACCAATTTCTCTACATTTTTTTTTCTTTCTGATAATAGCCATAATACTGAAGGTTCCCTTATATTGTTTTTAGCATAACAAAATTAGATTGTACATGAGAGAGCAGTTTATGAACTTGACAGATGTAAAGGATCATTCCTTGTTTGGACAAATCAGCATTGTTTTCTAGAAGAACATCTTATGACAAAATGATCTAACTTCTCATAGCTGCCAAGTTCGGCCTTGAAGTTTTTTGTTTTTGTTTTTAAAGCTAAATGCAAATATCTCTTTCAGTACTATCTCATTTTTTAGTGTTTTTTTTTTTTTTTTTTTATAATGGAAGGGAGTAGTTGATTTTGCGGTCAAGTAGCAAAGGTACCTGGGACCATCAAGAGAGAGGAGTGGAATGGCGGGACAGAGAAGCAGTGATGCCAAAGATGGAGGCAGAGATGATGATGTGCAGAGATGGAGCGGCTGGGGATTCTGGACTCAGAGAGGGAGAGGGGTTGTGTGATGGCAGCCGGGAGGCAGGCTTGCAGAGTGTACCCTCTGGTTGTTTAATGATGCACGGAAGGGATTGTAGTCATTGCAATGAACTGAAATACAATAGGATGAATGTAAAGCTAATGTTCTTCCATGTAAACTATCACATAATTCACAATAAAAACTTATAAAGAAACCATGAAACATGGTTAAAGAGGACACACAATGTGAGCATTCCAAGAGGAGAGGAAAAAGGGGGAAAATATTATTTGAAGAACTAATGACCAAAATTTTCCCAAATTAATCTATAAATCTAAAAAGTTCAACAAAATGCAAGGAGGATAAACTCAGAGATCCATTCCAAAACACAGTGTAACTAAACCATTGAAAGACAAACAGAATTAAGAAAGTAACAAAGATTCAATTTATGTAGGAGAGAGCCTCAGTTAAGATTAACAACTGACTTCTCATTAGAAACCATAGAATTAAAAAAGCAGCCGCATGACATATTCAAATGCTGAAAGAAAAAGTCAACCATGACTTTACATCTGGCAAGACTAACCTTCAAATATGAAGAAATGAAGACACTGTCAGCTAAACAAAAGTTGAGGCAGTTCATTGCCAGCATACCTAACCTGCAAAGTGAGTCCTTTAGACTAAATGGCAAGATACTAAACAACAGCTCAAATCCATATGAAGAAAAAAAGAATACCAGTAGGGACAGCTACATAGGAAATATGCATATACAAAAGATAGTATTACTGGAATTTTTGCATATAACTCTTTTTTTCCTATCAGATGTTAAGGCAATAACATAAAGCAACACTTATAAATCTATGCTGATGGGCACACAATCTATAAAGAAACTTACATAAATAAAAATATAAATAAAATTGGTAACAAAAACAATATAAATGGAGGAAGGGAAACAGAGCTACATAGGAGTGAAGTTTTATATAATATTGAAATTAAGTTAGTATTAATCTGTATTTGGACTTATGGTGTAGTGCTGTAGGATCAGCACTGGACTGCAAACCATAAGGTCAGTAGTTCAAACCCACCAGCTGCTCCTCAGAAACCTTATACAGGGTCACTATGAGTCAGAACCAGTTCAACAGCACTTAACAACAACAACAACAAATCTGTATTTATTAAGTGCTGTCCAGTCGATTTTGACTCTGTATAGGGTTCTGAGGCTGTTAATTTTTTTGAGAGAACAAATTCTCATCTTTCTACCATGGAGTGGCTGGTGAGTTTGAATTACCAACATTACCTTTAGCAGCCCAGTTCTTATCCTATAGCACCACCAGCACTAAATTAAGATATAAATTGTAATGCCTAGGACAATCACTTAGATAATAATTCAAGAATATATAGTATAAGGATACAAAACCAGACAAAACAGACACAGATGACAATCCTGGAACTCTGTGCTCCAGAAGAACTAATAGAAATGTGGATCAAGTGTTTACTAGAAGACAGTGTTGAATAGACATGGCAAAAGACATGATAATTGACAAGCAGCAGCAGCCATTTCAAGACTTCATGAATAGCTTTTGAGACAAGAAAGCACATTTGCATTG
>NW_006408537.1:22742845-22777046 GCF_000296735.1 Chrysochloris asiatica | reverse complement strand
TTTTTTTTTTTTTTTTTTTTTTCCCTGCATCTTCAATCCACCTCAAACTGACGTTAGGTAAAGTAGGGTCTGAAATGGTGAAATGTCAGCATATACCAGGAACTGAGTGATAAAGCAATGCTTTTACCCTTCCTCTTCTTCTTCTCTCCATTAGTTGTTGCTAAATGCCGTTGAGTTGGTTCCGACCCATAGCGACGCTGTATAGGCTTTCTAAGGAGTGGCTGGTGAGCGTGAACCACTGACGTTGCAGTTTAAATGATGACTTGCGGTTCAAACTGACTTTGCAGTCCAGCGCATTAACCCATGGCGACACATATTTTTGCAATTCCTTTTGCTGAGTTAACAGCCACTATACACAGTCGCTGAGTCCTGGTATGGCGCTGTGGGTTAATGCGCCAGACTGCAAAGCCGTTTGAACTGCAAGGTCAGCAGTTCAAGCTCTCCAGCTGCTCCTCGGAAACCCTGTACAGGGTCGCTATGGGTCGGAATCGACTCGACCGCTCTTACCAACAATAACAACAACATTGCACTGTAGGATAAACACTGGGCCACAAGTCAGTTTGTGTATGGGGGTTCATACTCACCAGCTGCTCCTAGGAAACCCTATATAAAGTCCTATGAGCCAGAACCAACTCGATGGCACTTAACAACAACAATAGTTGTGGCACTGTAGGATAAGTACTGGATTGCTATCTGTGCAAGGTTGGTAGTTTCAAACTAACCAGCTGCACTTGTGAACCCTATACAAGGTCTCTATGAATCTCAACCAACTTGATGGCACTTAACAACAACAAGCATTCAGAGTAATGAGAATACACACAATAATGACTAATTTGTTTGTGCTTGAAATTTTAGAATAGAATCAACTAACGGTTCAATATACTTCTGACTTAAGCACAGAATTCATCCAAGATTCCACCTAACCTCTCACCTACCTCCATTCCCTTTCTTCTATCCAATCTACAAGAGGTTCCCTCTAGTCTAAAATCCCTTCTATAATCCTTTCTTATTATGATCTGGATAGATATAATCATGTATATACCTTTTCCCTAACTTGATTGTGAATTCTAGAGTACAAAGGTTTATTTTATTTTTTTCCCATCTTCTATCATACTCGCAGAGTCCTGGTATGGTGCTGTGGCATAAAGCACTGGTCTTGTAAGATCCGTTTGAACCATAAGTTCATTGGTTCAAACTCACCAGACACTCCTTGGAAACCCTATACAGAGTCGTTATGTGTAGGAACCAACTCAATGACACCTAACAGCAGCAACAACAAATCATACTTTCAGAAAAGAATAAACATTTGGTAAATTGGATCCAAAAGAGAACACAGGGGTAGAACAAAACTGGGGAGGTGATGATGGGAACAGGTTTCTTGTCTTCAAGTAATAATTTTTATTTTCAAATTTGGAACTTGAACTTAAATACCACAAAGAAGAGCTTTCAGTCTTGTCTTACCTCCTCAGTCTGAAGTGATCTTAGAGTTAAATTGCCTTACAGTTCATTTAAGAATTAATATTTTTCTATCTTGTGGCATTATCTCTATCATGAGAATTATTTAAATCCTTTATCATTAATTAGCTTTTTATAGATTTATATCACTTCTCAAATTAGAGAACAGCATTTGAGAATACATTTCGGAGTTTTCACAAAATAAATATTTGCTGTGTCTATAAAGGGCATTCATTCTCTTTTTTAGTAAAATTCTTCACATTCAACATGTTGACAAGAATTGGATTCATAAGCTTGTTACCTTTTTTGGCTAGGATAAAAATAAGAAAATACAGTCTATGCAGCTAAACCATTTTAAGTTCTAGTCATGACTATTACAGTATGGTAGATTTCACATAGTTATCTCTGGATAAGCTGCTGATTATTTAAGAAAAGTTAGAGCTTGTATCATGGAACCCTATGTAAATATTTAACTGAGAAATTACTTAAAATTAACTGGTTCAGAACAGAATTTTGAAGTGTTTAACAAATAGAGCAGATGTTTAGTAGAGTTAATGGGTAGATTAATTGCATTTTCCGCGGGAGAAAGATGAGGCTTTCTACTCCCGTAAAGATTTACACCCTCGGAAACCCTGTACAGGGTCGCTATGGGTCGGAACCGACTCGACGGCACTTAACAACAACAAAAACAATTGCATTTGAACACATTCACTTGTGAAAAGAAGCAAGATATGATATATTCATAACTTCTCAATCAAGGAAAGGAACTGAAATAAGAAAGGAAACTTTCATTTTAAAGTATTATTTGCATTCCTTTGCCAGGAATGTTGCAGTTCAGATGATACCTAAAATCACTTCAACAAAAATTTTATGCAAGTATACACATTTTAAGTGTTATGATCATTGTTTTAGGATATGCTCCACAAATTTAAAATGTAAGATTAAGTAGAATCTGCATAAATTCTTAAAATACCACTAAGGTTTTTTTTTTCATGTTTCAACTAGAGAAAACACAATTTAAATGGAAAATAGTGTTCATCTGCCTTTATAGAAAATTTCATGCCTTTAATATGAGTACAATGGGGACATATCCTGTAATTCAAGGACATCAGGATGATTACATTTTGTTTTACACAGGAAAAAATGTTTTACAAAGACAAGTTATTTTAAATAATTAAAAATGCAACAGACATATACCAGTCATAGAAAACAATTTTCACATTAGTTCTTATAAGTGGAATTTGAACATGTTTATGCTAGTAAAAGTGTGACCAGTTTTATGTTATTTCACAAAATTATTATGTCACATGAAAGAATTTCTCTTAGGGTGTATAAGTATTTAGAGCAAGAATTCTATGTTGCATATAAAAAGTCTATCATTTTATCATTAGCAGTTGTCAGAAAATGTCTTTGAAATAAAGAACAATAGAATCTCTTACAAATACTAAAAAATGTCCTTACAAACCTTCCCAATAATACTGACAAGAAAGAGCTGTCACTAGAAAGAAAGCCCTGTGAAATATTAGTGTAGACAGGAATGCTTCAATCATTACCAGTTGCAGCAAACATGTTCCATAATTGGATAGAAAATTTCATCCTCCCTCAACAATTTAAAAAATAGAGGTCATATGTAGTGCTTTCAAAATTTAGCAATCTCAGAATGTCTTGGCAGCATTTTAGACATGGAACATAATGAATTATGATCATTTTATGTGGTTGCAGGGATATATTTTAATAATAATAATAATCTTTTCAGGTATTTTCTGAACTCAGGAATCACATTTCTTTTTATTATATTGAATCTGAAATAGCATGTTCTCAGTCACTACTGATTCAGCTAATAAAACTAGAAATATTATAAATTAAATAATAGAATATATAGTCTTTCCAACTGTAATCATGTTGGAATATCTATACTTCCAACAAACTTTCTTTGAACAATTATTTTTGCCCCATTATGGAATTTTCCACTTTGTAATGTGCTTATTCTTGGTTCCTTTATAGGAAATTCCATGTCTTTATTCCCTAGTATGGCTTGTTGCATTTAGTAAGTGCTGAATGGATAAATGACTGCTAAAATTTTGATTCTTTACAGTTCTCTTGGTACTTCTGCAGTAGTGAGAATATTAATTACCTTAGTTACAGAAAATCCAGTTTAGATAGTCATATTCTTCATTCTCAAATCCCACTTGATAACCAAAATAATCCAAGTTATTTTTATTTCTTTTGTGAGAGTATCCCAAATAGATATTGTACTTCTACTTGGAGGAGTTTGCCCTTCTTTAGAAGAAGAAATATCACCTGCAATCTTTTAGTTTTATAACCAATATGAGAAATAAGCACTTTCAAAAAATCAGTAGAAAGTACCTATTCATATTATTAATTAATAAGCACCAAAAATATTATTTAAAATACTTACATCATTTTAAATAGTGTAGATTCATGTTTCATAATTATTCTTGATTCAATTTCATTTATCCTAATTACCTTCATGGAGTCCTGGTGTGGCGCTATGGTTTGATGCTCCAGACTGCAAAGTTGGTTTGAACCACAAAGTTGGTGGTTCAAGTTCATCAGTCACTCTTCAGAAACCCTACACAAGGTCTCTATGGGTCGGAACTGACTTGGTGGCACTTAACAAGTATCTTCATATTTTGTAACTTCATATTTGTTAATTATTCTTGATTAAGAAAAAGTTTGGGTCCTAACCTAGTAAATAAAATGGTTTGATTTCAGAGTACTCAAAGTTCTGTAAACAAGTAAAAAACTGGTAGGCCATGGTCTGTCAAATCCATTTGAATCATCTGCCACAATGATTTATACTTGGGAGCATATGAGTAATTCAGTTTTAATAAATAGTCTAATCATAAAAAAGACTGTATTTTTGAATTGGATTTACCATAGGTCCTGGTTTCACTGGAGACAGAAGGGATCAATCCATACATTTTGTTGTTTTTGTTATTATTAAGTGCTGTCAAGTTGGTTCTGACTCATAGCAACCCCGTACAGGATTTCAGAGAAGTGACTGTTGAGTTTGAACTGCCGACCTTGTGGTTCAAACTGATCTTGTGGTCCAGTGCTCATCATACAGCGCCATACCATGTCTCCTAATCCATACATAGATTGTTTCAAAATGTCTTTCAATGCCATGGAAGGATGGGCAGCGTGGTTGTTGTGTTGTTATTAAATCAGTTCTGATTAATAGTTGTGTTGTTGTGTTGTTATCAGTCAGTTCTGATTAATAGTGACCCTGTATAGGATTTCCAAGGAGCAGCTGCTGAGTTTGAACTGCTGACTTTGTGGTTCACAGTCCAGTGCTGATCCTATAACGCCATACCAGGAGTCCAGGCAATGTGGTAGAAATGCGGTTCCAAATTTAATATTATCAATTACCTTTCTACTTTACAATGTAGCTTATATTACAGAAAAGTAAATTTAAGTCATTTGTAGGATTAACAACCACAACCAAAAATGAATTCCAAAATTGTTACTGCCTACATAAAAAAAATCTATGTATTTAGTGGAAATAACTGCAAAGATGTTCATATATCAGACTAACTAAGTTAAAATCGAGTAAAGTGGTAAGAATCAAAACTCTTAAAAGGGAAAAGAACTGTTCAATAGTGTAATAAAGAAAAATATTTAAATTATTAAAAACAAATATTGAAGTGATTTTTTTTCTTTTAAACTTGTTTCTACTGACCTCCCTCCATTCTGCCAGAGGCATCCATTTTTCTCAAAAAGAATAAGATTGCTATATGATGTTGTTATGTGCCATGGAGTCGATTCAGACTCATAGTGACCCTGCACAGGGTTTCTGAGGCTGTACATTTTTATGGGAGCAGAAAGGCTCATCTTTCTCCAACAGAACAGCTGGTAGTTTCAAACTGTGGACCGTGAGATTAGCAGCCCGATTCATAACCACTATGCTACCAGAACTATATGATGTTGTTGTTGTTGTTAAGTGCCTTCGAGTCGGAGCCGACCCATAGCGACCCTGTACAGGGTTTCCGAGGGTGTAAATCCTTACGGGAGTAGAAAGCCTCATCTTTCTCCCGCGGAGCGGCTGGTAGTTTCGAACCACTGACCTTAAGGTTCGCAGCCCGATTCGTAACCACTACGCTACCAGAGCTATATGATAGGGAAGGGCAATTTAGACATTGGCTACCTAAAATGGGGGTGGGGTGTGGACTATAAAGGTATGATGTGACTGGCTTACAAGTTTTCAAGAGGGAGTTTAGATTCAGAGTGTGCGGGAGTGGGGGAAAGGTAGAAACCTCAGTGAGTGGTTTTCATCCTGTCTATACTAGGTCTGGTGAAAGGAGATGGGAACAAGACTCCCATGATTCCATAGTGGGTAATTGTTATCATGATTAATTGCAATTGTTGCAACTGTAAAGGTAGAAGTTTGGTAGCAAAAAGGGGTGAGTGTTCTATCTTACAGTCCCAGAGCAGAGGACCCTGGGACCATTGAGGGAGAAGAGAGGGAGTGGAGTGTGGGACCCTACCCAAAGAAGCAGTGTGACACCAGAGATGATGATGTGGAGAGATGCAGCAGCTGAGGACTCCTGGAGAGAGAGGGTCTGTGTTCTGGCGACCAGGGGGCAGGCTTGCAGGGTGTGCCCTCTGGCTGTTTGAATGATTGTCTACTCCTGAGTGTTTTGGTGCACATTAAAAAAAAAAGAAAGAAAGAAAAACAAAACAACAACAAAAAAAACACCAGACTGAATAGAAGCAAATACTGTTTAATGATGAAGCATGCAGGCGACTGTAATCATTGCAATGAAATGAATATAATAGGATGAGTGTAAAATTAATGTTCCTCCATGTAAACTATCATTCAATTCACAATAAAAACTTAAAAAAATATATTGCTATAGCTTAAGTACCAACACAATAAAACAATGTTCTTTTTCTTCCTTTCTTCCTTTTTGGTATCCAAGAAAGGATTACTGGGTTCACACAATCATTTGGAAGCTAGGCTATTTTAAAAGAAGTTTTTTTCTAAAGTTCAGGTACTTCATAAGTACATATTAAGAGATGCCCTTATAGATGGTAAAGTTTAACTATGAACCACAAGGCACAGACAAAGGAGGGGATGTAAGGGTCATTTTTCCCAATAATTAAGGGATGCTTCCTTGATTCAGGGTTTCAGAAGATTAATGAAAAATACACCTGACACAAATATTCTTGCTTTCCCTCTTCTTGGGATGCAAAAGAAACAAGACCTCATACGACATGGGACTTCGAAAAGGAATATGGATACTAAAAATAATGCAGCAAATGTGTTCTAATTTTGAGGGAAAGTAATTTTCAACGTACAAATTGACACCAAGATAAATGATAAATCAAGAGTCAGTGTAGATCAAAAATATCTTCAGATATGTAAAATCTCAGAGCATAAAACTCTCTTTCACATTTTGTTAATAATTTGTTCAACAATGTTTTCACATAAATGAGAGAATAAACCAAGAAAAGATATGATGAGAAAAAATAGCAGTGAAATCAACCTCCCATCCCCCACCCCCAAAATAAAAGTCACAGAATGAAAATGTTGTGGCCAGCCTAGAAAGCTATTACCCAAGAATGGAATCAGAGGTCTGAGTGGGTCTGTGAAAAAGAGACTGAATGAGAACATTTGAAAACTATGGAAGACGATTACAGAGAAAATAAAATTAGAAATACATGGAAAAACAAAACAACTGTCACCACTACCAACATCAACAACAACAAACTATTCCAGAAATAAAAGTACAATACCTAGCACTGCTGCTAACAATATGTATATTGTCATAAAAATGTAAACATTATAAATTTGTTTAAGCACTATGTACTATTTCTCTATGGTTGTGTATTTACGTAATTTCTATTCATTTACTACTTTAAATAATACTTAACTGAATATCCTTGTATATGTATCAGTTTGTAAATAAGATTATCTGTAACTATAATCTATGATTCAAGGCAATATTGAGATTTTGATGGATAGTGTCAAATTGCCCTCCATCAAGATTTCATCCATATGCACTTCAAGCAGAATGTATGATGTATGTATTTTTTCTCCATATTTTTGTTCACATAGTGAAAACATTTGACCTTTGCTATAGAAGAATTAATGGTTTTGAGTTATGGTGTTGGAGGAGAATATTGAAAGTGCCATGGGCTGACAAAAGAACCAATAGATCCGTTTTGGAAGAAGTGCAGCCAGAGTGCTTCTTGAAAGCCGAGATGGCAATCTTTGTCTCTCATATTTTGGATATAGTGTCAGGAGGTACCAGTCGCTGGAGAAGGATAGCATGTTTGGTAAGGTGGAGGGGCAGAGAACAAGTGGAAAACCCCCAATGAGATGGATTGGCCAAGTGGCAGCATCGATGGACTCAAGCATGGCAACAGTAGTGAGGTTGGCCAAGAATCCGGCAGTATTTCATTCTGCTGTGCATAACGAGTCGGTACTGACTCGATGGCACCTAACAACAACAACAATCTTGTAAGTGAAGAATAGCACAGAGCAATTTTTAATTTACACTTATCCTATTTGAGTAATTTCAGGTATCTTTACATGACCATGTTAGTCTTTCTTTCCTATGAACCCTCTGTTTACATCCTTGCCCAACTTTTTTAGTGGGTTGTTGATCTTTTTACGGAGCTGTAGGATAAACAGCAGACTGCTAACCACAAGATCAGCAGTTCACACCCACCAGCCATGCCATGGGAGAAAGATGAGGCTTTCTGCTCCAGTAAAAATCTGCAGCCTCTGAAACCCCTATGCAGATCACTATGAGTCAGAATTGACTCGATGGCAGTGGTTTCTTGATATACTAAGAAATTTAGTCCTTTGACTAGAATGTAAGTTATAAATATTTTTCTCAGTTTAGCTTTTTTTTCTTTACAGAGAAATGCTACATGCACTTTCTCTAAATTTTATTTGTTTGTACTTTAATTTCTTAAAGCTTTTATTGTGCATTGAGTGATAGTTTACATGGGAGAACATCAATTTTACACTTATCCTATCATACTTCATATCACTGCAATGATTACAATCTCCTCCATGCAACACCATTCAACAATATTTGCTTCTATTCCCTGTTTTTATTTTTATTTGTTTATTTTTTATGTACACAAAAGCACTCAGGAATATGTAATCATTTAAACAACCCAAGGGCACAATTTGTAAGCCTGCTTCCTGGCCGCCAGCACACAGCCTTTCTTATTCCACAAGTCTAGAGTCCTCAGCTGCTCCCTCTCTGCATGTCCTCTTCTCTGTATGCCTCTATCTCTGGTATCGCTGTTTCTCTGGATAGGGTCCCACATACTGCTCATGCTCTTCTTCCTATATGGTCCTAGGGTCCTCTGTTCCTGGAATGTAAGATTAACTACTCCCTCCCTTTATGTTACAAAACTTCTACCTTTACAGTTGTTAACAATCGCAATTGGTCATGATAACAAGTACTCACTATTGAATCATAAGAATCTTACCGATATCTTCTTTTACCAGACCCATCTAGACAAGATGAAAACTATTCAGTGGGGATTCCAACCTTTCCCCGCACTCTGATACTAATTTCCCTCTTGAAAACTTGTAAGTCAGCTACTTCATGCCTTGATAGCCCCCCCTCCCCATTTTAGGAAGCCAATGTCTAAGTTGCCCGTCCCTATCAACCCTGAGTACAGAGGGGATATGTTTGATCCTTGATGTGAAGACTCCTTCCCTCTTGGTAGTATTTTGAGCTACTACATCCATAAGTATAGGTCAAGTTCATCAAATTATAGCAATTTACACTTTATCGAATTTCTTTACCTTCCTCTATTCAAGTTCTGATCATCAAGCCATCAAAGCTAGGTCAAATGGGTACTATCTTCAAGCTTGGGCAATCTTGTGTGTCTCCCCTCACTCCATATCAACTGGACGTTTCACTCTCAGCTCTAGCCCTCTGTGGCTAGGTCCTTGTCCATGAGTTTAGGAGTCCTTAGGTCTCACCACACTTCAAACTAACCAGTCCTTCCTCTTCTCTGTCATTTCCAGGTCGACAGGAGTCTATGGAACATGGTTGAACTCAGACCATATCTTCATTGCTGCCTTTCCACCTCTTCCACTTGCCTGTAGACTAACATGGTCGCCAGCAAACTTATATGCCAGCTCATGTGTTCCCTTTGAGTTTCAGTCTTGGGTGGGGGGATTTGTCCTGAAGGGACTTGATTATTTGCCTTGATGGTTCCCCAATGAACAACTTGCTTGTTCTTATAGTAGCCAGACTACTGTTTTTGGTTTTGATTTTTCTTGCTGGTCTTTCTTTCAAGAAGTATCTTCTGTTCCTCTAGTCACTCCAGGCTAGTCACAGTTTAGCTTTTTATTATTATTATTTATTATTATTGGTTTTTTGATGTTATGAAAATTTTTTTTGACTATTTAGGAATACTTTTTTGATATAAAATTTAACAATTTTAATCATTCATGCCTTCTATTCATTTTTTTGTTTTGTACTTGGAAAATATTTCCCTATTGGTAATTTTTAAATTATTCTAAAGGACTTTTCTGTTTTAGTTTTTCACCTATAAATTTTGATCCATATAGACAGTTGCCTCCCAATCATTTACTGAAAAATGATATATATATTACTATGAGCATTTCACTAAGTTAGGGTAAATTAACTTGTTTCAAAGTGTGCTTTTTGAACTCAGATTCAAATTTAGCATTTAAAATAGCTAGAAATTATCAACTTTTTCATATTTGGCAACTTATTCTAAAGTATATAGCAAATATGTTACCATTAATGTTAACAGAAATGGGAATCTGATGAAATGATCATGCATTTTGTGATATATGTTGTAAAACATAACCTCTATATGTCAAGCTAACCTCAAGGTCGGCAGTTCAAATCCAAAGGAGCTCTGGTAGTGTAGTGGTTACCAATCAGACTGTGAACCACAAGATCAGCAGTTTGAAACTACCAGCTACTCCATGGAAGAAAGATGAGGCTTTCTGCTCCCATAAAGATTTACAGCCTCGGAAACCCTGTTCAGGGTCGCTATGTGTTGGAACCGACTCGACGGCACTTAACAACAACAACAACAACAGATGTTCCTTGGGAGAAAAATGAGGCTTTCTGCTGTTGTAAAGATTTACAGCTTCAGAAACCCTATATAAAGTTGTTACAAATAGGAATTGATGGGATGACAGTGGGTTATACATTAATAAGGCAGAATTAGGTTGTGTTTTATTCTGAGTCACAGTTTTACAAGAGGATATGATTCAAGGTATACCTTTCACCACCTTTACTCAAGTACTCAAGTCACATCCTTGCTTGAGTCAATAGGGAAGCAAGAAGAGAAAAGATAGACTTTCTACTACTTAAAAAGGAGAGCCAGGAATAGAAGGTATTCTTTGGACCTAGAATCTCTGTGCTGAGAACCCCTTACACCCCTTACAGGGGAAGGGTGATGTCAAGACACATGAATATCACCAAGGAATGCAGGGTCCACAGTTATTGAAAGGAGACAAGGACATTTCCCTAGACCTGGCAATCTTATTTTGGACTTTAAGCCTCCTAAATTGTGAGAAAAAAAATTTCTCTGTGTTAAAGTCATCCACTTGTGGCTTTTTTTTTTTTTTTTTTTGTCATAACAAAACTATATAACTAAGTCACTAATTTGCTTAACACAGAATGGCTATTATTACCATGTAAAACATATATTTCTTATTATTAGCATGTCATTAGATTCAACTTGTACTTATTGATGGCAGAACCAATGTTTTGCAGATTGAACAAGCATTGTGAATTCTGCAAAGCACCTGAAAAAATGCCAGCACAGCTGCTTAAATACTTAATAGTTCATTATTAAGTCACAAAATTAGGAACAAGTTCCTATGAATTAAGAATTAATTATATGGTTCATTTTGGTAATTTTTATACTTATTAATATAACAAGTAGATGTTTATTTATTTATTGATGGGTGTTAAGTGAGAAAATGTGTGCTATCAGTTGTTCTACTGAGAAGGGTTAATCATTGAAATCATAGGTAACTGATTTAAATACATTGAGGACTAACTCAATTTTTGTGGAAATTATAGACAAATCAGAAAATATGCAAATATTTCTTCAAACACAAACTTACAGGAATTTGGTCGAATTGTAGTGCAACATATTCACATCTCTTTTACAGACAGAATGCATTAAGGCTGTGGTAATACGACTCTAGTTCAGCGGAAGTATCATTAATGGAGTTTGTCATGTGTTTTGTAGACACCACCCTAGCATTTAGTTCCTGTGTCACTTTTTAATCTGTTGTTTGATGACATGATACATTTTCCTAGTAAACAGATTGTGAAGCTATCAAAGCCAGGAATAGATTTCTAATTTTCAAGCTATGAATCAAACACAATAAAGTTGGCATGAAAGTAAATTACAATTAGTGTTTTCTTAATATTTAAATGAATTGGAGCAATCAAAAGTTATTTTCAGGCTTCTGAAAAAAGAGTAACTCATATAGCAAGTGAACAAACAAGATAATTTGAGAGTCAATGTACTAATAAACTAATAAGCTATAACAAGAAAACAAACATTGGTGAGGAAGATGACAATGTGCGCAATACATGAGTTCAATTTTGCACTGAATGAAAAATGAAATTTCTCTGTGTTAAACCCATCCACTTGTGGCTTTTTGTCATAACAACACTAGGTAACTAAGTCATTAATTTGCTTATCACAGAATGGCTATTATTACCAACATATTTATTATTATTGCCATGTCATTAGATTCAACTTGTACTTATTGATGGCAGAAGCAATGCTTTGCAGATTAAACAAGCATTGTGAATTCTGTAAAGCACCTGAAAAAATAGAAAACTAGATAACTAAATCTTAATTTACAATAATTTCAACAAATTCTTTGATGACTTCTACACATTTATAATAATAAACTAGGGAGAGGATAGTGAATTGACATTTATTCAGCACATGCTATTACATCAGGAATTCCACAAGTCACTTTGCAGATGTAATCTTATTTCATCTTAACAATGCTAAGAAATAGAATCTTTCCTTTTTATAGATGAAACGACAATTTTCCTAAAAGTAATGCTTCAAAGAAATGATGGAACTGGGCTCCAAACTCAAGTATGTCTCAGTACTCTACCTCAATAATCTACGTTGTTGTTATTAAGTGACATCGAGTTGGTTCTGATCCATAGTGACTCTGTATACGGTTTCTGAGGAGCAGCTGTTGAGCTTGGACTACTGATCTTGTGGTTCAAACTGACTTTGTAGTCCAGCACATTAATCCACAGTGCCACACCAGGACTTCGTCAATAGTCTATGGTGGAGGTGGTGGTGTGCCATTGAGTCGACTCCAACTCATAACGACTATGTATAGGGTTTCCAAAGCTATAAATCTTTATGGAAGAAGAAAGCCTCATCTTTCTCTCATGGAACAGCTGGTAGTTTCAAACTGCTGACCTTGAGGTTAGCAGCTGGACTCCTAACCTCTATGCTACCAGAGCTCAACCAATATATTCTAGTTTCATTTTCAAAGACACATTCAGAGGGTAAGATTTATTTGAATAGTCTTTCTATGTATCTATGAATGGGGATCCAGGCCAATCTTATCAGATTATAAGACATAGTATGATTCTCCATAGCATTTTTATTGACATATGAAACTATTAAACTTTCTGTTGTTAGGTGCCATCAAGTTGTTACTGACTCACAGTAACCCTATGAACAAGAGACTGAAACACTGCTCAATCCTGTGCCAATCTCACAATCAGTGCTATGCTTGATTCCATTGCTGCTGCCACTGTGCCAATCCATTTTGTTGGCACAGGGACTGGTCCCTCCTGATAATATTTCCGAAGTATGTGTGACCACCAAGTTTGGCCATCCTGGCTTCAAAGGAGCATTCTGACTGTATTTCTTCCAACACAGGTCTATTTGTTCTTTTGGCAGTCCATGGTAGTTTCAATATTCTCTTTTAACACCATCACTCAAATACATAAATTCTTCTACAGTCTTCCTTATTGACTGTTCAATTTACACAGGCATATGAGGTTACGTGAAAATATCATGTCTTGAATCAGGTATACTTTAGTCCTCAAACTGACAGCTTTGCTCTTCAACACTTTATAGAGGTCTTGTGCAGCAGATTTGCCTAATGAGGTACACTGTTTGATTTTTGACAGCTGCTTCCATGAGTGTTGATGGTTGATTAAGCAAAATGAAGTCTTTGACAGTTCCAATCTTTTCTCCATTTATCATGATGTTATTTACTGGCCCAGTTGTGAGGATTTTGTTTTCTTTACATTAAGGTGAAACCCATACCAAAAGTTGTGGTCTCTCATCTTTACCAGTAAGTATTTAAGTCCTCTTCACTTTCAGCAAGCAAGGTTGTATCATCTGCAACCCATAGGTTGTTAATGAGTCTTCCTCCAATCCTGAAGCCATGCTCTTCTTCATAGAATCCAGCTTCTCAGATTATGTGCTCAGCTTCCTGAATTCTCATTTTCTACAATGCTGTCCATAGCTTGTCATGATCCACACAATTGAAAGCCTTTGCGTAGTCAATAAAGTACAGGTAAACATCTTTCTGGTATTCTCTGCTTTCAATCTAGATCCATCTGATGTCAGCAATGATATCTCTCAATCTGTTAATAGTAGTGTTAATGAAATACTATATTGAACAAATTTTAAAGTTTTGTTCAGGCTCCTTAACTTTTATTAATTAAAGTGGCTAATGGTATGGCATACTCATGTAAAAAATTGTCAGAAATCAAAATAGTATGGAATTGAGTGTACATTGTGGGGGATAATTCTTCTGGGTTTCCATGTCTTACAAGGGATGTACTAATATTTCTTTTGTTCTGTTGTTATTGTCTAGTGCCTTCAAGTTGGTTCTGACTCATAGTGACTCTGTTTAGGGTTTCCTATGAGTGGCTGGTAGATTTGAACTACATCAGGTGCTGTAGGATTTTGTTCTTTTGTACATGTTGTTAAGTGCCACGGAGTTGGGTCTGACTCATAGTGACACTGTACAGGGTTTTCAAGGAGATGCTGGTGAGTTTGAACTGCCAACCTTGTGGTTCAAACTGACCTTGTGGTCCAGGGCTTATCCTACAGCACCATACCCAGAGGAATTTTTTAAAGAATGTTTGTATAGTGAACCAAAGGGCCGATTTTATTACTCTTTTGTATATTAAAGAAAACCTACAAAAGGTAAGTTTGTTTACAGTTTTTACTTAAAAAACAAATCTTTATTGAAAAAGATTTGAGTTCTGTACAGAGGTGTCACGGTGTCACAGTGGATTAAGCACTCGGCTTCTTACCAAAACGTTGGCAAGAATCCACCAGTCACTCCAGGCAGGAGAACAATGAGGTAGTCAGATCCTGTAAAGATTTACTTCTTATAGTTCTATTCTGTCTTATAAGGTTACTATGAGTCAAAAGTCACTCAACAGCTGTGGGGGGCAGCTTCCTATACTAGGAGTTCCTCAATTGAGATTGTGATGCAAATCCATGGAGTTGCCTTGCATCACACCCTCAGAACATGGGGGCAAAGGGAACAATGCTGCCTACTGCCATGAGTAAGACAATCCCTTGCTTCTAACTCAGAAGTCTAGCATCTTCTGTTAGAAACCATGAAACTTGTTAGCTTGAAAGTAGGATAAAATCTCAGAACCTTCATAGTTCTTGATACTGGTAAATCAAATCATTCTTTTTTATTGGACATCTATCTTGTCTAATGAGATTCTGTTGTTAGGTGCCATCAAGTCAGTTCTGACTCATAGCAACCCTATAAACAAGAGAATGAAATATTGCTTGTTCCTGGGCCAGTCTCATAACTATTGTTATTTTGAGTCTATTGCTACTGCCACTGTGTCAATCATCACTTTGGGAGTTATCATCTTTCTCATCGACCCTCTACTTTACCAAGCATGATGTCCTCCTCCAAGGACTGGTCCCTCCAGATAGCATGTCCAAAGTATGAGAGACAAGTCTCATCATCCTGACTTTCAAGGAGCATTCTGGCTGTACTTCTTCCAACACAGATTTCTTTGTTCTTCTGGCAGTCCATGGTGCTTTTAATATTCTCCTCCAACACCATAAATCAATCATTTCTTCTACAGTCTTCCTTATTCATTGCCCAACTTTCGCAAGCATATGAGGTGACTAAAAATACTGTAGCTTAAGTCAGGTGCACTTTGGTCCTCAAACTGATCAATATTTGCTCTTTAACACTTTAAAAAGGTCTTTTGCAACAGATTTGCTTAATGCAATACATTGTTTGCTTTCTTGACTGTGCTTCCATGAGTGTTAATTGTAGATTCAAACAAAATGAAATTATTCACAACTTCAATCCTTTCTCCATTTATCATGATGTTATTTATTGGTCCAGTTATGAGGGAAGAACACACTCAGTATTTCTCAAGTTGAAAGAGTTGAGAGAAGAAAAAAATCAAGCCTCGACATTCATTATTGAAGGATTCTATGGGAAAAATGGACTCCTGGTGTGGCACTGTAGGATCAGTATTTGAACCACATGCTGGCAGCTCAAATCCACCAGCTGCTCCTAATAAACCCTATGCTGGGCCACCGTGAGTCAGAACCGACTCAATGGCCCTTACAACAACAACATGGGAAAAATATTGAATGACAAAAAAAGCATCAGAAGATAATGGAATTAATGCATAGAGTCACTATAAAAAAAAGAAATAGTCCATCGTCAGCCATTTCAAGAGGTAGCATACGATCAAGAGCCAATGGTACTGAAGGAAGAAATCTAAGCTGCACTGAAGGCACTGGTGAGAAACAAGGATGCAGGAATTGACAATAGACAAACTGATGCAGTACTTGTGGCCCTCACTCATCTATGCCAAGAAATTTGGAAGACAGCTACCTGGCCAACCTGAGGTGAAGAGATCCATATTTGTGACTATTCAAAGAGAAGTGACCCAACAGAATGCAGAAACCATCAAACAATATAATTATATCACATGTAACTAACATTTTTGCTTAGGATAATTAAAAAATTATTGCAACGGTACATAGACAGGGAACTTTCAGAAATTCGAGCCAGATTAAGAAACGTATGTGGAACTATGGCTATTATTGCTGACGTCAACTTGTTCTTGGCTAAAGCAGAGAATATCAAAATACTAGTGCTTTATTGACTACCAGGAGGCACCAATCCCTGGAGAAATTCATTATGTTTGGTAAAGTGGAGGGTCTGTGAAAAAGGAGGAAGACTCCCGATGAGATGGATTGGCACAGTGGCGGTCAGCAATGGATTCAAGTGTAACAAGACTTGTGAGGATGGCACAGGACAGGGCAGTGTTTTCTTCCATTGTATACAAAGTCTCTATGAGTTGAAACCAATAACAACAATGACATTAGCATAATAATAGGACCAACAGCTAAGAGTTGTTGTGATTAGTAGGAAGTGGTCATTGTTTTACATCCTTTACATATTTCAATTCTTTATTCATCACTATAACTATGTGCTATAGAAATATTATTTTACCAATTTATACATAATGAAATTAAGACAGAGAATGATAAAGTCATATGTTTGGGCTCAACTTTTGGCAAGTCTAAGCTATTCTGTTTGAGTTTGAGTTTGCTAAGGAGCTCTGGTAGTGTAGTGGTTAGGAATCGGGCTGCAAACCTTAAGGTCAGCGGTTTGAAACTACCAGCTGCTCCGTGGGAGAAAGATGAGGCTTTCTACTCCCATAAGGATTTACACCCTTGTAAACCCTGTACAGGGTTGCTATGGGTCAGAACTGACTCAGCAGCACTTAACAACAGCAAGGTCAGTAAAATGATTAACAGGGATAAATACAATTTTGATTATTTATAGAAATCATTGATTTTTGAGTTCCAATTTATAGTTCAATATAAAGTTTCTACCATAAAGGCTTTTTAAAAGTACTTTAAAAAAGGTGGAATAGAGTTAAACTAATTTCTATGTATTTATGATTTGAACAAATTTTTTTTATACATTCAGTTTTTAAAAGCATTATCTATTTTATAACTTTCTGATGGAATTTGAGATATACTTAAATTTGTTGTCCTAGATTTCTAGTTTAACATGAAATAAAATGTCTCTTTAATAAAAATCTTGAATTGTGAACACATAATATTCTTAAGATAGAAAGTTTGCAGTTAAAATTTTAAATGTATAATTTATACTTCTAATGAAAACAATTTAAAATGTCCTTTGAAACAGATGCAAACTATAAGCAGAAGCATGAAAACAAAAAATATTGCTAATAAACCAGACTCATAGTGACCCAATATAAAATAGTAGAAATAGGCTCTCCAAGGTTATAAATCTTTCTGTTTGCAGACTGCCATATCTTTCTCCCATCGAACAGCTAGTGGGCTTGAACCTATAATCTTTCAGTTATCAGCCAAATGCTTTAACCACTGTACCACCAAGAGTCCAATAACAAAAAGAAAGAAGGAGCTATTCTTAAATCACTCATCTAATGAAAGATATATAAATTACCTCATGTCAAATGAAATGATTGTAATTTTTTTCCAAAACATAAATCTTCTCTGAGGCTAAAACGTAAATCTTTGTAGGGCCTTAAGCATCAGCTTGCCTGTAATTCTGCACAGAGTAGACAAAAATAGCTTCATACTTTAGAAACAGCTTTTATTTTTAATCAATTAATTCACTTACATAAGTCCTTTGTTCACACACACCATTTGATATACTTTAAAATTTTTTCAAGTGTCTTCTTCCTCCTAAACCACTAGTGCCCTAAAAGTATTAATATTGAGTTGAATCACCATTATTATCTGAAAGTTAATAACGAGTTCAATATTAATTATGCAACATTTTCCCAGAAAACTGTCCTACTTTTATTCATTTATTTATTATTTTTAACTTTTTATTGTGAGTTTAGTGAAAGTTTATAGACAAGATCATCAGCCTTACATTCAACAAATCACACACTTTGTTTCATCTCAATGATTACAATCCCCTCCCTATAAGAAGTTATCCTATTTCATCTCTGTGGTTTCTCATTTACATCTTATATTTCACAAATGAACAAAACAAAATTATTTGATGCACACATACGAAACAAAAAAATATATTCATTTAAATGTCCAAAGGGCACATTCTGTGACCCAGCCTCCTGTCCACAGCCTAGAACCCAAAGCTGCTCAGTTTCTTCATGCCACAAATTATGCAACATTTTTAGATTAATAGTATTGATTCAAATCTGGGAAAATCATAAAAAGAGTATGTAGATGATTATGTAGGAACACTATGTAAATGATTCAGATTTTGATATGTGAGGAAGTAAAAATAATTTTAAATTAAACTACTTGATAACAATTTCTTTCAGGTGGATTAGTATAGGCTGGTCCTTATGAGATAGAAGTTAAAGACACCCTAAATATCCAACTTTATGCCATGCCATGCCATAATCTCTAATATCAACCGCTACTTCTCTGCATAGTATTCCCTCATATGTCTCAGAGTTCCACAATTCACTGCAAAGTCTGTTAGATTTCAAAATGTTTACAATCACACAATCTTATTCAGGGTCTGTCAAAGAAACAGTTCACACGGTTGTGGAGGCTGGCAAATCCCAAATTCAAAGTTCAGACTTCAGTCTTGAGGATTATCCTCACTAATGCCCAATCAGGCTGTTGACTCATATGACTGTGAAAGTTGTTGAGTCAAGTCAGGCCCAAGAACTAAAGGTAAGGCCACCAACTCAAGTTCCAAGAAGCAGAGGTCAGGCAGGGGCAAGCTTGGTTAGTCAAACAAAGGAACCCACTCACATCACCAACATGATTCATTTTTTACCCAGCAGAATGGCAAATTTGAACAAATTCCTTCTAGATTTCAATTTTTTTACACTCACACATAATCTTAGGAACAAGCACTCACAACTGAGCCATATAATCCTACCGGCATCTTCTCACTTTCTCTGACACAGACCCCAAGGAAGAAGTTGTTTGCTGGGAGCTACATAGACATGGTTAGCACAGACATATTAAATAATTCACTGTGCTGCAGGCCATTCCATCCCACTTCTGATGCCAACTACAACAATAATTACTATGCTTGATGGAACATATGCTTATTCTAGTCAGAACAAATAGCAATTATGAGAAGCACTGGACCACAAGGTTGATTTGTACCGCAGGGTGGCAGTTCAAACACACCAGCTGTTCTTCAGAAATGCTACCTAGTGTCACTGTGTGTCGAACCAACTCCAGGGCACTTAACAACAATATGTTCAGCTGATTTTGGACAAAGGGCCCAAAAACAATAAATGTAGAAGAGATATTCTCTTCAATGAATGGTGTTGGCAAAACTAGAAACCCATTTGCAGAAGAATGAAACAAGATCCATATGTCACACCATATACAGAAATTAACTCAGTGTGGATTATAGACCTGAATGCAAAACACAGAACTCCAAAAATTATCAATGAAAAAATAGGGACAAACTAAGGGATTCTGGTACATGGCATAAAACACCATTAAACGTAAGTGAAAACACACTACAGCAGAAGATAAAATAGATTACAGGGACCCCCTAAAAATTAAGCAATTATAAGCATGAAAAAATTTCTACAAAAGAGTAAAAAGAAAACCCTCTGACTAGGATATAGCTTCAGCAATGATATATCAGATAAGAGACTACTGTCAATATTTATAGAAAACTTCAAGAAGAAGAAGACACATAAAACAATTAAAAAATGGATAGAGGATATGAATAGACATCTCACCAAAAAAGACATTCAAATAACCAACAAACATATGAAAAAATGCTCACAAGTTGTTGTTGTTGTTGTTGTTGTTAAGGGCCATCAAGTTGGTTCCAAGTCATAGTGACCCTGCATACAGTTTCCAAGTAGCAGGTGGTGGGTTTGAACCACTGACCTTGTAGTTAGCAGCCCAATACTTATCCTATACTACCAAATGCAAACCAAAGCAACAATGAGATATTATCTCACCCCAGCACTAATAGCCAAATTTTCAAAAAACCCAAACAGAAAACGAAAATGCTGGCAAGGGTTTGGAGAGACTGGAGCTATCATACACTATGATGTTATTGGTAAATGCTGTCAAGTCAGTTCTGACTTTTAATGACCCTGTATAGGGTTTCTTAGGAGCAGCTGGTGCATTTGAACTGTCAGCCTTACAGTGGGGCTGTAAAATGGTTCAACTGCTGTGGAAAATGGAATGGCGCATTAAAATTTTGGTAATAGAAATACTGTATGATTCAGCAATCTCTGTACTTAGTATATATCCTCAGGAAATAAGAATTGTGACAGAAATAGATATACGCACACCCACATTCAACTGCACCACTACTCACAATAATAAAAAGATAGAGACAAATTTTGGAGCATATATACAATGGAATATTATAAAATGATGAAGAATAAAGATGACTCTGCAAAACATCTCATAACATAGATGAACCTGGAAGGCATTATGCTAATGAAATTAGTCAATAATTTGTTATTGTTGTTGTTAGGTGCCATTGAGTTGGTACAGGCTCATAGTGAACTGGTCATATCTGGTCCTGGGCCAAACTCACAAATCGTTGCTACATTTGACCTCATCGCTGTTGTCATTATGCCAATCCATCTCATTGGGGGTCTTCCTATTCTTTTATGACCCTCCATTCTACATGATATCCTTCTCCAATGACTGTTCCCTCCTGACAATATGTCCAAAGTATGAGAGTAGAAGTCTGGCCATCCTGGCTTCCAGGGACATTCTGGCTGTACTTATTCCAACACATATTGGTTTGCTTTTTTGGCAGTTTATGGTATTTTAATATTCTCCTCTAACACCACAGCTCAGATGCACTAATTCTTCTATGGTCTTCCTTATTCATTGTCCAACATTCACATGCATATGAGGTTATTGAAAATACTATGGCTTGGATCAGGTGAACCTTAGTCCTCAAGCTGACATCTTTGCTCTTCAATACTTTGAAAAGGTCTTGTGCATCAGATTGCCTAATGTAAAACATCGTTTGATTGCTTGACTGCTGCTTCTATGAGTGTTGATGGCTGATTAGAGCAAAATGAAGTCTTTGACAACTTCAATCTTTTCTTCATTTATCATGATGTTATTTATTGTTCCAGTGGTCAGGATTTGTTTGTTTGTTTGCTTGTTTATGTTGAAGTGCAATCCATACCAAAGACTGTGGTCTTTGATTTTCAGCAGTGAGTCCTGGAATACTCATTTTCAGCAGTGTTCTGTAATACGCATTCTCCACATCTTTCTCCCATGAAACAGCTGGTAGTTTCGAACTGCCGACCTTGAGGATAGCTGGCCGATTCATAACTACTATGCTACCAGAGCTCCTGATTATTTAACAGTTGTCTTTAATTCAGTGCATTTAAAGGAAATAACTAGATGGTTTTGTTTTATGTCAAATTATCTACAGGTGTACAAATTTCAGCAAGCAAGTTTGTGTCATCTGCATATCACAGGTTGTTAATGAGTCTTCCTCCAAACCTGATGCCCTGTTTTTCTTCATATAATCCAGTGTCTTGGATTATGTGTTTAGCATACAGATTGAAAAAGTATGGTGAAATAATATAACCCTGGCACACACCTTTCCTAATTTTAAACCATTCAGTGTTCCCTTGCTCTGTTCTAACACCTGCCTCTTTTTCTATGTACAAGTTCCTCATAAGCTCAAGTAAGTGTTCTGGAATACTCATTCTCCACAATGCCATCCATCTCTTGTCATGAGCCACACAATCAAAAGTCTTTACATAGTCAATAAAGCACAGGTAAACATTTTCTGATATTTTCTGCTTTCAGCCAAGATCCATCTGATGTCAGCAATGATAGTTCTCATTCCACATCCTATTCTGAATCCAGTTGGAACCTTTAGAAGTTCTCTGTCAATGTATGTTTGCAGCCATTTTTAAATTACTTTTAGCCAAATTTTGCTTGCATGGGATATTAATGATATTGTCAATCATAGGAGGACAAAAGTTGTTTGAGACCACTATTGTAAAAACTCAAGAAAGATTTTCATGCTAAAATAAACATTCTACGATGGTTAACAGGGATGGGAGGGAAGGGAGAATTATTCACTGTAGAGGGTGGTGGTAATGTCCTTTTGAGTCAGTTCCAACTCAGAGCAACCCTGTATAGGGTTTCTGAGGCTGTAAATCTTAATGGGAGCATCTTTCTCCTGTGGAGTGGCTGGTAGAGTTGAAATTCTGAGCTTGCAGTTAGCAGCCAACTTGTAATCCACCAGTGCTCCTTTGCTAGAGGGTAGATACATGTTAACTTGGGTGATAAAGATGTTGTTGGTGATAGAAAGGCAGTTAAAAACTTTAAAGAAAGAAAGAAGGGGGGGAGAGAAATTATGCTCTCTGCTCATTTAACAAGAACCTTTCTATTTCATTTTTCTAAAAAGAAATAGTTGCTTAGTGATTTTAGCAAGATGATTATTTAATTCTTATTGTTGTTGTTGCTAAGTACCGTGGGGTAGGTTCCAACTCATGTGACCCTGCACAGGGTTTCCGAGGTTGCAAATCTTTATGGGAGCAGAAAGCATCATATTTCTCCCGTGGAACAGCTGGTAGTTTCGAACTAACGACCTTGAGGATAGCTGGCCGATTCATAACTACTACGTTACCAGAGCTCCTGATTATTTAATAGTTGTCTTTAATTCAGTGCATTTAAAGGAAATAACTAGATGGTTTTGTTTTATGTCAAATTATCTACAGGTGTACAAACGCTTGCTGACCATATACTAATTACAAATGATTAATTCAAAAATGGAAAAAATAAGTTTAACTAGCTCTTTGTTTTTCCTAAACCAAATAGGTTCTGTGATGGTAAGATACTGGATGACGTTTTTATTTGCTTTTTTTTCTTTGTCTCCAGTCCTAGTATATTGTCTGGCACACAGTAAGCATTCAACTAAGTGGGTGGAAAAGAAAGGAAGAGCAGAAGGAAGGAGAAAGGCTAGACTGATTGCTCATGTATCTTGTACATACAGAATTAGAAAAAGAATTAGTTCATAGGTAAATATTATATGATCTTGTACGCATTAAGGCCACCTGTTAATTCAGTGTCATTTGATTCATAAATGACCAGCTGAGAGTTGCTGTCAGTTGTCTAAAGTATTTAAGGTCGTTTTCTTAGTGTCAAAGTCATACTTCCTCTCTGTGCCTAATTTTTGCTTAAGCTGAGTTTATCTGGGCCCTAAGGAACTGGCATTTAAAGTATTATTTAGTAAGCATATCTAAGGCACTTCTGCTGTTGACTGACTTAACCTTTGGCTTCTGTGAAAACATTTGATGCCATCTGGATGAGTATCTAATAACTTCCCAAATGGCAGGCCACAGCAACAGTCATTTTCCTAAAAGTAGTGGAAATATTACACAAAATAGAACTGCTCTACATTCCTTCACCTGTCAGGCTTCTGAAAAAAAGTGCAAAGGCCAGGAGGGGAATTAAGGAGAGAGGCCAAGGCATTAATCAAATGCTTCATTTCAGTTTTCACTTAGCTCATCAGGTATTTCAGTAAAACTTTATGGTAAGCCATGGAGCCAGGATGAATCTTGGAAGCTATTGCTCAGAGATAATCTTTAATCCTCAAGCCAAAAATATCACCTGAAATCTTCTAAAATCTGAACTGCAGTTTTTCTTAATAAAGAATATTCGCTTGAACACTGAGCTCTTTGAAGATCTCTCTATATGGGATCAAATTAAACAACAGCAATGTGAATGGTTAAATAGGAAACATAAGGGGCAGTGAGTTTAGGTTAATGGGGGAGGAACGACTCAGAAAAGGAAGGTGAGAATAGTTGTACACCTCAAAGACTGTAGACAATATCACTGAACTGTACATGTAGAAAGTGTTGAATTGGTGGATTTGAATCACAAACCTTGCAGTTAGAAGTCCAGTGCGTATTCTACCATCCACACCAGGACTACAATAGTAAGTAGTCGGAAGGATACACAACATATACATTAATAAGCTAGTGAAAAATATGATGGTAATTAGGACCAAGTGGTGGAGACATATGAACCATATGTTGTCATAGTCTGCATATGCTATATGTTGAAGAGAAGATAAATCCAAAAGAATAAAGAAATGTATACTTAACATCTGATTTGTTTCCCAACCTAGATTTAACTAATATGAGTACATGCAATAGAAGTTAAAAGCGTTAGTTAAGAGTTTGGCAAGTGGCCATTTGAATATTAGCTGTCACTTTCCAGAGATAATTACTGACAATTAGCTTTGGACAAACTACTTAAAATTTCTAATTCTATATTCCCTCATTGGTTCTGTAGTCATAATATTCTACCTCATTGGGGGGGTGGGTTAAGGATTGGTTTAGATACCACATAATCAGTACTTTACTTACTAAATATTTACCATTTATTTTTGGAGTCCTGGTGTGGTACTATGGGTTAATGCGCCAGGCTGTAAAGTCATTTGAACTGCAAGGTCGGTGGTTCAAGCTCACCAACTGCTCCCTGGAAACTCTATACAGGGTCGCTATGGGTTGGAATCAACTCGACGGCACTTGACAACAACAACGACATTCTTGTTGTTATTGTTATCTTTCTTTAGGATCTAAAAAAGATGTAGTATCTTAGTGTTAGTATCTAATAAGAAGTAGTTTTAAAAATGATTACCTGTTTGATATAAAATAAAGGGTGCAGAACTAACTAATTAATTGGTTAGTTTAAATCAGGTAAGAAATTTTAATTAATTTCTTTAAGCATTAAAATACTTATTATAAACTATTGTTATAGCTTACTATATTTACACAATACTCAATTTAGTATCAAATGAATTGGTGAATTTGGTATCATCCAAAAAATGGCTGAAAAGAAATCAATGTGATTTGATTAAAATTTTTAGTTTAACCAGCTGTGTTTGCTGAAAATATGCTTAGGAAGAGATACATGGAAGTGGGTTTATTGTGGAGGGCACAGATAATTCTTTTTGTGTGTGTGATTCAACTACATTTTTATCTTCTGAGAAGCAGTTTTCTTTAATCTCACTATATTGTTAGTTTAGGGAAAGTTCTTGGTAACTGTTTTTATAAACTATTTTCCAGATTCTACAATTACAGATTCAAAAATTCACTCTTGGTCCTATTCCTTAATCTTTTGTTTTTATAATAACATCAAGCCTATAAAATTAAGGTGGTAACTGGGAACATCTTGTAGATGTTAATAAACTTGTAGTTTATTAATGCTGGATCTAAAAGAACCTTTCAGTTCAGTTTTTTTTTTTTCGAACCAAGTAGACTAAAAGGATATATAAAGGCAACAGGAGCTCTGGTGTATTCCTGATGCGGTGCTGTGGGTTAATGCGCTGGACCGCAAAGCTGGTTTGAACTGCAAGGTCCATGGTTCCAGTTCAGCAGCTGCTCCTTGGAAATCCTATACAGGGTCTTTATGAGTCAGAACTGACTCAATGGCAATTAACAACAACAACAAAGGTGCTCTGTTACGAGTTGTGTTACGAGTGGTTACGAGTTGTGCTGCTAACCTCAAAGTCAGCAGTTTGAAACTACCAGTTGTTCTATGGGAGAAAGATGAGGCTTTCTGCGCCCATAGAGTTACAGGGTCACTATGACAACCAGCTGACCAAAGGAGTCCAGCTGTGGTGCTGTGGGTTAATGCACTAGACTGCAAAGTCAAATTGAACTTCAAGGTTGGTGGTTCAAGCTCACCAACTGCTTCTCAGAAATCCTATACAGGGTCTCTATGGGTTGGAACTGACTCAATGGCACATACTACAGATATCACTTTAATCTATCTGAAATTTGTACAGGCCCCAGATTTATCTTTTCTCTTTGTATTTTTAGTTTCTTTTCTTTTCTTTGTAATGTAGACACTTTGGGGATCTCTCCACACAATCCATTAACAGAAGTCTATGGAGTCCTGGTGTGGCACTGTACTTCAAGTTCATCAGGTGCTACTCAGAAATCCTATACGGGGTTGCTATGGATCAGAATAGACTCGATGGCGCTTAACAACAACAACAACAAGGAAGGATTCAAATAATAGCAAAGGGATTAAATTATAGAATATTAAATGGAATCCCCTTCTTTGAATAATAAAGGAGTTTAGTGTACTTTGGAGTCTTGGTGTGGTACTGTAGGATAAGCACTGGACCAAAGAGTCAGTTGAACTGCAAGGTCAGTGGTTCAAACTTACCAGCTGCTCCTCGGTAACCCAATACAGGATTGCTATTTTTGGAACTGACTCCATGGGACTTAACGGCAACAGTGTATTTTATATCTGCAAACTCAGTACCATTTTTGCTGTTTTCTCATTTAAAGTTTTCCTGTATATTGGAAAGAGGCGATCACAAACAGAACACTTGAAGATGGTGGGAAGGAGAGGTGAAACCAAAGGTAAGAGCTGATCTGGTGATCTTAATGAGCAAAGCTGTTTCTAGAACTTTATAATGTGTTTCATATCAATTCCTCAACTTTACCTTTCTTTATTCCTTTTAAACTTGGACTTTCTTATGTTTTTCCTTATCTCCTCCACTGAAACTGTTACAAATAAGCAGTTACAAGAGAAAGCAGGAAAAAGAAACATTTAATGAAAATGTGTAGTTTTCTGTACTGGAGTTTTTAAATGAATGGGTTCTATTTAATTTATTAAATGCAAATAATAACCAAAGCATGCTAATTCACAAGGAAATAAAACAAGTACAATAAACAAATCCACCACATAATGGTCTGTATCAAGAGGGGATTGTTGCTGAAACACAAAACACAATGTATCTGTGTCTTCAGTTATGTTGTTACAGACTGTCTGTCATTATTAAGTGCCATTGAGTTGGTTCTGTCCCACAGCGACCCTGCATAGGGTTTTCGAGGAGCAACTAATGAGCTTGAACTGCTGACCTTGCAGTTCAAACTGACTTTGCTGTCCAGAGCATTAACCCACAGCACCACATCATGACTCCCTGTCTAGTCAGTTCCAATTCGTAGCAACCTTATGTACAAAAGAATGAAATACCACCTAGTCCTGTGGCATCCTAACAACTATTGGGTTTGAGTTCATTGTTGCAGCCACTGTGCCAATCACCTCATTGAGAGTCTTCCTCTTTTCCTCCCAATCCTCCTCTTTGAAGAATGATGCCTTTTTCCATGGATGGCTCCCACCTGAGAACATGTCTAAAATACATTGGATGGAATCTCCTTATCCTCACTTATCAGGACCATTGTCACTGCACTTCTTCCGACAAAGATTTGTCTATTCTTCTGGAATGTTGAAATGGTTATCTTCACCAACACCACAATTCAAATGCAGTAATTCTTCTCCTGTCTTCTTCATTCATTGTTCAGTTTTCACACACATATTAAGATTAAGACTACAATGGCTTGGGTCAGGTGCACCTTAGTTTTCAAACTGATATATTTGCTCTTTAACACATTAAAAAGGTCTTTTGTACCAGATTTATACAATGCAATAAGCTGTTTAATTTCTTGACTGTTGCTTCCATGAGTATTGATTGTGTATCCAAGTAGAATGAAATCCTTGAAAATGCCAACCTTTTCTCAATTTATCATTATGCTGCTTGGTGTAATAGCATGGATCTACTGACCTAAACAAAATGGAGTCGGGTTAGTCATTAGGATTCTATAATGAGGACCCTGAGCATGAGGAAGTTAGTTTAAAAATTAGCCAAGATGACCTCATGGTCCTAGAAGGAGAACAGGACATGCTTAAGCCCATCCAGATAGTTATCTCAGGAACTCTTCAGCTAGGACCCTAAAAGGTGGAATGTTTGAGAAGGATTATTGCCTTATTGTTTCTTTTTCCCTAAAGGTAGAATATCTGAGGAAATATATTGCCTTTTTGTTTCTTTTTCCAAAGAATGCTATTCTGATGTTAAAATAGGTTAGGTGTACATCCAAATGTAATTTACCCTATATAATGTGCCTACTCTTTGTAGTTGGAAGAATAGTATTGAGAGCTTATTCTCCCATCTGCCAGACTGCTAGCTTTCTGTTAATAAAGCTTGGATTGGATCTTGTTCATCTCTGTTATTGACTACAGTGACAGGAGACAAACCCTCATTTTGGTTTGGCAACAACTGGTCCAGTTGTAAGGACTTTTGTTTCTTAACATTAAGTTGTAATTCATACTGAAGGCTGTATTATTTTATTTTTATCAATAAGTGCTTCAATTACACTTCACTTTCAGTAAGCAAGGTTGTGCCATGTTGCTAATGAGCATTCCTCCAATCCTGATGTCATGTTCTTGTTCATGTAGTTCAGTTTCTTAGATTATTTGTTCAGCATGTAAACTGAATAAGAATGGAGAAAGGATCCAACACTGATACACACTTTTCTTAATTTTAAACCATTCAATATCCCTATGTTGTATTGGGACAACTGCTTCTTGACCTGCATACAGGTTCTACATGAGCACTATTGTCTGGAATTCCTATTCTTGGCAATGTTATCCATAGTTTGTCATGATTCACATGGTCAAATGCCTTTGTATAGTCAATAAAACAAAAGTATTTTTCTGTATTCTCTGCTTTTAGCAAAGATCCATCTGACGTCAACAATGATATCCCTGCTACACATCCTCCTCATAATCCAACTTTAATTTCTGGCAGGTACCTATTGGTGTATTGCGACAACCATTTCTGAATTATCTTCAGCTAAATTTTACTTGCATGTGATAATCATGATATTGTTCAATAATTTCTGCATTCTGTTGGGTCTCCTTTCTTGAAATTGGCACAAATAAGATTCTTTACCTATGGTTTGGCTACTAGCTGTCTTCCAAGTTGCTTAGCATATACTAATGGGTGCTTACAGCACTAGATCAGTTTTTTCTAAGATTTCAATTTCAGAAGCTTTGTTTTCCATCACTGATTTCAGAGCAGCTTGAACTTATTTTTTTCAATACTATTAGTTCTTGATCATACTCTATCTCTTGAAATGGTTGAACATTGACCATTTCTTCTTGGTACATTGACTCTGTGTGTTCCTTCCATCGTCTTTTGATGCTTTATGCATCATTCAATATTTTGCCCATAGAATTCTTCAATATTACAAGTTGAGGTTTACATTTTTGATTCAGTTCTTTCAGCTTGAAAAAAGCTGAGCGTGTTTGTCCCTTCTGGTTTTCTAATCTCCAGGTCTTTGTACATTTCGTTATAATATTTGAGTTTGTCTTCTCAAGTTGCTCTTTGACATTTTCTGTTCCGCTTTTTTACCTCCTCATTTTTTCCATTTGCTTTAGCTTCTCTATACAGGAGAACAAGTTTCTAACATACATTTTTTTTTCCTTCTTTCTTTTCTTCTTAATGATCTTTTACTTTATTCCTGTATGATGGTCTTGATGTCATCCCACAACTCTTCTAGCCTTCAGTCTAGTTTCTGATGCATCAAATCTGTTCTTGGGATGATCTCTAAATTCAAGTGGGATATATTCAAGGTCATATTTTGGTTTTCATGAACTTGTTCTCATTTCTTTCAGCTTCAGGCAGAATTTGCATTTGAGCAATTGATAGTCTGTTCCACAGTCTGCTTCTGGCCTTCTTTTGGTTGATGATATGGAGTGTTTCCACTGTCTTTTTCTATGTTGTTCTTGTTAAGTGCCATTGAGTTAGTTCCAACTCATAGCAACCCTCTAGAGGGTTTCCAAGGAGCGACTGGTGAGCTTGAACCACCAACCTTGCAGCTCTAGCAATCTAGCACATTAACCCACAGCACCACACCGGGACTCTTTCTATAGATGTAGTCAATTTGATTTCTGTGTATTCTATCTAGTGAGGTCCATGTGTATACTCATCTTTTATGTTGTTCAAAAAGGTATTTGCAATGAAGTCACTGGTCTTGGCAAAATTTTATCATGTGCTCTCCAGCATCGTTTCTATCACCAAGGCCATGTTTTGCAACTACTGATGCTTCTTTATCTCCAATCTTTGTATTCCAATCACCAGTAATTATCATTACATCTTGATTGGATGTTTGATCAATTTCAGATAGAAGAAATTGTTAGAATTCTTCACGTTCATCATCACTGGCTTTAGTGGTTGTTGTGTACATTTGGATATTAGTAGTATTAACTGATCATCCTTGTAGGTGTATGGATAGACTATATTGTACTACAAGAAAGGTCTTGAAATGTTCTTTATGGATGAATGTGACACCATTCGTCTTCTATTTGTTGTTTCAAGTACAGTAAACCATTTGATTGTCAGATTCAAAATGACTGATACCAGCCCATTTCAGCTCACTAATGCCTAATATATGAATCTTTATGCGTTATATTTCATTTTTGACAACTTCCAGTTTTCCTAGACTCATACTTTGTTCATTCTATGTTTGATTATTAATGTATATTTATGGCTGTTTCTCCTCATTTTGAGCTGTACCCCATCAGTAAGTGAAGGTCCTCAAAGCTTTACTTTATTCTTGTCATTATGGTCAACTCTACTTCTAGGAGGCAGTTCTCACCAAGTTGTATTTTGAGTCCCTTCCATCATGAGGGGTTCATCTTCTGGTACTATATTTGACAATATTCTAGTGCTACTCATCATGTTTCAATAGTCTGGTGCTATCTGACTGTGTTCCACCACTATTCATAAGGTTTTCAGTGGCTAATCATTCAGAAGTAGTCTGTCTCTCCTTCTTTTTAGTCTTAGTGTGAAACCTCAACTGAAACCTGTTGACCATGGGTAACCCTGCTAGTATTTAAAACACCAGTGACATATCTTCTAGCATCACAACATGCAAGCTACCAGAGTACAACAAACTGACAGACAATTGGCAGTCCTTAATGATAGTTTTGGTTAATTTCTAGTTAAATGAAATAAAAGTAAAATAATTATAGTGTGTATGGTTTTGTTGTTAGCTGCCATCGAGTCAGTACCCTATGCACAGCAGAATGAAACACTGCCCCATCCTGGGCCAACCTCACTGCTGTTGCCATGCTTGAGTCCATTGATGATGCCACTTGGCCAATCCATCTTGTTGGGGGTCTTCCTCTTTTTCTCTGACCTTCCACCTTACAAAACATGATATCTTTCTCCAGTGACTGGTCCCTCCTGACAATATGTCTGAAATATGAGAGATGAAGTTTGGCCATCTTGGTCTCCAAGGAGCACTCTGGTTGCACTTCTTCTAAAAGGGATCTATTGGTTCTTTTGGCAGTTCTATTGATGGCACTTTCAATATTCTCCTCCAACACCATAATTCGAAAGCATCAATTCTTCTATGGTGTTTCTTATTCCATCACTGGACCAATAAACAACATTCTTATCAAAAGAGAAAAGATTGAAGTTGTCAAGGACTTCATTCTTCTGGGATCAACTATCAATACTCATGGTAGCAGCAGTAAAGAAATCAAACGATGTATTGCATTAGGCAAATCTGCTGCACCAGACCTTTTTATAGTGTTGAAGAGAAAAGATGTCAGTTTGAGGACTAAGGTGCACCTGACCCAAGCCATGGTATTTTCAATAACTCATATGCATGTGAAAGCTGGACAATGAATAAGGTAGACCATAGAAGAATTGATGTATGGTTTAGAAGGGTGAAAATGCGCTCAACTCTCTTTCCTTATCTATTCAGGTCAATCCAGCTTTGTATGCATAAATAATCTCTGAAATTCTACATGCTTGATGTTGTCAATGCTTTTGGTTCTGCATAATAAAAGTCTGTGGACTGACTTCTTACTTGGATGTAAATGTATATATGGGAGTTCATACAATTTACTTAACTAAGCAGGAACCAAGCCATAAGTGGTAATAGAGAGTTTGGAGTCTGGCACTTCCTAAAAGCTCATGAAAGTAACCAAGATGTTTTAGATACAAATATGATTGTACAGTTAGCACTCCATACCTGCAGGTTCTGTATCTCTAATTTCAACCAAGTTCAGATCAAATGCACTGGGTGGGGGGGGGGGGGGGGGGGGGGGGGGTTGCAGAAACCAATAAATTGGCCAAAGCAATCTCTCAAAGTTTAAGAGAAACTTAAAGTGCAATATGCATAGCATTTATATTATATTAGGTATTATTAGTAATCTAGAGAAGATTTAAAGTATGTGTATAAATTATATAGAACCAATATACTATTTTATATGAGGGTAAGTAAAACAAGTACTGCTACAAAAATAGATAACCTTATTAAGCAAAAACCTCAACTTGTGAAGCTATTGTTTCTTGACGTTTCCTACATCTAGGTTTATACAGTTCTTGGTGGTGGTAGTAGTATGCCATAGAGTTGTTTCTGACTCATAGCAACTCTGTATAGAGTTTCCAAGGCTGTACATCTTTACAGGAGCAGAAAGCCTCATCTTTCTCCCATGGAATGGCTGGTAGTTTCAAACTGCCAACCTTGAGGTTTGCAGCTTGACTCATAACCACTGTGCTACCAGAGCTCTGTATTTTTGTCTTTCTTAGCTTTTCTCAAATAATTCTGCCCTTTTCAATTTATATGAAGAAGAATGTGATAATCAATGTTGGAGGAAGGCTGATCAACAACCAGTGATAAGCAGATGATACAACCTTGCTTTCTGGAAACAAAGAGAAGTTAAGATACTTACTGATGGAGATTTAAGTGTACAGCCTTCAGTATGGATTGCACCTCAGTGTGAAAAACAAAACCCAAACAAACAAAAAATACAAAAGTCCTCACTACTGGACCAATAAATAACATTATGATAAATGGAGAAAAGATGTAAGTGATTAAAAATTTCATTTTACTTGGATCCACAATCAATGCTCATGGAAGTAACAGGTCAAAAAATCAAACAACACATCATATCAGGCAAATACGTTGCACAAGAACTTTTTTTAAAGTGTTCATAGGATTGCACCAAGTTGGAACTGACTTGATGGCACCTATCATAATAAGGGTTTTGTGTTAACTTGACTAGGCCAGATTTCCAGAAGTTTAGCAGTTGAGATATGCTTATTCCCATGGTGGTGAAACCTAATACAAGCATAGTTAACTATGATGAGTGGCCACGAGCAGTGATTCATTAAAGGTATGCTTCCTTGGGGGTATGACCTGCTCCCAATATAATGGACATGCTGGAAAGGCGCTCTCTCTCTTTCTTCTGCTGGGGATCTGGGACTCTACAATTGTAAGCCATTTCTGTGGTGCTTTGGGTTAATGCATTAGAATGCAAAGTAGGTTTGAACTGCAAGTTCCGTGGTTCAAGCTCACCAGGTGTGATTGACCTCCACTTAATAGAAATCAGCCTTTAGCTGATTTTAAGTTAGCTTCTGTTTCTCTCTTGTGGAGTCAGAGGAAGTCAGACATGGTACCCACTTAGACATGCGGGAAAGTCTCTTTCCTCTCTCTCCCTTCTGCTGGGGACCTGGGATTCTGCAATTGTAAGCCATTTCATTGATAATAAACTATCTATCTATCTATCTATCTATCTATCTATCTATCTATCTATCTAGTTGTTGTTATGTGCCATTGAGTTGGTTCCGACCCATAGTGACCCTCTATAGGGTTTCTGAGGAGCAGCTGGTGAACTTGAACAGCCAACCTTGCAGTTTAAACGGCTTTGCAGTCTGGCGCACTAACCCACAGCACCACACCAGGACTCTCTTTCTCTATGTATATATTTCACTGGTTTTGCTTATCTAGAAAACTCTACCTAAGAACAGCAATTAACAACACAGTCTACATTATCTCAAAATGGCAGTTTTGGCATCTTCAAGGGACTCAGAGTGTGTAAGTTTTCTAATGAAATTCTCATAGGACAGTCCTTGATA
>NW_006408537.1:22739403-22742585 GCF_000296735.1 Chrysochloris asiatica | reverse complement strand
CTACTTAGCTTACTTTTCTGCCTTAAATTAAACTGACCCAGCAAGTCCTCTGAGAAGTCACTGTTTTGATTGGATCTTTTTTCTGAAGGCACCCTAACAAGACTAAGTGTATGTGCAGGCTTCAAAAATTTCTTAGAAAAATTCCATTAAAAATTTTCACGAATCTTTTGAAGCTCCCTCATATTATTGAGAGAACTTGTCTGCAGCCAACCACAGATCTCAGCCATGTTAAACACATTTGGCTTGGACTAAACATATGCATATATGAATTGGAACCTAAGTAGCACCTTATTTTGACATATCCTCATATAAGGGAATTGAGCATCCATAGAGAATTTTGGTATCCCTTGGGAGGGGGTTAGATGGGACAGTGTGAGAGTGGGAACCTGGACTCAAAGCCCCAAGGATACAGAGGGACAACTATAATGAGTAATTGTTTGCTTAAGCTCTGAATGAGGACATTATAGAGAAAAATATTGGCCATACTTGGAGATCAATGTTTCTCAATCTTAAACATATGTGGTAATCATGTGGAAAAATTTTTAAAAAGAGTGTTGTGTGGTCCCATTCCAAATAGTCTAACATTATTGGTACAGACTGTATCCTGGGAATTCAAGTTTTTAAAGCACCTCAGATGATTTAATGGGCAGTTAAGGTGGCAAATTATCATGTATGGAACAAGACACCAAGTTTGCAGCATAGGGGGGATAGGGTTGTATAAGCCCTTGTATCTTAGGACCAGAATGATCTGCATTTCTTATTAATTTGTTATAAATGCAGAACTGAGACCTACTTCAGACTAATGCTGTTGCTGTTAGCTGCTGTTGAGTTGGTTCCAACTCATGGAGACCCTGTGCATCACATAAGGAAATACTACCCTGTCCTGTGCCATCTTCACAATTGTAATTATGTTTGAGTCCATTGTTGCTGCCATTGAGTCAGTTATCTCATTGGGGTCTTCCTCTTTTTAACTGATCCTCCACTTTACCAAGCATATAGTCCCTCCTGACAATGTGTCTAAAGAACAAGAGATGAAGTCTCACTATCCTCACTTCTAAGGAGCATTTTGACTGCATTCTCTCAACACCACAATTCAAACGCATCAATTCTTCTACAGTCTTCCTTGTTCATCTTCCAACTTCCACACGCATATGAAGCAACTGAAAATACCAGGGTTTGGGAACGGTCCGCCTTAGTCTTCAAAGAGACACCTTTGCTCTTTTACAACTTTGAGATCTTCTGCAGCAGATTTATCTAATGCAATATGTTGCTCGATTTCTTGACTACTACTTCTATGAGTGTTAACTGGACACAAGCAAAATGTAGTCTTTGACAACTTCAATCTTTTCTCTATTTGTTGTTGTTGTTAAGTGCTCTTGAGTCAGTTCCTATTTATAGAAACCCTGTATAGAGTTTCCAAGGAGCGACATGTGGTTCGAACTGACCTTGCAGTCCAGTGCTTTATCCCATAGTGCCATACCGGGACTATGATGTTATTTATTGGTCCAGTTGTAAGGATTTTTGTTTTCTTTATGCTTAGGTGTAATCCATACTGAAGGCAGTAGTCTTTGACCTTCATCAGAAAATATCTTAAGTTCTCTTTACTTCCAACAAGCAAGGTTGTGTCATCTGCATATGGAAGGTTGTTAATGAGTCTTTCTCTAATCCTGATGCCAAGTTCTTCTTCATATAACCCATCTTCTCAGATTATTTGCTCATCATACAGATTGAATAAGTATGATGAAATAATACAACCTTGGCGTACATCTTTCCTGATTTTAAACCATTCAATATTCCCTTGTTCTGTTTAAATAACTGCCTCTTGGTCTATGTAAAGATTCCTTAGGAGCACAATTAACATTTTTTGCAATGTTATCCATTATTTGTTATGATCCACAAAGTTGAATGCTTTTGCATACTCCATAACACAAAAGTAAACATCAGGTATTCTCTGATTTCAGGCCAAGATCCATCTGACATCAATAATGATATTCATGCCACACCATCTTCTGAATACAGTTTGAATTCCTGGCAACTCCTTGTACTTCTTTAAATGTTTTTTAATTATCTTCATCAAAATTTTACTTACATGTGATATTAATGATATTGTTCAATGGTTTCCAAATTCCATTGGGTCACCTTTCTTTGGAATGGGAATAAAATGGATTTCTTCCAATAGGTTTGCCAAGTTGCCAAGTTTCTTGGCATAGACAAATGAGGGACTCCGCTGCCCTGTCAATTCTTGGAGCCTTGTTTTTCACTAATGCCTTCAGTGCAGCTTGGACTTCTTCCTTCAATACCATCTGTTCTTGATCATTTACAATCTCTTGAAATGGTTGAGCATAGAGCAATTATTTTTGTTATAGTGATTTTGTCTATTCCATGAATCTTCTTTTAATGTTTTATGCATCATTCAATATCTTGCCCTTTAATATTTTAAGACTTGATTTTTCTCTTCAGTTCTTTCAGCTTGAGAAACGCTATGTGTGTTTATCCCCCTTAGACTAATGGAATAAGAATATTCACAAGTCTTCTAAATGGCTGCTATGCACATTAAAGTATGAAAAGCATCAAAACACTTGAGCCCTGAGGAATACTTGAATGGCTGGATTAATGCTGTAATTAAAGGTACCTTTCTAGTAGAAGTTTTGTAACAAAAATGGGGGAGTAGTTAATCTTACAGTCCAAAAACAGAGGACCCTAGGACCATCAAGGGAGAAGAGCACAAGTGGAATGTGAGACCCTATCCAGAGAAGCAGAAACACCAGAGATAGAGGTAGAGATGAGGACCTAGAGAGAGAGAGCAGCTGAGGACTCTGTATTCATGGAAAGAGAGGAACTGAGAGCTGGTGGCCAGGAGGCAGACTTGCAGAATGTGCCCTATGGTGGTTTAAATTATTATATATGCCTGAGTGTTTAAAAAAAAAAAAGCTAAAATAAATAGAGAAATATTGTTAACTGATGGTACATGGAGGGGATTATAATCATTGTAATGAAGCAAAGTATATGATTTGTTGAATGTAAAACTGATGATCTACCCTGTAAACTTTCACTCAATTCATAATAAAAACTTATTATTTTTTTTTAAAAGGTACCTTTCTATCCCTGATCCTACTTAACCAAGCAAGCTTAAGTCTTAATTTAGTTCTACTAGCATGCCTCCCTTGTTGAAGAGCAAAGAT
>NW_006408537.1:22737554-22738955 GCF_000296735.1 Chrysochloris asiatica | reverse complement strand
ACTCGATGGCACGTGACAACAACAACAAGCATGCCTCCTAGATGGAAAGAGATAACTTCTTATTACCATGCATTAAGGTGGATTTAAGATGTAAGTCAGACTTCTCCAAAAGCCTAAAACTTGCTCCATTACATTTACCATAAATTGTGGTTTTCACCTTGACCTGCATATTTAGAACTACCTAGAAAATGTTTTAATGTACTGGCCATACATAAAACCCATTGAATTAGTACTTGCTGAAGGTGGAGCCCTAACACTGGTATGTTTTTAAAGCTTTGTAGTTGTTAAGTGCTGTTGATTTGGTTCTGCTTCATAACAACCCTGTATAGGGTTTCCAAGGAGCACGTGGTGAGTTTGAACCACCTACCTTGTGGTTCAAACCAATATTGTGGTCCAGTGCTTTATCCTACAGCACCATACCAGGGCAGATGATTTTATTGTGTAGCTAGTTTTGGACTCTGTAGGATAACACTGAACTGGTAATTACAAGGTCAGCAATTCAAACACACCAGCTGCTGCTTAGAAACCATATACAGGGTTGCTGTGAGTCAGAACTGACTCCAAGGCACACAACAACAACAACATGGATGAACTCTAAGTTTACTGATGTCTATATGTCCCTACCAAATTTAATCCAAATACAGTGAGGTCAGTCATTTTGACTTCCTAGAAGACTGATACCAATTACTTTAATTAAAAATGTATTGATCTTCAACATTAAGAATATTTAGTACATGGCAAGCTCGTATTCACATCAGCTCATCCCTATTTCATATTTAACATGTGGTTATCTATTCCTATTAATAATGGAAATAATCACTAACATTTAAAATAGTAATATCCAAATAAAACTGTTGCTGCTATTAATTGATATTGAGGTGGCTCCAACTCATAGCAACTCTGTACAGGGTTTCCGAGGCCATTGACCTTGTGGTTAACAGTCCAGTGCTCATACTGCAGTGCCACATGAAATAACACATTTTGTGAAAGAAAACTTTTCATTGCATAGTGCTTTTTTTGTCTTATCATATTTTAGGTAAGTACAAAATTTAGCTTTTTCTCCCTAGGTGTATGCTAGCTGAATGGTGCAAAGAAACATTTATAGTACGTTACTTGACAGGAACAAATCAGCTGTCATTAAAATCCCATGAACTAGATATAGTCCAATTCAGTTTTCTGGGTGAGGGGCAAAACTTGCATTTAAGTGAAATTATACCTCTAGATTGCATATTAATTTTCATACATGAGTTGAAAATGAATTGCAAAGCAGATAGATAGTGGAGTGGCTGGGCAGGTATAACTTAGCTAAAGAAAAACTTATGCAAAATGAGCAGGCTGAACTCTAAATCACTGCTAAAGAATTTTTAAAAAGACTCTAGGATGAAATAAAAAAAAAAAAAA
>NW_006408537.1:22705643-22736494 GCF_000296735.1 Chrysochloris asiatica | reverse complement strand
AGGGTCGCTATGGGTCAGAACCGACTCTATGGCACATAACAACAACAACATACCTTATAAAATGTTCTCAAAACTCTGTTACTGAAATATTGCCAGTTTTATCATTTGCAAATTTCTAAAGCAGATATCATAGACAAATAACTATGGTGTTAGACAGGAAAGTCTTACAACCAGCTTAAACAGCTAGCTGTTTTTGTGAATTGGTTTCTATTTCCTTTAAATGTGATGTTAAGTATATATAATTAAACATTTAAGGCACAAAATCGTGTACCATATGGAGGAGAAAGAAAATTGCTTAGGGTCTACACTGACTCCTGAGTTTCCTATAACTACCTACGTGAGCTTGGGTCAGTTACTTCACTGTTGTGGGCAGTTGTCCCACCTTTAATGTGTGGTGGTTTAGTGATGGTTCATTGTGGGGGATTCAATCAAGGATATGGAACAAAATGTGTACAAATTATTGAATGAAAAACTGATCTGCTCCATAAATCTACACTCAACTCATAATAAAATGTTTTAAAATATGTGGAGGTTTGACTAGAGGTCCATTGAGATCACTTTCAATTCTCAAAATATTCTATGTTTTTTAATTTTGGTTTAATCATGATTAATATGAATAATAAACAGGACAACATGCTTCAATTTTTTTTTTTTTTTTTAAAGAATACTTACAGTTAAGGCTGGTGTTCCTGGAGGTCCTATATCTCCCTACAATCGATTAAAAAAAGTTACAGTTACAACAGTATCTTTTTATTTATTTATAAATTTTCTGAATGGGTAAATGCAATATTTATATATTAATCTTAAAGGAAAAGAAAATACAATTTCATCTTGATAAAAGCCTCTACACAATGAAACATTTATCATGTGTCCTTTAGTGCTCAGTAGTAAAAAAAATCACCTTGTGAACTTCCTTAATTTTTGCAGTAGTAGAACTTGTTTGAGAAACTAAAACAATCTGATTTTATTCTTTTGTCTACTAATGTAAAAGTATAAAGAATATATTTTCAAACCTGGTTACTTGCCAGTTGAGCAGCTGGGAAGTGTCATAGCAGCAGATAATTTTCTGACAAAGTTAGGAAGGGGCTCAGCAGAAATAATAAGTGGATTTCCCACTTTTTGCCTCCCAGCTGTGAGAAGTGGTGCCGTTGCCTCTTCTAAAGCCCTGCTGAATAGGCACTACCCTTGGCACCAATTGTAAAAGCCTTTGCCTGTATTTATGTGTTTTTAAGCACTAGAATTGCTTTGCTGACCTATGTGAATACAAATTAGCAGGTGGATATATTGATAATTAAACTATTTAAAATATTTGAAAAGTAGTGCATCTAGGTGTTCATTGTTTTTGAATTTATGTATATGGCAGCTGTGTGCAGTGTTCTCTTATAAACTCTCTTTTACCAGAAATATCAGTCACTGCCACAGTGCTTGCTTGCTTAAATTATGGAAACAGTATTTGTGTAATGGTGGATTGGGATGTTGTATTGTCAGATTGAGAATATCTTTAAGACTGATAGTATCTTTTTCTCATCTAGTAGGGTCATCTTAAAAGTGAAGACTTAAAACTGTATTATCATTACTCTTTGGAGCATTGAAAAAGATAAAACAATAGTTGTTAAAGAATATTGACATAGCTTAAATCAGGCAAGAGAGACGGAGTTGCATCACTTTAAATGTGGAGGTAAATATTGAACATTGACAAAGATGACTTAATGGGCTGAGAATGGAGACCAAAATACAGTGCAAATCACACCCACCCACAATTCTCACCAAATTGGAATTATCTAATGGCGTCATTTAAAGCAATTCTTGCCTTTTCTTTTTCTTAATTCTCCTTTCAAAGCAATGCTAATATGCCTTTATGAAATCGCAAATTAGAAAAAGTGGAGAGAAATGGAGTACTTAGACTAAAACTGAAATATAGAGTTAGCCTTCTTCTCCCAAAGAGCTACATGCTTCACCCTCATGGTAGCAACTCAGTGCTACTTGCAAATTCCACTGGTACAGTACACACTTGGTAACTTAGCTATGGTATACCTAACCCTGTTAAGGGAAGGGAAAAGAAGGAAATCCTATAAACCCAAATTAATATCAAATAACAATTGTGAATTTAGTCTCATCAAACTAATTGGTGTTGTTGCTAAGTGATGAGTCAATTCCGACCTATAGTGACCCTGTATAGGGTTTCTGAGGAGAGACTGGTGAGCTTGAACCACTGATTTTATGGTTCAAACCAATTTTGCAGTACAGAGCATTAACCCACAGTGCCACACCAGGACTCTATCAAACTAATTAAAGGGAACAAAAGGCTTTTCAAGTTCAGTGGCTCAGAAAATTAACATTTGGTTAATTTTTAAATGCTTTTGGCAGGTCAACTTTATCAATGAGAAATCATTGCTTAGGTTCCATGGGATTTTCTTGAGAAAATGTTGGCACTTTGCTGAGGAAATACAGTACCTTTTCTCCTTTTGGGCCAGGTGGACCATGAGGACCCAAGTCACCTTTCAGACCCTGTACAAAGACAGAAAATGTGATTTCTACAAACAGTTCACAGAAACCTTCAATTTTGAACAAGTCATTAGTAATGAAAGCATAATTTACTGAACTCCCAAGCCCTATTCTTCAGTTTGTAGTATAGAGACAAATAGAGACACTGGCACCAAAATGATAAGCAACATCTGTTCTGTGGTGAGTACAGATACATTAAGTCAGCACCAGTCCTCAATACTGCATATTTGTGCAACTTTGCTTCCTACTAAAATTACATTAATTCACCATCTGGGAGAACATCATTTAGATCCATATGAGTTTTTAAGTATCCACTTTGGATTAAATTTGTGGATGTTGTAAATACCTCTGATTTAGCTATGATTTGGCCTTTATAAAGCATGCCAAAAAACAAAAAATCAAGAGTTAAATCAAAAACATTTGTATGTCTCTATCAAGAAATCAAATAGTGGAGGAAAAAGAGGATTGAAGGATGCATTCTTTTCTGAATCACTCAAAAAGCTGGAGTAAAATGAAATAAACTTTCCTGTTTTATAAGTATGTTTTAGCTCAATCATGCCTCTAATTCCTGTCTCTTTTTATATGGATGTATAAAAATAGCAAATAAAACTATGCAAAACATAGATATCTGATAAATATTCTCATAAATGTTCTGGATTTGGGGGTGTTTTAATGGGTATTTAGTTGATCTGACTCAGAAATGATAGCTTTCAGAATGCCACAAGAAATCCCGATGGAGATCAGCTCTACAGCTGAAAGTGTTCAGAGTAAAAATATAAAAAAAGAGTTAGACGCATCCTGTTAAGTAAGTAGGAGAAAAAAAATCTTCTTAATCTAACACATTGGATGAAAGAAAAATAATAATGGGGAAAAAAATGTTCTGAAACCACACATCAAAAAAATCCACTGCCAGTGAGTGGATTACAACTCACAGTGACCCAAAGGAGAACATGGTATCCACGACTGTAAATCTTTATGGAAGTAGATTACCACATCTTTCTCCTGAAGAGTGGCTGGTGAGGTCAAGCATTTTGGTTATTAGCTGAGTACTTTAACCACTGCTCCAACAGAGCTCCTCAAAAACCACATAATGCACAGTCAATCTAGTTTTTTACTAGCTAGGGATCTAGCTATTCCTGCCTCACCATTTCCTGTGGGACAAATCATGCCAAATGCCTTCACCTATAGACATTCAGTATAGAAGTCAATGATGAAAGGAACAAAAGAAAACTGCTTACTTCAATTATTCTTATCTCAGAGAGTATGTGAAACTAATCTTAGGTTTTAAGAAAGAAAAATTAATGAGGAAAAACAACATCTGATTGGCCAAAGAAATTTGTAGCTGCATAAATACCTTCTTGCATAAAACGCATAGTTATTTTTCTTCCATTATTACCACTGAATATTTATATTAAAAGGATGAGTGAAAAATGGAATCATATTTGAGCTAAGGGATTTTCTTATTATTTGAAATATCCATTCTTCATCAAACAAAGCAACATGTACTCTATTTACACACGCTTCCAGAGTAAAACTTGCCAACAACGTATTGTGAACACTTGAGAATGAAAACTGAGATTTCTGTGAATAGATCTTATAATTAATTCACTCTTTCATTCATCCTTTCATTTAATCAAACACTTATTGTATATCTCGTGTGCCAAACTCTCTTCTAGGTTTTAGATCTAGCTTGTCTAATATAGTAGCCAGGAACTACATGTAATTTTTGAGTACCAAAGAATGTGACTAGTCTAAATTGAGATATGTTTTGAGTGTTAAATATGCATTTGACCCCTTAAATTCATTACCAAAAAAGAATGCAAAATAGCTCATTAATAATCTTTATGCTGATTATATATCAAAATGACAAAATCAGGTAAATAGTCTCATGAATGCCTAATGTTGCTGGACATGCTCATGGCTTCAGAGATGTAGTTCCAGTGAGACAGGAGAGGAATGGCATCTTATGCACAATTTTTGATATGTTATTTAAGCTTCCCTAGAAAATAAGCAGAACCCTTGTATACCTCTGTAGGATAAGCACTAGGCTGGTAACTGCAAGGTAGGTAGCTCAACCATTCCTCAGAAATCCTATACAGGTTTACTGAGAGTCAGAACCAACTCTATGGAACTTAACAACAACAATAACAAAATAAAATAGATATATCAATTACCTTGGAAGGCTGTTCTGAGACTCATATAGTGTAAACATTTAGCACGTGGTGAATTTAACTAACGTTGCTTTTACTTTCCAAGTTGAAGTTTAAGGGATGATTAATAGTTCTTTCTGTGCAATTTTGTATTTGATTTGATGGATATGTAACTACTGTTCTTATTGAACTCACATAGCATGAGATGATAAACTGCTTTCACCAAGCTTCTACATTTATGGCCATTAGAGTGGCCCACTGTAACTCGTGTCCTCTGTGACAAAGTACAATGTTGTTAAGGCTGTGCCATTGAAATAGGCTCTGAGAAACTGATCAGGATTAAGTACTTTTCTCTAGTGCAGTGTTTCTCCTCATGTCACTGGTACTGCTCTCAAGAGGTGACTGAGTGCTGAGGATTACAAGATACATTGCTCACCATAAAATATAAAGAACCAAGTAGACTTCAGTATTGAATAAGATGACTACCTATTAGCAAAGTTCACAATAAAATTCATATATATAAAGATTATTCAAAGCATAATAGTTGACTTTACATGCTACATAAAAAAAGAAAGTATTATCTAAAAGCTATATAAAAGCTTAACGACAGTATTACTACTAGAATTCTAAAAGCAGGTTTCTTGCTGTTAAGTGCAATTGAGTTCGTTCTGACTCATAGTAACAACATGTAAATCTCTGCAGAAGCAGAAAACCATATCTTGTTCCCCCAGGGCAACTGGTGGACTTGAGCCACTGACATCGCGGTTAACAACAGTCCAGTAGGTATTCTACAGAGCCAAAGCACTCCCCAAAGCAGGTAGAGTATGAACTTAATTTTTTATTTGAAGACTACTACTCATGATCTATTGTTGTTGTTAAGCACTATAGAATCATTTCCAACTCATAGCAACACTGGATATGGTTTCTGAGTGCGGCTAGTGGATTTTAACCACCAACCTTGTGGTGGTCTACAGCATCTTTAAAAAAATCAGAAGATGATAAAAATTATGTAAGTTGTTTCTTTAAAACAACTTACATCATTTAAATTATTTAACCACGTAATTCTCTGCCTCAGTTTCCACAGACTACATCTTATTCCTTAATGATGGCACCAACTATGACCAGTTGATATCCCTGGCTTTCTGATTTCAACATATTTTATTCAGTAGTACTGATTGTATTGATGTAAGGAGATTAACATGATTATTTAGAAACATCAGAAGCTGTAATTCTGGTAAGGGATGTTTGAAAGAAAATAATAAAAAAGCAGAGGAGATGAAACTCAATGACTGATATCTACTTTTCACAGATATTAAAATACCACAAAAATAAATAAAAAGATCTATCATTTTAGGGATAAATGTGCTTTAGTTAATTCCATTTTCGATGGCACTTAACAACAACAACAACAGTAATAGCTAATGTATATATAGTTTTTACTCTATGCTAGATCATTTCAAATATTTTATGTTTAGTAACCCTTATAACCTTCCCAGGGACCTGTGAGTTAATTTTTATTATAGTTATCATACCACTGACTAAATGAAGACATTGAGGGACAGAAAGATTAAGTAATGTATTAAGAATTATGTCAGCTAGTCAGTGGTAGACCTGGAATTTGAACCCAGAGTTGGCTGGCTTCCCACCACTCATCTGTCAGTTTGTCATACTATAGTAGCTTGTGTGTTGCTGTGGTGCTGGAAGCTTCACCACTGGTATTTTAAATATCAGCAGGGTTACCCATGGGGGACAAATTTAATTGGTGGTTCCAGACTAAGACAGAATAGGAAGAAGGAAAGGTTGACAACTTCTGAATGGTTAATCACTGGAAACCTTATGAATACCAGCAAACCATTATCAGATATAGTGTCAAAAGATGAGCACCCCAGGTTGGAGGGCACTGTAAATATGACTGGGGAAGAGCTGTTCCCTCAAAATAGAGTTGAATTCAATGATATGGATGGAGTAAAACTTTTAGGACCTTCATTTGCTGATATTGACAATAATGACTTGGATGGAGTTAAAAATTCAGGACTTCCATTGGCTTCTCAAAATGAGAAGAAGCAGCTGCAAACATCCATTAATAATCAGAGTGTGGAATGTATGAGATATGCATAGGAAAATTGGAGGTTGTCAAAATTGAGATGGAATGCATAAAGATCTATATCCTAGACATTAGTGAGAAAAAAATGGCCTGGAATTGGCTATTCTGAATCCAACAAATCACATGGTTTACTATGGCAGGAATGACAAATTAAAAGGAATGGCATCACAGTCATTGTCAAAAAGAACATTTCAAAATCTCTGTGACAATGCTGTCTGTGACAGGATAATATCCATATACCTACAAAGAAGACCAGTTAATACCACTATTACTCAAATTTGTACACCAACCACTAAAACCAGTGATGATGAGATTGAAGAATTCTTCCAACTTCTTCAGTTGGAAATTGATCAAATTGCAACCAAGAAGCATTGATAATTAATGGTAGGTGGAATGTGAAAGCTGGAAACAAAGTGGAAGTATTCAAAGTTAGAAAATATGGCCTTGTTGATAGAAATGATGCTGGAGATTGCATGAAAAAATTTGCAAGTGCAAGTACTTAATCATTGCAAATAACTTTTTCAACAATTCAAAGAGAAACTATACATGTGGATCTCACCAGGTGAAATCCACATGTATCAAATTAACTACATCTATAGAAAGAGAATATGGAGAAACTCAACATCGTCAGCTAAAACAAAGCAAAGGCTGACTGGAACAGAACATCAATTGCTCATATGAAAGTCCAAACTTTCATATGAGCAACTGATGTTAGAAGAAAATGAAAACAAGTCCATGACAGTCAAAATATGACCTTGAATATATCCCACCAGAATTTAGAGACTGTCTCAAGAACAGATTTGACATATTGAACACTAATTACAAAAGATCAAAGAAGTTATAGTATGACATCAAGTACTTTAAACAAAAGATAGGAAAGAAAAGGCCAAAGTGGATGTTAGGAGAGACTCTTGAACCTTGCTCTTGAGCATAGAGAAGCCAAAGCAAATGGAACAAAATAGTCTAATAGAAAGTGTCAAAGGGCAGCTTGAGAAGACAAAGTCAAATATCATAATGAAATGTGAAAAAACCTGGAGTTAGAAAACCAAAAGAGAAGAACACACTCAGGATTTCTCAAGCTGAAAGAACTGAAGAAAAAAATTCAAACCTCAATTTGAAATATTGAAGGATACTATGAGTAAAATGGAGTCCTGGTGTAGGGCTTTAGGTTAATGCGCCAGACTGCAAAGCCATTTGAACTTCAAATTTGGCAGTTTAAGCTCACCAGCTGCTTCTTAGAAACCCTATATCAGGTTGCTATGGGTCAGAATCAACTCGATGGCACTTAACAACAACAATAACAACAATGGGTAAAATATTGAATGATGCAGAAAGCATCAAAAGAAGATGGAAGGAATACAGACTCACTATACCAAAAAGAATCAGTCAATGATCAGCTAGTCACATGATCAAGAACCAATAGTATTGAAGAAAGAAGTCCAGTTGCATTGAAAGCATTGGTTAAAAAACACAAGGCTCCAGGTATTGATGGCATATAAATTTAAATATTTCAACAAAGTGACACAGCACTCACTCTTCTATGCCAAGAAATTTGGAAGACACCTTCCTGGTCAACTGATTGGAATTTGTCCATATTTGTGCCCATTCCAAAAAAAAAGATTACCCAACAGAATGCGGGGGAAAAACTTATTTTTCTGAAGATAATTAAAAAACTGTTGCAACGGTACATCAACAGGGAACTGACAGAAATTCAAGTTGGATTCAGAAGAGGATGTGGAAATTTGATTATCATTATTGACATTAAATGGATCGTTTCTGCAAGCAGAAAATACCAGAAAGATGTTTACTTGAGCTTTGTTGACTATTCAAAGGCATTCAATTGTGTAGATCATAATAAACTATGGGTAACATTGCAAAGAATGGGTATTCCAAAACCATTAATTGTGCACATGTGAACATGTACACAGCCAAAGAAGCAATCATTAGAACAGAACAAGGGAATACTGAGTGGTTTAAAATCAGAAAAGATATGCGTTAGGGTTGTATTTGTCATCATGCGTATTCAATCTGAGCCTGAACAAATAATTCGAGAAACTGGAATAAATTAAGAATTTGGCATCAGGATTGGAGGAAGAGTCATTAATAATCTGCAGTATGCAGATGATACAATCTTGCTTACCGGAAATCAAGAGGATTTGAAATACTGATGAAGATCAAAGACTATATAGCCTTAGTATGGTTTGCATCTCAATGTAAAGAAAATACAAATCCTCACAACTGGGCCAATAAATATCATGATAAATAAAGAAAAGATTAAAGTTTTCAAAGACTGCATTTTGCTTAGATCCACAATTTTTGGTATACATTTGGTGCACATTACTTAAATTATAAGGGAAATATACTATGGCTTCCAGTAAGTTAATACCACAGAGACCATATTTTGTACAGGGTTGTGGGCTAATGTGTCAGACTGCAAGTTCATTTGAACTGCAAGGTCGGTGGTTCAAGTTTACCAGCTGCTCCTTGGAAACCCTATTCAGGGTCGCTATGGGTTGGAACTGACTCGACTTAACAACAACAACATTCTGATTATAAATGTATGTTTGCAGCTGTTTCTTCCCATTTAGAGTTGTGTGCCTTCCAAAGTTTACAAGCACACCCTCTGCAGTCACCTCCATGAAGAATGTATTGAGAAGTATGTCATAGTAATTTTGTGGTCTCATTGACTAGGGGCCATTGATTTGGTGAGGTCCAATGATGCTAAAAATTGGGCTCTTGCCAAACAGTGCTACATCACAAAAAAACTGTCCTGCCCACAATACCAACAGTACTTTGCTGAGAAAGACTGAATACTTTTAAGTTTTACATTTTCCAAAGTAAGCTTTCCTATTTTGTGAGAGATATGGCATATAAAAAATTATTAAAAGACACATTTACATCAAGATATCAGTAATATGAAAGCATATAAAGACTATCAATAAAAAGGAGACTGTTGGCATTCATTTAGTGAGAATATTAAAATCTTCCAATTTCCTCTGACTGGGAAAGTAGCTAGAGTGAGCTGGTCCATTGAATTGATTCACTATGCATTCTAGGTGCATATTTCTGAAGTTATAATCCACATCATGGCTTGACTTTAATTCAAATTGAAATAGCCATTATAATACCTTTCATTCTCTGAGAACCCAAATTTGAACTTATTGGAAGCCAAAGAGAACTGTGATAAATACTGCATTATTTCAGTTTGCAGAGTCAGTTTATTTGAGTATTAAAAATAGGCAATGACAAGTTTGGCATTAATTAATGGGACAGATCAGAGATTTTTCAGTCAAAGATATAATGGTTAGAGGCTGATTTCACCATTTTATTTAATAAATGAAAGTTGCTTAATTTCTCAACCCTCTAGCTTTTGCCTCTGAATATTTGGGATATTATCACTCCCTGTTCTAGCTATTCTATAAAGTGAGGATGAGGACCATATTCCAAATTCCTCATGAAAACAGTTTCTGAACTACAATGTAATATTAACACCAGAACCAATTATGTCATAAGAGAACACTTAATGTTTAACAACCGAGCACTTCTCCTAGTGATTATAGAGGAGAAAAAGGGAGAATACTCATTAATTTTTAACTTTCCTTAATTATGACTGCTGAATATTTTTGACAAAATTATAAGAAAAAACACACACAATCTAAATATTTATTTGTTGTATTGAGGTAATTTGTGGCTTGTGTGCTGCTATCATGCTGGAAAGCTATGCTACCAGTATTTTAATTACAAGCAGAGTCAACCACAGTGAACAGGTTTCAGTAGAGCTTCCAGACTGAGAAAGACCAAGAAGAAGAAGAGGTAGACCAGTTCTGAATGGTTGAATAGCAGCAGAACATTGTTTGATATAGTGCCAGAAGATGAGCCCTTCAAGTTGAAACCACTCAATTCAGATGGCAAGAGCTGACTCCATCCTCAAAGCACAACTGAACATAATGACTAGGATGGAGCAAAGCTTTTGGGACCTTCATTTGCTGATGGTGTACAACTCAAAATGAGAAGAAATAGCCTCAAATATCTATTAATAATCAGAATGTAGAATGTACAAAATATTAATATAGGAAATTTGGAAGTCGTCAGAAATGAAATGAAATGCATAAATATTGCTATCCTAGACATTAGTGATATGAAATGGGCTGGTATTGGCCATTTTGAGTTAGACAATCATGTAGTTTACTATGCCAGAAACAACAAATTGAAGAGGAATGGTGTCACATGTATCATCAAAAAGAACATTTCAAAGATCTTTCTTGAAGCGCAATGTTGTTGTCAAGTGCCGTTGAGTCTGTTCTGACTCATAGCAACACTGTATAGGGTTTCTGAGGAGTGGTTGGTGAGTTTCAATTGCCAAAAATGTGGTTCAAACCGATCTTGCAGTCCAGTGCTATAGCTGTGATAGGATAATATCCATACCCCTACAAGGAAGACCAGCGAATACCACTGTCATTCAGATTTCAACACCAACCTCTAAAGCCAATGATGACGAATTGAAGCTGGATAGTGAATAAGGAAACCTGTACAAGAATTGATGCTTTTGAGTTATGGTCTTGGAGGAGAATACTGAAAGGGGCATGGGCTGCCAAAAGAACCAATAGATCCATTTTGGAAGAAGTGCAGCCAGAGTGCTCCTTGGAGACCAAGATGGCCAAACTTCGTCTCCCATACTTTGGACATATTGTCAGGAGGGACCAGTCGCTGGAGAAGGATATCATGTTTGGTAAGGTGGTGGGTCAGAGACAAAGAGGAAGACTCCCAGGGAGATGGATTGGCCAAGTGGCAGCATCAATGGACTCAAGCATGACAACAGTAGTGAGGTTGACCCAGGATCGGGAAGTGTTTTTTCTGCTGTGCAGAAGGTCACTATGAGTTGGTACCGACTCAATGGCACCTAACAACAACAACAACAAACTTCTTCAGTTTGAAATTGACCCAACATGCATTCAGGATGCACTGATCAGTACTTCTGATAGGAATATGAAAGTTGGAAACAAAAAGGAGGGTCAATAGTTGTAAAATATGACCTTGGTAATAAAAATGATGATGGCCCACAGCGACCTTGTATAGAGTTTCCAAGGAACAGCTGGTGAGCTTGAACCACCAACTTTGCAGTTCAAATGACTTTGCAGTCAGACACATTAGCCCACAGCACCACAGCAGGACTACAAATGACAGGGTTGTTGTTGTTAGGTGCCATCGAGTTGGTACCAACTCATAGTGACCTTATGCACAGCAGAATGAAACACTGCCCTATCCTGGGCCAACCTCACTGTTGTTGCCACGCTTGAGCCCATTGATGCTGCCACTTTGCCAATATGAAAATGTGAGGTGTTGTGGTCCACCAAGGGGATTAGATAAATTTCTAATAATGTAAATAAAGTACGTAGCACCTCTGGTAGCGTAGTGGTTATGAATCGGGCTGTCAACCGTAAGGTCAGCAGTTCGAAAGTACCAGCTGTTCCGCGGGAGAAAGATGAGGCATTCTGCTCCTGTAAAGATTTATAGCCTCGGAAACCCTGTACAAGGTCACTATGAGTTGGAACCAACTCTATGGCACTTAACAACAACAACAACCTTTGTAAGGTTGTTGTTGTTGTTAAGTGCTGTCAATTCAGTTCCAACCCATAGTGAACCTGTATAGGGTTTCTGAGGAGTGACTGGTGAATTTGAACCGCTAACCTTGCAGTTCAAACTGACTTGTTGCTGAGTGCTTATCCTACCAGGATTCCTTTGTGAGAGTTTGTTGTTGCTGTTAAATGTTGTTGAGTCGGTTCTGACCCACAATGGCCCTGCACAAGGTTTCCAATGAGAGACTGGTGAGCTTGACCTCTGACCTTGCGGTTCAAACAACTTTGCAGTCCAGCTCATTAACCCACAGCCCCACACCAGGGCTCCTTTGTGAGGGTTGTTGTTGTTAAGTGCCATTGAGTCGGTTCCAGCCCATAGTGGCCCAGTATAGGCTTTCCAAGGAGCAGCTGGTGAGCTTGAACCACCAACCTTGCAGTTAAACGACTTTGCAGTCTGACACATTAGCCCACAGCACCACACCAGTACCATGAAAATAAGGTATTTGGAAGCTTTACATGGGAGTCCTGGTGTGGTGCTGTGTGTTAATGAGCTGGACTGTAAGGTCGGTTTGAACCTCAAGGTGGGCAGTTCAAACTCACTAGCCACTCCTTGGAAACCCTATACAGGGTTTCTATGAGTTGGAACTGACTTGATGTCACTTAACAACAACAATAACTAGGCTTAACATGAGAGTCCTCGTGTGGCATTGTCTGATAAAGCACTAGACTGAAACATTGATTTGAACCATAAGGCTCGCGGTTCAAATTCACCAGCTGCTCCTTGGAAACCCTATCCAGAGTTGCTATGAGTCAAAACCGACTTGATGGCACTTAACAACAACAACAAAGGCTTAAAATGAGCCATCCCAAAAGTGAATCACGGAGCTCATTGCCATCTAGAAGGAAGAGCCAGGAGCAGAGCACTGACTTGGGTTCCAAGGTCACTAATCTGAACCTCCTAGATGCAGGAGACAGAAAGCTGTGATAGCAGAGACATCAAGAGTGAGAGACAGAAAAACAGTGGTATCAGGGACAACAGAACCAGTCTGAGACAGAGCAGTGGGTTTCCTGGCCCACGGAGCAGGAAAACGGAGTACCTTCAGGCAGAAGGATTACTGGCAGAGTGGAATGTCTCCAGGCATTGTTCTGGGGAGGTGGTTTTGCCAACTCATGGAGCTTGAGCTGAGAGCCTTTGTGTCAAGGCTTACTGGCTAGTAGAGTGTCTCTGAACACATAATGGCAGAACTAAAATCTTCGTAACATTTGCCCAAACTGGAGAGAGGTCAAGAGCCATGGGGCTGAGAAAGAAGGATACCTCTAGACATGAGACTATGCTATCTTGAATGAAGAACTGTAACCTGAGTATTCTGGAACCTGAATTGCAACCTGTTATTTCTCTAAAATAAGCCCCCAAACTGTGAGCAGTGTCTGAGTTCTGTGTGGCCATGGCAGTGATTTATTAAAACCCAACAGAGAAGGATGCTGATGCTGATATTGATTCTCCTCCTTCCTCTTGGTGAAGTTAAAGGAGATCAGTCACTGGGCCCATGCCACTGTTACATTCGGCAGTCTTTTGGAACACTATAGTCAATCTCTTTTGCCACTCAACATTTCTTATGTAAATATTCTTCTCAAAATAAATGGTACAAATGCTGGACTATTTTTTAAATTCTCCTTTTCTTCTATTCAGTTAAGTGCCAAATCATATACTTTTTATCTCAACAATATTACTATTTGTACCTTGCCTTTTGTCTTTGTTATTCTACTTTTGTTGTTAAGTGGCATCAAGTTGGTACTGAATCATAGGGACCTTGTACAAACCTCATCTTTCTCCTCATTATTCTATTTTGGGCTCTATTTCAATTTTAGACTGTTACAATGGGCCCTGGTATGGCACTGTACGAGTCCTGGTGTAGCACGGTGGGTTAATGTGCTGGACTGCAAAGTTGGTTTGAACTGCAAGGTCGGCTATTCAAGCTCCCCAGCTGCTCCTCGGAAACCCTATACAGGGTTGCTGTGGGTTGGAACCGACTCGCGACGGCACTTAACACCAACATGGCACTGTAGGATAAGCACTGGACTACTAACTGCAAAGTTGGCTGTTTAAACCCACCAGCCAATCTTGAAAACCCTATACTACGTTGCTATGAATCACAACCTACTTGACAACAATAGCAACAACAACAGACTTATAATAGTATTCCAAACTATTATACAGTATTCCAAAGTAAAACTTAACAAATATCTATTGACGAGGTGCTCACTTCAAACATTTACTATATACACGGTACTGCAAATGATTAAATGCTGGGCTACTAAGAAATGTTGACAGTTTTAACCCACCCTGAAGCACCTTGGAAGACAGTCCTTGTAATATATTCCTGTAGACTAGAGCCATGAAATCCCTAAATATATATTCCTGTAGACTACAGCCATGAAATCCCTAAGGAGTGCAGTTCTACATTGGAACAAATGGGATATCTGAGTTAGAAACTACTCAGTGACAACTGGTTTCTTGTAAATTTCATTGTTTGTTAATTTGATTTTGTTGTTGCTTGGTGCCATGGAGTTGGTACCAACTCATAGCAACCCTATACATGAAAGAATGAAAAACTACCTGGTCCTGAACCAAACACAATTGTTGCTACATGTGAACCCACTACAGGTGCCACTGTGTCAACCCATCTCATTGGGGGGGGGTCTTACTTGATTTCGCTGGCCCTCCATTTTACCAAACATGATATCCTTCTCCAAGGCCTGGACCTTCTTGATAATATGTCTGAAGTATGAAAGACGTGTGTCTGACCATTCTGGCTTCCAAGGAGCATTCTGGGTGTACTACTTCCAACACAGATTGATTTGTTCCTTTGGCAATCCATGGTATTTTCAATATTCTTCTCCATCACTTTAACTCAAAGGCATCAATTCTTCTACGATCATCCTTACTCACTGTCCAACTTTCTGGACATATGCAACCTCATATGCATATGAGGTTATTGGAAATACCATGGTTTGGATCAAGTACACTTTAGTCCTCAAACTGACATCTTTGTTCTTCAACACTTTGAAGAGGTCTTGTACAGATTTGTCCAATGCAATAATATGTCATTTGATTGCTTGACTGCTGCTTCCATGAGTGTTGATGGTTGATCTGAGCAAAATTAAGTCTTTGGTCGAGTGGTGAGAATTTTTGTTTTCTTTACATTGTGGTGAAACCCATATTGAAGGCTGTGGCCTTTGATCTTCATCAATAAGTATTTTAAGCCCTCTTCTCTTTCAGCAAACAAGGTTGTATCATCTGAATATCTCAGATTGTTAATGAGTCTTTCTTCAATCCTGATGCCTCTTCTTCATATAATCTTCATAATAATCCAGCTTCTCAGATTATTTGCTCAATATACAGATTAATTAAGTATGTGAAATAATACAACCATGGAGCATACCTTTCCTAATTTTAAACCATTCAGTCTCCCCTTGTTCTAGCCATTTGGTGTTCACTTGTTCTGTTCTAACAACTGCCTCCTGGTTTATGTACAGGTTCCTCATGAGCACAGTTAAATGTTCTGGAATATTCACTCTTCACAATATTGCCCATAGCTTGTCATGATCCACACAATTAAAAGCCATTGAATAGCAATAAAGAACAGGTAAACATCTTTCTGGTATTTTCTGCTTTCAGCCAAGATCCATCTGACGCCAGCAATGATATCCCTCATTCCATGTCCTTGTTCGAATCCGGCTTGAACCTCTGAAAGTTCTCTGTCAATGTATGATTGCAACTGTTTTTGCATATCTTTAGCAAAATTTTACTTATATGCAATATAAGAAGAATTGGAGAAGGATATCATGTTTGGTAAGGTGGAGGATCAGAGAAAAAGAGGAAGAACCCCAATGAGATGGATTGGCCAAGTGGTAGCATCGATAGACTCAAGCATGGCAATAGCAGTGAGGCTGGCCCAGGATCGGGCAGTGTTTCGTTCTGCTGTGCATAAGGTCGCTATGGGTCGGTACCAACTCGATGGCACCTAACAACAACAAGTCGAGTTCTGATCATCAAGCCATCGAAGCTAGGTCAAATTAGTACTATCTACAAGTTTAGGCGTTCTTGTGCGTCTCCCCTCACTTCATATAAATTGGATGCTTCACTCTCAGCTCTAGGCCTCCATGGATATGTCCTTGTCTATGGGCTCAGGAGTCCCCAGGTCACACCACAGTTTGGAACAACCAGATCTCCAGGTAGATGGGAGTCTATGGAACGTGGCTGAACTCAACCCATATCTTCATTGCTCTCTTTCCCCTTCTTTCACTCACCAATAGACCAATGTGGTTGACAGCAAGCTTACTTACCTGCTCATGTGTTCCCTTTGAGTTTCAGTCCTGAAGGGGTCTAATTGCTTGCCTTGATTATTCCCCAGCGAAAAACTTGCTTGTTCTTGTAGTAGCCAATCAGACTGCCATTTTTGTTTTGGATTTTTCCTATTGGTCTTTCTTTCAAGAAATATCTTCTGTTCCTCTAGGTGCTCCAGGTTGGTCTGCTTGTCCTTTTAAATGGGAATGTCCCACCTCAAAATGTTCTGGATGGGGTTCAGGATTCCATCTAACGTCTTGTACATTACAAAGGCTCTGTAGGAAGCCTATTTCATTGGGCAAGTTCTAGAATCCCTTTTAGGTATTCCAATCAGTTTTAGGCTAAAGATGGGCTTAGAAGCTTTCTGTAATCATGTTTCCTGATATTCATTTCTATCCCACTCAAGTGTATATTTTAAAATAGTAGACAAGGGAAACCAATATTCATAAGATAGTCATTATTTCTCCTCTTTAGCAATTAAAACTGTGCCTCAATCCCTGTATCACAGAGACCTGTTGTTCCAAGGTTGAGCATACATCACTATTTATCTCTGTCCCACTTTGCCCATGAAAACCTGCCACAGTGTTCCCCTATCTACCTTGTTCTTCCATCCCACTGTCCCTTGTTGTGTATTGCCCTCCCCAACACATTAACTATGATGTGTCTATCCCCTCCCTCCACCTCCCTCCCTTCCATAGCCAACAAATAATATTTTTCCCTTTTAGTATGGGTATCTTTTCTTAAGCTTTTACAATAGTGGTCTTATGCAATATTTGTCCTTTTGTGACTGATTAATTTCACTCAGCATAATGTCCTCAAGGTTTATCCATGATTTGCGGTGGCTTGCAGCTTCCTTGTTATTTTTCAAGGTAGCATAACATTCCATTTTGTCTATGTACCAAAGTTTTTTGTTTTTTTTTTTATCCATTCTTGGAATCTGGATTGGGATTGCCTTTTATCTGTAGATTGCTTTGTGTAGTATTGATGTTTTCAAAGTGTTAAGTCTTGCTATACAGGAGCATGATATATTCTTCCATTTTAGTAAGTCTTTTTTTGGTTTCTTGTAGTAGTGTTTTGTAGTTTCTTTGTATAGGTCCTTTGTTTCTCTGGTTACATTTATTCCTAAATATTTCATCTTTTGGCGGCTATTGTAAATGGTATTGCTTTCCTAATTTCCTTTTCAGTGCTGACATTATTAGTATAGAGGAATCCAACTGATTTTTGTATGTTGATCTTTTACCCTCTCACTTTGCTGAATCTTCCAGTGAATTCTAGAGGTTTTTTTTTGTTTGTTTGTTTCATTTTTTGCTGAGTCTTTAGGGTTTTCTATGTATAGGATCATATCATCTGCAAATAGAAAGAGTTTTATTTCCTCTTTGCCAATTAGGATGCCTTTAATTTCCCTATCTTGCCGTATAGCTCTAGCTAAGACTTCCAGCACAATATTGAATAGGAGTGGGGATAAAGGGCATCCTTGTCTGGTTTCTGTTCAGAAAGGGAAGCCTTTCAGTTTCTCTCCATTGAGAATGATGTTGACTGTTGGTTTTGTACATATGCTCTTAACTATGTTTAGGAATTTTCCTTCAATTCCTACTCTGTTGAATGTTTTTATCAGGAATGGATGTTGGATTTTGTCAAATGTCTTTTCTGCATCAATCAATATGATCATGTGGTTCTGGTCCTTTTTTTTTTTTTAATGGTGGATTACATTGATTATTTTTCTAATGTTGAACCATTCTTGCATCCCTCATATAAATTCCACATGGTCAAGAGGGATTATGTTTTTGATGTGTTATTTAATTCTGTTGGCTAGGATTTTGTTGAGAATTTTTACATCTATGTTCATGAGGGATATTGGTCTATAATTTTCTTTCTTAGTGATGTTCTTCCTTGGTTTTGGTATGAGGGTTATGCATGCTTCATAGAATGTATTAGAAAGTCTTCCATCATTTTCTATATTCTGGAATATTTGGAGTAGAATTGGTGACAGCTCTTCCCTGTATGTTTGGTAAAACACACCAGTGAAGCCATCTGGAGCTGGACTTTTCTTGGTTGGGCATTTTTTGATGACCTGATCAATTTTTCCTTTGTTCGACTTCATTCTGTTCAACTTCATTCTGTGTAAGTTTAGGTAGGTTGTGCTTTTCTAAAAATGTATCCATCTCCTTTAGGTTTCCAAACTTGTTGGCGTACAACTCTTCATAACAGTCTGTTATTATCCTTTTTATTTCCATTGGTTCTGTTGTGACGTCAATCATGTTGTTTCTTACGTGTGTCATTTGCATCTTTTACCTCTTTTCTTTTGTTAGGTTTGCCTATGGTTTTTCAATTTTATTAATCATTTTGAAGGACCAGCTTCTTGTTCTGTTGATTCTTTCTATAGCTTTCCTGTGTTCTATCTTGCTTATTTCTGCTCTAATATTTATTATTTCTTTTCTTCTGTTGACTGTAGGTTTACTTTGCTGGTCTGTTTCTAGTTGTTGGAGATTTTTATGTTAATGTGCTGATTTTCTGGTTCTTTCTTCTTTGTGGATGTGTGCATTTATTGCAATAAACGATCCTCTCAGCAATGCTTTTGTCATGTCCCAAAGATTTTGGTATGTTGTGTTTTCATTCTCATTTGTTTCTAGGAACTTTGTGAATTTACGTTTTATTTCTTCTACTACCTAGTTGCTTTTCAGCAGGGTATTATTTAGTTCCCATGTATTTGATTTTATTATCTTGGTCTTCCTCTTGTTGATTTCTTCTTGTTCTGGAATGCCAACAATTTTTATGTTATTCCTCTTCATTTTATCCCACATGAATATTAGAGTTTCTTCAGATTTTTTAAAATCTTTTTTTCTGTTTGCTCTTCTATCTTAGCAGTATTGAGAAATTTGTCTTCCAGCTCGTTGGTTCTAGCTTCCATCTCTTCAATTCTACTCCTTTGCCCTTTCAGTGTATTGCCCATTTCTGATATTTTATTATTAATCATTTGGACTTTTTTTTTTTTTAAGTTTTTATTGTGAATTGAGTGACAGTTTACATGGGGGAATATCAGTTCATTTCATTGCAATGATTACAATCCCCTGTATGCTTCATCATTCAACAGTATTTGCTCCTATTCCCTCTGGGTTGTTTGTTTGTTTTGTTTTTTTTTGGATGTGCTCCAAAACACTCAGGAATATACAATCATTCAAACAGCCAAAGAGCACACCTTGCCCCCTGGGTGCCAGCATACATTCTCTCTCCCTCCATAAGTCTAGAATCCTCAGCTGTTCCATCTCTCCATGTCATCATCGCTGCCTCCATCTCTGGCATAGCCACTTCTGTGGGTAGGGTCCCACACTCCATTCCCACTTTTCTCCCTTGATGGTCCCAGGGTCCTCTGCTTTGGGACTGTAAGATCGACCACTTACCCCTTTTTACTACCAAACTTCTACCTTTACAGTTGCGACAACTGCAATTAGTCATGATAACAATTACTCACTATTGAATCATGATAGTGTTGTTTCCATCTCCTTTCACCAAACCTGTCCAGACAGGATGAAACCACTCAGTGGGGATTCTACCTTCCCCCACACACTTTGAATCTAAACTCTCTCTTGAAAACTTTAATCGAGTCACTTTGTGCCTTTACTTATAAGCCAGTCACTCTGTGCCCCCCTTTTTTTGGTAGACAATGTCTAAGATTCCCATTCCTGTCAACCTTGTATACAGAGGGGATGGGAATGATCCTTGCTGTAAAGATTCTTTCCCTCTTGGATAGTATTTTAAGCTACTACATCCATAAGTATAGGTCAAGGTCATCAAAATGTAGCAATTTACACTTGTTTTCTTAAAAACAAACACACATATCCCCCCCCCCTCCATCTTTTCCTTCCTTTAGTTAGGTTCTGAACATATAGCCATTGGAACTCGATCCCATGGGCACTATCTCTGCAAGTTTGAGCACCCTTGTGCATATACCCACACTTCATATCAACTGGATGCTTCACTCTCAGCTCTAGCTCTCTGTGGCCATGTCCTTGTTCGTGAACTTAGGACTCCCTAGGTCTCACTGTACTTTGGGCCAACCAGCTTTCACCATACTCCAGGTCAATGGAGGTCTATGTAACTTGGTCAGACTTAGCCCACCTTTTCATTGTTGCTTTTCCCCCACTTCCTTTCACCAGTAAACCAATGTGGTCACCAGCAAGCTTGCATGCCTGCTTGTATATTCCCTTTGAGTTTCAGTCTTGGGAGGGAGTTTGTTCTGGAGGGATGTGATTGCTTGCCTTGATGGCTCCACATCCATTATCTTTTTTTTTTTTTACATTCAACAAATCATACACCTTGCTTCATTATGATGATTATAATCCCCTCAATGTACTATCAGTTAACAGTGTTTCTCTCTATTCACTTTAGCTCTTTTTTTTTTTTTTTTAAACACTCAGGCATATATAATAATTTACACCACCAAAGGGCACATTCTGCAAGTCTGCCTCCTGTCCACCAGCTCTTAGTCCCTCTCTTCCCATGAATCTAGAGTCCTCAACTGATCCGTCTCTCCATGTCCCCATATCTGCCTCCATCTCTGGTGTCGCTGCTTCTCTGGATAAGTTCTCGCATTCCACTTGTGCTCTTCTCCCTTGATAATCCTAGGGTCCTTTGTTTCTGGACTGTAAGATTAACCACTCCCCTATTTTTTTTACAAAAATTCTACCTATATAATTGTGACAGTTGCAATTAGTCATGATAACAACTACTCACTATTGAATCATAAGAATCTTATCCCCATTTCTTTTAACCAGACCCATCTAGACAAGATGAAAACTATTCAACAGGGACATTTCTTTCCCCACACACTATTAATCTAAGCTCCCCCTTGAAACCTTGTAATCCAGTCACTTCATGCCTTTATCGCCCCCTTATTTTAGGTAGCCAATGCCTAAGTTGCCAATCCCTATAGACCCTGTGTACAAAGGGGATAGCATTGATACTGGATGTGAATGCTCCTTCCCTTTCTGTTGGTATTTAGAGTTACTACCTCCATGAGTATAGGTCAGGCTCATCAAGTTTTTTACCCTTGTTAAAAAAAAAAAACAAAAAAAAAACTGTTCTGTTTTTGTGGGTTTTTTTCCCCCTGTAGTTGAGTTCTGATTATCAAGCCATCGAGGCTAGGTTAAATGGGTACTATCAGCAAATTTGGGTGTTCTTGTGCATCTCCCCATACTTCATATTAGCTGTATGCTTCACTCTCAGCTATAGACCTCTGTGGCTATGTTCTTTTCCATGGGCTCAGGTGTTCCCAGGTCTCACCACACTTTGAGCCAACCAGCCCTTCCTCTTCTCTCTCTCATCTCCAGGTCAATAGGAGTCAATGGACCATGATTGAACTCAGCCCATTTCTTCATTGCTGCTGTTTCCCCTCTTCCACTCACCAGTAGACCAATGTGGTTGCCAGCAAGCTTACATGTCTGCTCATGTGTTCCCTTTGAGTTTCAGTCTTTGAGGAAGGTTTGGCCTGAAGGAACTTGATCTTGTCTAGATGGCTTCCTGGTGAACAACTTGCTTATTCTTGTAGTAGCCAGTCATACTGACATTTTGTTTGGGGTGTTTCCGGATGATCTTTCTTTAAAGATGTATTTTCTGTTGCTCTAGCTCTTCCATAGATGTAGTCAATTTGATTTCTGTGTATTCCCTCTGATGAGGTCCACATGCATAATTGTATTTTATGTTGTTTAAAAAATGTATTAGCAATGAAGAAGTCATTGGCCTTACAAAATTCTATCATGTGATCTCCAGCATCGTTTCTAACACCATAGCTGTATTTTCAACCACTGATCCTTCCTCTTTGTTTCCAACCTTTGCATTCCAATCACCAGTAATTATCAGTATATCTTGATTGCATATTTGATCTATTTCATACTGAATGAGTTGATAGAATTCTTCAGTTTCATCATCACTGGCTTTAGTGGTTGGTGTGCAAATTTGAATAATAGTGGTATGCATGCTATACTATCACAGACAATGCTGTACACCAAGACAGATCTTGCTATGCTCCTTTTGATGATGAATGTGATGCCATTCTTCTTCAATTTGACATTTCCAGCATAGTAAATTTGTTTTAGAGATTTTAAAACATGGTTTTGCTCTCAAGAAGAATACAAAAGAAAGAACAGAAAACACAGGCAAAGATCCAAATTTTGTGGATTTTTAGTGTATACTGTAACACTAATCTTCATGAAAACATAGGCTGAATTATCTCAACCCTGTTCAGAACAGAAAGGTAAATGTCCTCACATTGAGTCTTACTCCAGGAATATTCCTGTTTGTTTTATCACATTTCCTATAATAGGACTTCAGTAAATCAGAATAAGTGCCTTTTAATCAAATTTCATTGTGCCTTTTCAAGTCTGTAATCTTAACAATCTCTGTAAAATCACAGAACATAGATTCTGAGACATGATTTACTTAGCTAGTGACAGAATTGAGAAACAAACTGGGCTCTGATTTTCTACTCCAGAATTCTTACCATTACTTCAAAGACCTCCAGTGACAGGGGTGGGGGTATGAATCAGAAGTTCCATTTCAACATGAGAGCCAATAGTTGTGACACTATTTGATCTGATGTACTATATGAGGTAGCTGTGATTCCCTTAGCTAACGAGCCAAGGACACTAGTTCTTATTCTCTGATGTAGAAGATTGCTTCAAAGTTGAAAAGTACAATAATGAAAGTCATATTAAAATGTGGATGGGGCTTTTTAGGAGGTAAACGAGAGAAGCTATCCCCCTGGGAACTCCCTGACGTTGGGTCAGGTTTATGACAGGATTAAGGGTATTGTAGCCTATCCTTAATCCTTTTATTGGTTTAGCACATCATGGAGGATCATCGCATAACTGCTACATTAGATCATTACACAAATACCAATCCACTGAGAATCATGGCCCAGCCAGACTGACACATATTGTGAGGGAACACAATTCAATCCATGACATGACCTTTCAGAACTTTCTAAAACATATTTACTTCAAGTGAGAAAGAAAACAGTGAGGAAAAAATAAATCCTCCTGTGGACCCTTCCCACTTTAAAGTTAGCATTTCTATCATAAATGTTAGGTTAGATGATAAACTGAAATTAAAAAAAACAAAAACAAAAAAACCAATCTCTCTTTTTGAGGAAAAGCCAAGCGATCCATTTCTTCAAATTTAATTACAGGAAGGGTGAGGCACTTAGGGGATAATTTTCCTAAGGAGATGGCTAGGACTTGAGAATGTTAAAGGTGATATTAATTTGAAGGTTAAAGAATGGGTAGAGTAGAGAGTGTGAGCACTATATATATACACAATTCCCCCTTCACTTCTTCCCTTTCTTTTCATCACTGCAATCCTACCAATTTGGATCACTCCCTGAAACAGGCTAGGGAAAATGCAAGCCAGAAACAGTAAGGAAAAAGGGCTGTTAAGGTTGAGCACAAGTAGGAAATACATAAAGGCAAGGAACAACCTGTAATGAAACTAAAAAACTCGGCTGAGTCACGTAAAATGAAACATTGCTTTGACTTTTGACTTTTCTGTGATTGTGGCTTGCTCTTTCATGTGTAGTCAAATATTAACAGCATGAAAATATTGGCATATTTTAGTGGCTAATGTAAATAGGGTATTTTAATAAAAGAAGTTTAGACTTACATCTTGTCCATTAATGCCAGCCAGACCTTGGTCTCCTTTGTCTCCTGGTTCACCCTAGAAACAGTGAAAAATATTGTATCTAAATACCTTGACTGAAAAATAACAACTACATTAAACAAAACAAAATACAGGAGAATTTACATTTTTAGCATATTTATAACAGTGTGATTACTTTGCTAATCCCTTGAAAGAAACATTTATTTAAAAAAAAAAAATCTGAATTCTAAAGCCAAAGTGAAGTTCAAAGTTTCAAAGGGAAACTATAAAATGATGAAAAAGTGAGAATAGAACAAAGATTATTTATTTCCTACTAAAAGAATCAAATAACTTTCTAGAGGGCAATTTGGCAATATATATCAAGAATCTTAAATCTGTTCATTTCACTTGGCCCAGTTATTTCACTTCTAAGAATGCATCCTGAATAAATAATTGAGCAATTTTAGACACTAAATTTAGAATGCAATGCTCTCTATAGTCGTTTTTAAAAAGGAAAGCTTCCTAAATGTCCAAACTGGTTAAATGGATTTGGTTATGTATAAATACAATGGAATATGATACAGCCATTAAAATCGTGTTTGTTGTTGTTAAGGGCCGTTGATTTGTTTCTGGATTATAGTGACCTGGTAGAAGGTTTCTGAGGAGGAGCTGGTGGGTTTGAACTGCTGACCTATGATTAGAAGTCTAGTGTTTATTCTACACCAGCACACCAGGACATCAAATTCATGTGTACTAATCTTATTTTATACTACAGGAAAATTTGTATGTTATAAAAGGTAAGATAAAATGAATAAATTAACAAAAGTAATAGATATATTGTAACCAATACTTATTTTATTATAGAAATTTACAAACTTTCTATTATTGTTGATGATACACACCCATAGTGGCATACGTTTTTGTTTGATTAACAGCTGAAATGTATATCAGTTTATTGGCATGTTCTGTATATCTATGCTGTTGTTTTTAAGTGCCATTGAGTCAGGTCTGACTCATAGGGACTCTGTATCAGGTTCCCAAGGAGCAGCTGGTGGGCTTGAAACTTACAGTTCACAGTCCTGTGCTGATCCTTCAGCACCACACCAGGAGTCCTGTATATCTATAGTATAATTCAAATTTATTTTAAAATACATGTGTCTCTATTCATTGAAGTATCTATTCACCTATATATCCATCTAGTGACAAGACTGAGATACAATATTGGGAGAAACAACCCAGAATCTGTGTGTTCTGTGATTATGGATGGTTTTTATGTTATTCACTATACTCTTCAGTGTTGTTAAACATTTTAATAATAAATACTTATTATCTATGTAATGAGTAAAGTGTTTAAATATAAAAGAATGTTTTACATATTGAGAAAACTCATCCAAGTCTATCATAATGCATGTGTGTGTTTATCTTTGCTTTGTGTAATAGGGTGATTATTTTGTCCTTATAGATTGTATTCTCCTTTCTTCAGTATTTGGCTGTTTTTTGTTCTTACAATGAGCATTATTTAAAAAAATACATATGAAAGAATAGCTAACACCTGATTTTAAGAGATACTATGTTAAATTTTCTACAAAGAGAAATATACAGTCTCCATCATCTAACAGTAGTCCTGGTGTGGTGTTGTAGGATAAAGCACTGGACTGCAAGGTCGGTTTGAACTGCAAGGTCGGCAGTTCAAACACCCCCAGTCGTTCCTTTGAAACCCTATGGTGGTAGTGGTTATGTGCTGTGGAGTCAGTTCCGACTTATAGCGACTCTGTACAGATTTTCCGAGGCTGTAAATCTTTACTGGAACAGAAAGCCTCATCTTTCTCCCGTGGAACAGCTGGTAGTGAATTCCATGGGAGTTTTTAAGGGTGTTACCTCCAAAAAGGTAACACCCTTAAAAACTCCCATGGAATGCACATCTCTGCAATGCCCGGGGTCACCATGACTTATAAATGATTTGTTGGCAACTGGAGTTTTGTATTTAGCCATATGTATCTGGTGGGAAGAGTCCTGGTGTGGTGCTGTGGGTTGATGCGCCAGATTGCAAAGCCATTTGAACTGCTTGGCCAGCGGTTCAAGCTCACCAGCTGCTCCTTGAAAACCCTATACAAGGTCGCTATAGGTCGGAATCGACTCGATGGCACTTAACAACAACAAACCTGGTGTGAAGCTATAGGATAAGCATTGGACTGCAAGGTGTGTTTGAACTGTGAGGTCGGTGTTCAAACTCATCAGCCACTCCCTATACAGGGTCACTATGAGTCAGAACAGTCTCAATGGCACTTAACAACAACAACAAATATAAATTAAATAAAATTGAAATTCACTAAGTTGCTCAAACCACATTTCAAGTACTCAATAGCCACATGAAGCTTGTTGTTATGTGCCGTGGAGTCGGTTCCAACTCATAGCGACCCTGTACAGGGTTTCCAAGGCTGTAAATCTTTACGGGAGCAGAAAGCTCCATCTTACTCCGGCGGAACAGCTGGTAGTTTCGTACTGCTGACCTTGTGGCTTGCAGTCCGATTCGTAACCACTACGCTACCAGAGCTCCTTGCAGCTAGTGCATATCATATAGAACAGTGCAGATTAAAACATTTTCATCATCTTTGTAAATTCTGTTAAGTGGTGCTGATATAGAATATCTTATATATGTATGGGACAAGGAGATCTGGTAGCATAGTGGTTAGGAATCGGGCTGTAAACTGCAAGGTCAGCAGTTCGAAACTATCAGCTGCTCTGCGGGAGAAAGATGAGGCTTTCTGCTCCCGTAAAGAATTTATAGCTTCGGAAACCCTGTTCAGGGTCGCTATGGGTCGGAACTGACTCGACGGCACTTAACAACAACAACAACATATATACGTGCACAGAAAGCAAAATAGGAGTTAAGAGGCTATAAATAGCATAGAAGAAAGTAGCTAGTAAGGGATCAGAAACAACACAGTATTTAGATGTTTACATAAAATATGTTCAGTACAAGTTAATAGAATGCATCAGAATTTTTGACACAAGAAGAAAAATACAATTCTTTTGATATGTCCATTTGTTTTCAGAATGTAACTCATTGAATAGTCTTTATTTAAAAATAATGGTTTTCATAGATGGAAGAAAAGCAACTGATTCCATTGAAGAAATCTGTAAACCTGATAGTGGTAATAAAAGCTAAGTAATAATAATACTTATGTAAACGACAGAGTAGGTATTTTGACAAGGTTTATGTGCATGTCAAGAAGATAAGAGGCAGGGCAGAGGATAAACCACAAACATACTGATTAGAATTTGTGAAGTATAATTTTTAATATAAAAAGGAAGTAGAGGTCACTATATCAAATAAGGGTCAAGTAATTTGCCTTATTGTTATCATTTTAAACAGATATTTTTGTATGTGCCAGGCCCTGCTTTAAGCATCTGGAAATTTTATAACCTAGGATGAAGTTATGATGATTGCCCTTATTTTACAATTGAGGGCAGAAGACAAAGAGGGTAATACCAGTCACACTTTATAAATGACAGATTCAATGCAGGCAGTCTGGCACCAGAATCTGTGTCCTAGAACTTTAAAAAATTATTATTTAAAGTGTTCTAAAACTATTAGCCTCACTGTTTTTCAAACACAGATCAAGGATAATTAAAAATATAGTGTTTTGGGGTTTCTGCAAAGCAGGGAAATTCTACAAAATATCCCTCAGGGTAGGAAACAGAACAAAAGCTGTGTACTGGTAAAGGGATCCTACCTAATGAATATGTTTCTTCTTATCTCTGTCCTTCTTAGTTTTCTTTCTTCTTTTTTATCTATCAGGGTTTCTTGATCTTGGCATTATTGATAATTCTATGTTGTGAGGAGCTGTTCTATACAGTGTAGATGTTTGGTTAGCAGCATCCCTAACTCTACCCATTAGAGATGCTCTTGCTTTCTCTCTCTCTAAATTCACAGTCTTACTACCATAACAACCCGAACACACCCAATCTCATCGAAATGATCACACATACATGAAGGTAAACCAAAAGTACTGCTACTAGGGTTCCAGTTCACACATGCACAGGCTTAGTTCAAACAAAATGTTTAACCGTGTCTCTGCAATCAGTGGATGACTGCAGATAAATTCTCAATAATTCACTGGTCTTAATTTCGTTAAAGGAGCTCTGGTAGCGTAGTGGTTATGAATTGGGCTGCGAACCACAAGGTCATCAGTTCGAAACTACCAGCTGCTCCGTGGGAGAAAGAGGAGGCTTTCTGCTCCCATAAAGATTTATAGCCTCGGAAACCCTGTACAGGGTCACTATGAGTCGGAACCGACTCCACGGCACATAATGACAACAATTTCATTAGGGTGCCGTAAGAAAAAAGTCCAATGAAAACAGTAGCATTGTTGAGGACCCTCAAATGATTTTTTCTTTTCAATGTTCTTTGAGTTTGGGGAGTAAAAACAAAAATGAAGGGACAAGATCAGGACTGCAGGGTGAATTGGGTAGGATTCCTAATGAAAATTTTCAAAGGACGGCCCTTGCTATCCTAGAAGAATTAGTAAGTGCATTGTTATGATGGGAAGAAATTTCTCATCTCAAACTGCCTAGATTTTTTTTTCATCAATGCAATTTTCAGTTTTCTTAAGTCTTCTTCCTGATAAGCCCCTGTGATCATCCCATGTCCTTCAAGAACATGTACTAAGCTTGCCCCTTGGGAGTCCCCAAAAACAATCCCCATAACCTTCTGAGCTGACCTATCTTAAATTTAACTGACACAGCATATCCCCTTTGAAATGAATGTTTTGATCGGACCACTTTTTAAAAAATGAGACTAAGATACGTATATTATTGAGTGAAAGTGTCTGCAGCCATCCACTGAGCCCAGAGACATTTTAAAACACATTTTGTTTAGAATAAATCCATACATTTATGAACTGGAAGCCTAATAGCGATGCTTTTTTACTTGCCTTCATATTACATATGTATACATACATATATAATAGATTCATGACATAAATATGACCAAAGAGTGAATCGTTATGCTATATGGAATTTATTAGGAATAAATGTGCCCATTATAGTCAATTGCCACTCACACCTCCAGCTTCTGACGGCCACTAATAAGCTTTTTGTCTTTGAACATTTAAACTTGTCTTTAGTTTTAAGACTCATTTAGATTAATTTAAATCAGTTCATGATAGATTAATGACCACACTTAAAAATGAAAGTTTAAAAGGATCAGAAGAAAACAGAGGTGAACATGACTGGAAGGTCAGGGAGAGTAAGACCTTTCTAAGTACGGAATCAAAAGAAGAAATTAATAAGAGGAAAAAATAGTATATTTGTCAAAATATCTATTATAAACTTTTAATTCAGAAATATTATAAACTAAATTAAAAGGCAAATGACAAAATGGGTAAACTATCACAAGATGACTAAATAATTAAAATATTTAATATATAGGCTTTTTATCATTCATTACAATGTGTTTTCTTATTTAATAGAAAAAGAATGATAGCACAACCAATAATTGAGTAAAGGAAACTAAAAAAAAAATGCTATGTGACAATAATATTTTAATAGATAATCATCAGGTAATACGAGTATATTAGGACTAGAGGAACTTGAAAGCTTCTCCATTTTATATTCTACCAGTCTTTGAAAATGCAGTGTAAATTCTATAACCAGATAGAGGGAAAGTACTCAAGGATCGTACACTTAAAAAACCCCAAGCAAAACGAAGTTGACAATAGTAACCAGCTGTTCCTTTATTTTTCCCACTGAGAAGAAAATCAACTACAGCATTAAAGATTTAATCCAGTATTAAAGAAAATGTATTTGTCACCAGAAGTTGTTAGAGAATAGAATGAATTTAGATTGTTCCTCCCTCTTTGACTAAATTCAAAAGCAGAAAAGATTAAAATACAAAACCAATAGCAAGTCTCTGGAGGTTTCTTTCAAAACACAATAACTCATTCTAGTCTGACAGAAACTGAAATGCTACTCAAACCAAAGGGAAGGGATAAATGGGAATTAGATTACATTTCAGATTTTTCCAGTACCTAGCGTAGTGGTTACGAATGGGGCTGCTAACCTCAAGGTCGGCAGTTCGAAACTACCAGTGGTTTCACGGGAGAAAGATGAGGTGTTCTGCTCCCATAAAGATTTACAGCCTCAGAAACCCTGTACAGGGTCACTATGAGTCGGAACCAACTCTATGGTACTTAACAACAACATTCTTTGATGAAACTAATTTCAAAATTATACCTAAAACTTAATTTGATTCTAAATAAAAATGCCTTAGTGTGCCCATTATTATAGTCAGGTAATTAGAGAAACTTTTTAGAGTTTGTTTTAACCCATTATTATCCATTATGCTTATGCTGTTGTTGTTGTCAGGTGCCATCGAGTCGGAACTGACTCATAGCTACCCCATGCACAGCAGAATGAAACAATGTCCGATTCTGGGCCAGACTCACTACCACTGCCACACTTGAGCCCATCAATGATGCCACCTGGCCAATCCATCTCATTAGGGGTCTTCCCCTTTTTCTCTGACCCTCCACCTT
>NW_006408537.1:22698925-22704171 GCF_000296735.1 Chrysochloris asiatica | reverse complement strand
TTTGCCCAGAGAATCTTTCAATAACGAAAGTCGAGGCTTGAATTTTTTAATAGTATTAATATTATATACTAGCAATAACTTGGGAGTCCTGGTGTGGTGCTGTGAGTTAATGAGCTGGACTGCAAAGTTGGTCTGAACCAGAAGGTTGATGGTACAAGCTCTTTTATTCTATATGTCTTACTATATGCAGGCTCTGTGCTAAGCACTTTAAATAGTAAGGACTCCTTTTAATTCCAGAAGTAACCCCATTACGTGGGTATGTTCCAATTTACTGATGATGATAACTTTCCTATGGTCAAAAAACTCCTCCCATTGGCTCAAGTATTTGCTCAATTACTTTGACCTCACAGGCACCTACATTCAATTGGTCTAATTTCACATTGTGACAGTACCCCAGGTCTATACAATTTTCAGCTAAACCTGGCAGATAGTTCCTGTGGAGTCTCAGGCTGCTGCCAATCCCTTTACTTCATGCTAAACCTTCCTCCCTTTTCTTGCTTTTCAGCTCCTGGGATTTTTTTTTTTTTTTTTTTTTTTAAGTCTGGGTGCTTGTTCAACCCTGGCAAGGCAGCCTACAGGAGTAGAAGAGTTAATACCCATAGAAACCCTCCTCCACCAAAGGTTGACAAGCTTTAGTGGACTGAAGGGTTAGCTTCCTGTCCTGCAGACGGACAATTGTAAGAGTTCCTCAGACAGCCCTAGCAGGACTCAGTTCCAGGTGCCCATAATGATACACAGCTCAAAAATGTACCTGTCATTAGCTTTTCCTCATTTCCTGACTTCTTCTCCCCTTTCCTCTATTTCTGTTGAAATCTCTTCTAAATACACTATGCCCCCAAGTCAATCTCAAAATCTGCTTTCAGAAGAACCTAAATGAAGTCCCTGATGTCTTCATTGTTGTCCCTGTCCATGATGAATCACTTCAACCAGTTTCTTACCACTACCCAAAACACCCTTGCTCCACTGTCCTTCTGATGGAACCAACCCCAATGAATCCATTGGTTAACCCTAGAAAAATTATACAATTGGGCAAAAAAATAACATGACAAATTCATGGCAACTAACCTCATTCCCTTAAAAACACTTTTGTTGTTGTTGTTAAGTGTTGTTAAGTTGGTTCCTACTCATGGCCTCCTGGTATAGGGTTTCTGAGGAGCAGTTGGTGGATTTGAAGCACTGACCTTGCAGTTAGCAGTCTAGTGCTTATTCTACAGCATCACACCAGAACACCTAAACTACACTGTTCTTGTATCAGTGCCATTGAATTGGTTCCAGCTCATAGCAACCCTACCTAGGTTTTTGGAGTAGTGGCTGGTAGATTTAAACTGCCAACTTTGTGCTTAGCAGTTTACTGCTTATCCTACAGCACCACACTAGGACAAGTTCCTGGTATTATGACTTCTCTTACTCTTATATGACCTTCCCTTCCATAGAGAAAATAGAAGGTGTCATGGAAGGCTTCTCTTGCTGTTGTTGTTAGGTGCTATTGAGTTGAACTTGACTTATTATGATCCTATGCACACCAGAATGAAACACTGCCCAGTCCTTTGCAATCTTTACAATTATTGTCATGTTTGAGCCCATTGTTGCAACCACTGTATTAACTCATCTCCTTCGAGGTCTTCCTATTTTCATTAATCCTCCACTTTACCACACATGATGTCCTTCTCCAGGGATTGGTCTCTTCTGGTAATATGTCAAAAATACGAGGGATGAAGTCTCATTATCCTTGCATCCAAGGAGCATTCTGGCTGTGCTTCCTCCAAGGCAGATTTGTTTGTTCTTTTGGCAATCCATAGACCTTTCACTATTCTTTGCCAACACCATAATTCAAATGCATCAATTCTTCTTTGGTCTTTCTTATTCATTATTCAGCATTCACATGCATATGAAGTGATTAAACATAATCTTGGCTTGGCTTGGCTTGGCCAGGCTTACCTTACCCCTCAAAATGACATCCTTCCTCTTTAATACTTTAAAGTGGTCTTCTTCAGCAAATTTGCCTAATGCAATAAATCTTTTGATTTCTTCATTGCTGCTTCCATGAACATTTTTTTTGTGAATCCAAGCAAAGTCTGAAAAATTCTATCTTTTCTCCATTTATCATGATATTAATTATCGATCCAGTTGTAAAGATTTTTATTGTGCAATCCATACTGAAGGTTGTAGTTTTTTATTTTCATTAGTATTTCAAGTCTTCTTGAATTTCAGCAAGCATTAACACATACAGGTCAGGATTTACAACACATCACAAAATAGAGGTTAAATACGAGATTGAATAAAAAATTATCCGCACTCTGGCTGTAGAATTTGAATCAACTTTTACAAAAGACAAATACATAAGTTTTTGACATGATCTCCTTGCTTTTCAATACACTTTGTCCATCTGTCAACAGGCTTTCACATTCCCTTATTTTAAAAAGTTTTAGGTGAGCTGTGAGCCATGAATGCACCACTGCCTTCACTTCTTCATCAGAGGTGAATCTTAGTCCTCGAAGGGCTGCTTTCAGGGGACCAAACAGGTGAAAGTCTGATGGAGCAAGATCAGGACTTTAGGGTGAATCCTTTAACACCTCCAAATGATGTTTTTGCAGAGTGTCAACAGCCTGAGCAGAGGTGTGTGGACCTGCATTGTCATGCAAGATCATAAAGCCCTTGGATAGCAGTTCTCTGTGTTTAATCCAACAACTAGACTTCAGCTCTTCAGTGAGCATCTTATTGTAACTAACACTGTTGATTGTTAAACCTTTTTTCCTGACAGTGTTCCAATATTTGTCTTTGAGAATCCCAGAAAACTGTAAGCATCAATATTCCAGCTGATGGTTGACTCTTGAAATTTTTCTTGGTCTACAATTGAGGATGTTTCCATTCCATACTCCTGACGTTTACTCTCAGGCCCATAGTGATGATTCCATGTCTCATCACCAGTAACATTTTTTTAAGTTTTTGTTATGAATTGAGTGATAGTTCAATGGCAATACATCAGTTTTACACTCATTGTTTCATTGCAATGATTACAATCCTCTCTGTGCATCATCATTCTAAAGTATTTGCTTCTATTCCTTCTATTCCGGCTTCATGGCACACAACCACAACCACCACCATCATCAAATTTCTCAGTATATATTTAGATGCTAGCGATATATCAGCTATTAATTTTCTTTGTTATCAGAACAGATATTCTTAGAAAAAGAACTTTTCTGTTGCTTTGGTTAACTAATCTATGTAGCTTAGTAGTGTACTTGCTACTATGCTCAAATATATATAATTTTTTTATCTTCGAGTTTAGAATGTTTAAGTGAAAGTTCTAAGTCAATGAGTTCAATTTTGTTCTGACAGCAACTGCAAATGCAGTACTTCTTTTCTTATTCTACCCACCAGACATAGGACAGAATACACAAGTAGATGGGCACAGTCCTCCAAATTTCCAAGTCTGCCCAATACCTCAGATGCTAGTCACAGCCAATGGGTCCCTCAGGACACTCTCACTTCTTACCTGCTGGCTGCACATTTGGGGTATCATAGGATAAGGAGTCCTGGAGTGGCATTGTGCATTAATGCGCTAGACTACAAGGTCGATTTGAACTTCAGGGTGGGCAGTTCAAGCTTATCAGCTGCTCCTCAGAAACCTTAAACAGGGTCCCTATGAGTCGGAATCTACTTGACAGCATTTAACAGCAGGATAAGCACTAAAGTGTGAAGCACAAGGTTAACTCTTTGATCACATCAGTCATGAGAGAAAAATGAGGCTTTCTGCTCCTGTAAAGATTTACAGACTTGGAAACCCCGTAGAGGGTCACTATGAGTTGGAACTGACTCAATGACACATAACGGCCATCACCACTTCCCCTTCAGGATGCCAACAGTCAGCTCATTATAGATTTTCATGAAAGATACAGGATGATAATGGGGGCTTATTGTAAGGAAGTTTTTAGAAAATGGAAAACTGCATTGGTGAGAAAAAGGTAAGGAAAATTGCTCTGAGAATTGTTTTCTATCATGACAATGCACTTGCACATTCTTCAAGGGTACCAAGGGCTGGCCTACCAAAACTTTGTTTACAAATCTTATCCCTTTCACTCTACAGCCCTGATCTTGCCCCCTTTGGTCTTCTTTTTGTTCTCCAAACTCAAAAATCATTTAAAAGGAACATAATTTGAGTCCCTTGGGATGCCAAAACTGCCGTTTTGACTTTGTGTTTAACAGTTCAGTGCTTATCCTACAGGGACATACCAGGATCATTATTAATATAATCACATTTAAATCAGTATATTTAAACCTGTTTTCATTTTTATTCAGTTCCAAATATTTTCAAATTTCTCTTTTTATTCTTTCTTTGACTCATAAGTTATTGAGAGGCATATTATTTATTTTCTAAAATTTGGGGGATTTCCAGAGGATATGTCTCTCATTGATTTCTAATTTAGTTGCATTATGATCAGAGATCATACTTTATGTGATTTTAATCAAAATTTATTATGGCTCATTTAGTAAGCGAATATCATCTATCTTGGTAAATGATTCATGTGCACTTGAACAAATGTGTATTCTGTTGTTGACCTGCTTGTCAATTAGGATAAGTAGATTGATAGAGTAGTTGAAGCATATTGTACCCTTACCAAGAGAGAAGTATTGAAATCTTCAACTATAACTATTTAATTGCCTGTTTATTCTTTTATTTCTGTCAGTTTATGCTACCTGCTTGTTGATGTTCTGTTTTTACATGCATGTAGATGTATATGTTATACTGGCTCTTCATTATTCCTTTCTGCCCTTAGTAATATTCTTTGCCATAGAGTTTATTTTGCCTGATGTTTTTATTTTCACTCTACCTCTCTTATGGTCACTGCTTGCATGATATATCTTCTTATATTCTTTAACTTACAACTTGTTTGTACCTTCAGACTAACATGGGCTTTGTGTAAATAGCTTTCATATGCGCTCACTAAATGGTTTTAGCATATTACTTTAGTTTCTCAAAATATCTCATATAAACATTTATGTGTGTTTGTGTTAAATTTCATTTTTATTTTAGTGGTTGGTTTAGCAACTACAATTTGCATCGTTAATTTTTATAATCTATCGCAGTTAATACTGACTTAATGTCAGTAACTATGCCAGCTTTGTTCTAATGTAGCTTTATTTCCTTCCCTTGACTTTTTTGCTATTATTGTCATATGTTCCATGTTATTACTTCAAAATTGTTTTTAAATAAATTAATATAAAAAAGAGAATATAAATGTATA
>NW_006408537.1:22661475-22698825 GCF_000296735.1 Chrysochloris asiatica | reverse complement strand
AATATATATATTTATAAATGTGAAGCTGTTTTTCTCAACATAACCCACAACTAGTTCAATATACTTCTGAAAGTAATATTTCAAGCTCCTGCTGTGGTTGTAGGCTAAAACACTGGACTGAAAGGCTGGTTTGAACCATAAGGTCATTAGTTCAAATCCACCAGCTGCTCTTCAAAAACTCTATACAGGGTCACGATGAGTCAGAACTGGCTTGACAACACTTAACAACAACAACCTTTCTCTAAAGAATTTTGCACTTTTCAATTTATACCATGTCAAAACGGCAGTTTTGGCATCCCAAGGGACTCAAATTATGTTCCTTTTAAATGATTTTTGAGTTTGGAGAACAAAAAGAAGACCAAAGGGGCAACATCAGGGCTGTAGAGTGAAAGGGATAAGATTTGTAAACAAAGTTTTGGTAGGCCAGCCCTTGGTACCCTTGAAGAATGTGCAAGTGCATTGTCATGATAGAAAACAATTCTCAGAGCAATTTTCCTTACCTTTTTCTCACCAATGCAGTTTTCCATTTTCTAAAAACTTCCTTACAATAAGCCCCCATTATCATCCTGTATCTTTCATGAAAATCTATAATGAGCTGACTGTTGGCATCCTGAAGGGGAAGTGGTGATGGCCGTTATGTGTCATTGAGTCAGTTCCAACTCATAGTGACCCTCTACGGGGTTTCCAAGTCTGTAAATCTTTACAGGAGCAGAAAGCCTCATTTTTCTCTCATGGCTGATGTGATCAAAGAGTTAACCTTGTGCTTCACACTTTAGTGCTTATCCTGCTGTTAAATGCTGTCAAGTAGATTCCGACTCATAGGGACCCTGTTTAAGGTTTCTGAGGAGCAGCTGATAAGCTTGAACTGCCCACCCTGAAGTTCAAATCGACCTTGTAGTCTAGCGCATTAATGCACAATGCCACTCCAGGACTCCTTATCCTATGATACCCCAAATGTGCAGCCAGCAGGTAAGAAGTGAGAGTGTCCTGAGGGACCCATTGGCTGTGACTAGCATCTGAGGTATTGGGCAGACTTGGAAATTTGGAGGACTGTGCCCATCTACTTGTGTATTCTGTCCTATCTCTGGTGGGTAGGATAAGAAAAGAAGTACTGCATTTGCAGTTGGTGTCAGAACAGAATTGAACTCATTGACTTAGAACTTTCACTTAAACATTCTAAACTCGAAGATAAAAAAATTATATATATTTGAGCATAGTAGCAAGTACACTACTAAGCTACATAGATTAGTTAACCAAAGCAACAGAAAAGTTCTTTTTCTAAGAATATCTGTTCTGATAACAAAGAAAATTAATAGCTGATATATCGCTAGCATCTAAATATATACTGAGAAATTTGATGATGGTGGTGGTTGTGGTTGTGTGCCATGAAGCCGGTTCTTACTCATAGCGAGCCTGTATAGGATTTTCAAGGCTGTAAATCTTCACAGGAGCAGAAAGTCTCATGTGTCTCTCGCAGAACAGCTGGTAGTTTCAAACTGCTGACCTTGATGTTAGCAGCCTGACTCATAACCACTACGCTACCAGAGCTCCTTGAGAAATTTGATAGGTTTTCTAACATCAAGTCTGTTGCTGGCAGTCACGAAGCCTGAGCAAATGACATTGTTTTTTATCTAGCTGGGTGAATCTATCTGTGTCTTTTCCATTACTGCCTTTTGGATTTTTAAATGATAAAAGAAAATAACAACTCATAAACCTACTTCAATGGTATTATTGCAATGCGGAGATAAAAAAAAACCCTAACAATTCTATATAAAGTACTATACTAGGAATTAAACTCACCCAGATACTTTTAAAATAATGACCTCACAAGACCATAAGCATGAAGTGGGATAATACCAGTGACTCTACTTATTGAATAGCTCATGTTGAAGAGATTTTTGTCTTGGAAAAATCTATTTGTTGTATCACAAATTGTTTATAATTTGTTTAACTAAATGGATCAGAGTCCAGATTACTGACCTAATTGCATTTGTGACACGAGTCTAATTTAGTTCTCTCTCCAAGGTGGGGAAAGAATTTAATCTAGCGAAAAATGACTTCTATAAAATCAGCTAATATCAATTACTTTAGTAACTAAAAATGCAGATATATTAATAATTACATTCTTATCATTTGGATTATGTTTTAATATGAAGAACATATTCTTTCAAAAAATACTCACTGTTGTATAAAAAAAAACATTTGCAAGGTTCAGCTGACAGTCTACCATTTAAAACAGTTTTAAACACAAAATATTAATACAATTTAATAATTTAGGTGGTTCATAGCATTCAAAGTAGAGAGACGAAGTCTTTGCTTTGATTTAATAACTAACACTGGGCATAACTCTGGTTAAACAAAAACATGGTTTTACATAAGCTCAAGTCATCTGTCATCAAGTGTGTTAAGTCCTGGGTCCTCCACCAATCTAGTTAATCACTATGGCAGGAAAGTTACCCAACTGACACTTGTATAAGCAGTCCAGAATTGGAAGATAAAAAGTATATTTTTTATCTTCAAGTTTAAAATGTTTAAGTGAAAGTTCTAAGCCAATGAATTCAATTCTGCTCTGATACCAACTGAAAATGCAGTACTTCTTTTCTTATCCTACCCACCAGACATAGTCAAAACTCTTTTCTAGAAAGTTAGATCATGGGGGAAACACCATCTTAGGCAGTAGTCAATTATGCTTACTAATATAGTTCCAGAATTTCTAGACTCTGATAAATATAGTGGTACAGAACAAAGATTATATATCAAGTAATGATGCCATGGTTTCTAGGACTTCTAACACATGGCAGTAAAATAATGCATTTGTAGAAATTGTCCCACTGTAATGCATTTACAGGCTGATATTCAACAGCTCACTCTTCCTACTTTGCTTAAAATTATAGTTACTACATTTGTAGTGATATATAATAAAAGGCAAGTGATTTTCAGATTAACTTGAGTCCTAACAGAAATGCAGTGGCACAAAACAAAGCTCCAGGAATTGATGGAATGGAAATGGAAATCTTTCAACAAACTGATGTAACACTGGAGTCACTCATTCATCTATGCAAAGAAATTTGTAAGACAGCTACCTGGCCAACTGATTGGAAGAGATTCGTATTTGTGCCCAATTCCAAAGAAAAGTGACATAGTACAATATTGAACCCATCAAACAATATCATTATTATCACATACAAATACAATTTTGTTGAAGGTAATTCAAGAACATTTCCAGCAGTACATCAGGAGGGTGCTGCCAGAAATTCAAGCCAGATTCAGAGGAGGACATGAAACGAGGGATATCATTGCTGGCATCAAATGAATCTTGGCTAAACACAGAGAATACCAGAAAGAGGTTTATTGTGCTTTACTGACTATGCAAAGGCATTTGACTGTGTGGATCATAACAAACTATGGATAGCATTGAAAAGAATGGGTATTTCACAACATTAAATTGTGTTCATGAGGAAAGTGTACATAGACGAAGAGGCAGACAGTCAAACAGAGAAAAGATAAAAAGTATATTTTTAAAAGATTTTAAATCAGGAAAGGTGTGTGCCAAGGTTGCAGCCTTTCACCATAATTATTCATTCAGTATGCTAAGCAAGTACTCTGAGAAACTGCATTCTATGAAGAAGAATGTGGCATCAGGATTGGAGAAAGACTCGGTAAAAACCTGCGATATGCAAGTGGCACAACCTTGTTTGCTGGACTCTAAGAGGACTTAAAATATTTGCTGAAGTAGATCAAAGACTACAGCCTTCAGTATAGATTTCACCTCAATGCAAAGAAAACAAAAATTCTCGCAACTGGACCAATAAATACTGTCATGATAAATGGAGAAAAGATGGACGTTGCCAAAAATTTTCATTTTCTTTAGATCCACAATCAATACTCATGGAAGCATTAGTCAACAATGAGTTATGGCGTTGGTGAAGAATACTGAAAAGAGCAGAGACTGCCAGAAGAATAAACTTCTTAGAAGAAGTACCAGAGAATGATGCTCCTTTGAAACAAGGACAGCGCAATTTCATCTTTCACACGTCTAGAGCTTCGCACATGTCGTCAGGAAGGATGAGTCCCTGGAGAAATAGATCATGCCTGGTAAAGTGGAGAGTCAGTGAAAAAGTGGAAGAACCCCAAAGAGATGGGTTGTCACTGTAGTAGCAACGATGAGCTCAAACATAACAATTATGAGGATGGTGCAGGGCCAGGTAGTGTTTCATTCTGTTGTGTATAGGGTTGCTATGAGTCAGAATTAGCTCAACATCTCTTAACAACAATAGCAATAAATATTGTTGTTAGGTGCCATTGAGTCTGTTCTAACTCATAGCAACCCTTTGTACAACAGAATGAAACACCCTATGGTCCTGTGCCATCCTCACAATTGGTGCTGTTTGAGCTCATTGCTGCTGCCACTATGCAAATCCATATTGTTGGGGGTTTTCTTCTTCTTTTTTTGTCCTGACCCTCCATTTTATCAAGCATGATGTCCTTCTCTAGGGACTGGTCCCTTCTGATAATATGCAAAATATGAGAGATGAAATCCAGCCATCTTGCCTTCTAAGGAGCATTCTGGTTGTACTTCTTCCAACAAAGATTTGTTTGTTCTACTGGAAGTCCACAGCACCTTTAATATTCTCCTCCAACACCATAACTCAAATGCATCAATTCTTCTATGGTCTTCCTTATTCGTTGCCCAACTTTCATATGCATATGATTCTATAGAAAATACCATGGCTTTAGTCCTCAAACTGACATCTGTGCTCTTAAACACTTTAATAAGGTCCTGTGCAGCAGATTTGCTTAACGCTGTAAGTCATTTGATTTCTAGTCTGCTGCATCCATGAGTTTTCATGGTGGATCTAAGCAAAATGAAGTCTTTGAGAACTTCAAACTTTTTCTCCATTTATCCTGATGTTATTTATTGCTCCATTAGTGAGGGTTTTTGTTTTCTTTACATAACAACAATAAAGAAGGAAACAATACCACGTGATTTTTAAAAGGAGATAGATAATTTAGCAGCAATATATCCTGGGCAATACAACAATATGGTGCCTCTTTGGGTAAGCCTAATTGAGGAATCCAGGTGTGGTGCTGTGGGCTAATGCATCAGACTGCAAAGTCATTTGAACTGCGAGGTCGGTAGTTTAGGCTCACCAGCTGCTCTTTGGAAACCCTATATATAGGGCTGCTATGGGTTGGAATCAACTCGACGTCACTTAACAACAACAAGGTGGTATGATTAGAGTAGATAAAGCATGTGTAGAGACTATTGGGATGTCAGATGTTTTCAAAATTCTTAGGTCAATCTTCCCTTCTCAGATACATTTAGGCAGAGGTACACATTAGATCTCCCACAAATGTCTCCTAAGTGAAGTTTCATTGGGAAGTATTTAAACTAAAAATTTTAAATGATCTCGTAGGCTAAAGATTTGGAACTGTTGCCACATCTAAAACAAATTTTTAAAAATGATAAATCACCTATGTACTGGCATGACAATATTCAAATTATAGCAATATCTGCAATGATATTTTTGGTCCTTTCCAAAATTCTCCATTTCCTTTTGCTGATGAAACTTTATACTGATCTGGAGAGACAATCCAGGCTGTTGCACCTGCTGCCTGGGAATCCTGTGAGAATGACAGCTCAAGAAGGAAGCTCTCCACAGTCATCACAGGCATACCTCAGCTCGGTGGGTGACTCATGGTTCTCCCAGCTTGCTTGTTCCTTGTTTGACCACTGAGCCTGGACTAGAGAGTTCCTTCACTTGTTTTGGCATACAATTTTATATAAAATTTTCTGAGGTCTGTCACTCAATTAGAGTTACCACGGTATAAAAAGCAGAGAGTTTAGTATCAGTGAAATCACCACCTTTCTAAGCTTCAGTTTCCTAACAATACATTTGGTCTAATAATGTAATGCCATCTATTTCTTCGCATTACTGTGAGTTGATGGCTGTGAAAGCTATTTATAAATTACCCACAGATGTTACTTATTTTTGTTAAAATTAAAATATAGATAATATTAAAGTCATGTGCTAATGTAAATTTATGAAGCTGATAGGAGCATTGTGGATATATAAGACAATACTTCTATGGAAGTACAATATACTTAGAAATATACACTGAAATATTTAGAGATAAAGGGGTTATGATTTCAGAAGTCTATTCTCAAATAACAGAAAAGATTTTGTGTGTGTGTGTGCAGGCATGTGCAGACAGTGAGCACGATGATCCAACGAGTAGAAGATACATGTTTTATTATTATTATTATTTTCAACTTTGTGTATACATGAAATTATTTTCATATATAAAAGTTTTCAAAGACTACTTTTGTTGGTATTATTACTATCAAGTCTGTGGTTTAATTGTACTCATTTTCCCTTGACTGAGGAAAGTCTTTCAATTATACATTGACGACCAGCAAAGTTTTTAAACAACTCTGGTGGTGGTGGTGGTTGTGTGCCACCAAATCGATTCCAACTCATAGCAACTGTGTATAGGGTTTCTGAAACTGTAAATCTTTATAGGAGCAGAAAGCCTCATCTTTCTCCCTTGGAGTGACTGGTAGAATTGAACTACTGACCTTATGGTTAGCAGCCCAGCTCTTAATTAATTACACTAGCAAGACTCCTTCAAACCACCTTAAGAGTGTCACAATCAACAATTAACAATATTGCTCCCATTAAATTATTGAAAGCTTTACATAATTATAACATCACTTATCTGGGGCAGTTTTAATCATCAAAAAAGTGGATTGCCTGACAATTGAGTATATAAAGGCTTGATGTTTCTGTCTGGGTAAGATCAGCCTCTGATCATCACCAAATGAGGCAACCACACTGAGCCACAGAGCTTCAGTGGTGAGACGCTTCACTGTGAGCAGCTGTGTTCAGGAAGTCCACAAATTGGAGGCAAAAGTGAAATCAGCCTTGAAGGCAAAAATGAAATCTGGTGGTAGTGGTTCTGTGCTGTGGAGTCGGTTCAGACTCATAGTGACCCTGTATAGCGTTTCTGAAACTGTGAGCCTTTACAGGGGCAGAAATCTTCATCTTTCTCCTGCAGGGTGGCTAATAGTTTTGAACTGCTGAACTTGTAGTTAGCAAACCAAATAGTAACCCATTAAGCTACAGGGTTCCTTGAAGTAAGACATGGTGGTGGTGGTAGTTGCATTCTACTGAGCTGGTTCTCACACTGACCCTGTATAGGGTTTCTGAGGCTGTAAATCTTTATGAGAGAAGAAAATGTCATCTTTCTCCCATGGAATGACTGGTAGATTTGAACTACTGACCTTGTGGTTAGCAGCCCAACTGATAATCTGCTACGCTACCAAGCTGTGGTGTTGGAAGAAGTACAGCCAGAATGCTCCTTAGAAGAAAGGATGGTGAGCCTCTGTCTCTCATGTTTCAGACATATTATCAGGAGGGATGAGTCCTTAGAGAAGGATATCATGCTAAGTAAAGTAGAGGATCAGCCAAAAAGAGGAAAAACCCCAACAAGATGGATTGGCACAGTAGCAGCAGCAGTGGGCTCAAGCTTAACAGTGATTTTGAGGATGGCACAAGACCTGGCAGTGTTTTGTTCTGTTGTGCATATGGTTGCTATGAGTTGGAATTGACTCAATGGCACCTAACAAACACAACCATGGCTCCTTGAAGTAAGACTTCTTGTTGTTAAGTGCCATAGTGTCAGTTCCGACCCATAGCGACCTTGTATACAGTTTCTGAGGAGTGGCTTGTGAGTTTGAACCACCAACCTTGCAATTCAAACCGACTTTGCAGTCCATTGCTTATCCTACAGTGTAGGACTTGCACAATGTGCAGGAGTCTGGCTAACAGATAGAGAAGAGAGTCTCAAGGATACTTTGTTTGTATCAAAGGGATTCAAAGGGTAACTGGAAGAGGTCCCTACTGATCAAAGATGGGACAACTTGAGCATTAACAAGGATAACTGCAATGACTTAAAATATATTAATACTAAAAAAATAAACATAATATAACATAATTGGTAAACATTGGAATATGTTAGAAAACCAACTAATTATTTTGAAAAATGATATTTAAACAGAAAGAATCAAGCATTTACCAAGATTTTCTGTTGTGAACCAGACTAATCAAAGACTGATAGAAATATCCCAGCTAATAAACATAGAGGGAATGATAAAAAAATGATAAAATATCACTACTTGCCATCTTAAGTGACTTAATGTATTTAGGTATTAATTATCAAAGGCTGCTATTATCATTAAAAGAAAGATTTCCAGCTATTATGTAGCTCTTGATTAAAGACCACAAAACCAAAGCCAACCCACTGCCATCAGATAATTCCAAGTCATATTGACCCTGTAGGATAGAGCAGAACTACTACTTATGGTTGCCAAGACTGGACATCTTTACAGGAACAGACAGCTTCATCGTTTTACCATGGAGCTGATAGTGGGTTTGAACCATCAACTTTGTGGTTAGCAGCCCAATGCTTAATCCACTGTGTCACCAGGGTGCCTTATATTTTGTTCAATACCTAATTTTGTACCTAATTATTGGACAAGTTGATACTGTTTTCGACATGATCTGGATGTAAAAACAAAAAATAGGGAGAGGCTATTCGTGTATGGTCTTCCTCTGTAGCCATTAGAGAAAGACTGTTTTTTGTTTTTTTCCTTTTTATAGTGAATTGAGTGAAGGGTTACAGAGCACATCATCATTTTATCCTCAACAATTCGTATGCTTCATTTCATTTCAGTAATTACAATCCCCTCCTTGTAACATCAGCTATCCCACTTCCTGCCTGTTATTCTTGTTTCCATTCCACCTTCTTTCTCAACCTTTCTGAATTTTGTCCTTGAGTAAATGCTGCACTTTTGATCTTGAACAGTTGAACATTCCATGGTAAGTATAATATACTAGTGAAAATTGAGCCACAAGGGTAAGTTCAATAACAAAAAGATGGAGACAGCCTAAATGCCCATCAATGAAACAATGGACAAACTTTGGTATATACAAACAATGTAATATTATGCAACTTTGAAGAATAATAATGAATCTGTGAATCTTTGAAAAGACTAGGATTGCTAGTCAGAAAGAGGTACTGACTCTTTTTGAACAGAATAACATAAACTGCATTGTGTGTTTTGCAGATTAATATTAACTAGGCCTGAAGACCAAATTACTGAGGGGAAATATTTTTGTTGTTTTAGTTGTTATTAGCCATCTAACTGGCTTTCACTCCTGGTGGCCTTATGTCTGATAGAATGAAACATTGCCCAGTCCTGTGCCATCCTCATGATCACTGGTATATTTGAGCCCATTGCTGTGACTATTGGGTCAATCCATCCCATTGAGTGTCCTCATTTTCACTGATCCTTTGCTTTATCAAACCTGATGTTCTTTATTAGTGACTGATCTGATCATCATTGCTTCTAAGGAGAATTCTAGTTTTGTTTCTTATAAGATCGATTTGTTTATTTCTGGAAATCCATGGTGTATTCAATATTCCTTATCAACATCTCAATTCAAATAAATTCATTCTTCATTAGTCTTTCTTATTCATTGTTATTTGAATAGTGGCTGTGCCATGATTCTCTATTAAATCTTTGTTGGTGGTGGTGTGAAGTGCTATCAAGTCTGTTCTGACTCATAGCGACTCTGTATAGGGTTTCTGAGGAGCAACTAGTCAGTTTGAAGCACTGACCTTGTGGTTAGCACTCCAGTGGTTTCTAAATCTTTAGTCAAAACAAGTAGTAGAGGAGATAACATGTAAATTTTATCTGCCTCTGACACAAGCCACATATAAAAGTGCAGTTAATTGAAGAGTCCCATGGTGCAAATGGTCAATATGCTTGGCTGCTAACCAAAAGGTAGAAGGTTCAAGCTCATACAGTGGTACCTGGCAATCTGCTTCTAAACTCTGACACCTATGATGTCATGTATCAGAATTGACTCAAATGGTCATTGAGAAAAACATATAGGAATGGGAAGGAAAGCTTATTGGGAATAATGCTTATTAAATGGCTAATATTTTTTAAATTAAAGTTTCTAGTTTAATAAAATATTTTAAAACAAAAATATCTGTTTTCCACTGCAAGATGAATAATAGCAAATCATTTTAGAGACTTTTCCAGAATCTATATGAGTCACATTATTTAATTAAAAGCTTTGAGATTCCAAATAACTATCCATTTTGCTTACTCAGTTTATTCCTTTCCTTTTAGAAACTGATATTCATACTTAATTTTACACTTGTCATAGTTTCCATTTACTGTAACCTTGGCTTTAGAAGGCCCACTATTTCACTAGATTTTATAGGGCACTTTTACAGTATTAACAATTCTATTCCAGTAGGGATTCTCTGGAATCCTGGTGTGGCATCATGGGTTAATTCACTGGATTGCAAAGTTGCTTTGAACTGCAAGGTCAGTGGTTCAAGTACACCAGCTGCTCCTTGGAAACCCTATACAGGGTCGCTACGGGTCGGAACCAACTCAATGGTACTTAATAACAACAACAATAGGGATTTTCTATAAGAAAAGCAAGAATGTTAGAGGGCTTGGAAATAAGCATAGCTGGAAATGCTTATCAGCAATTAAGAAACAATCCCACAAGGCAGTTAAACACAACTAGGAAGGGAGGTGTTTTCTTAGACCCAACTCTTCGAGGTCAGTGAATGGAAGAACTGTGATACAAATGGTGGTGCTTAGATCACCAACTTTTAGAAAACTTCATAGTCACTCATTCTCTTCACTTTATAAACACTGTACTGTTTGAGAAACCTGTAAACAGGCAATCCTTTTAAGGATCTTAAATAAAATATAAAGTGTTTTGGTAAAGTAGTGGTTATGAGTCGGGCTTCTTATCGCAGGTCAGCAGTTTGAAACTACCAGCTGTTCTGCAGGAGAAAAATGAGGCTTTCTCCTCCGGTAAAGATTTACAGCCTTGGTAACCCTATACAGGGTCACTATGAGTCGGAACCGACTCCACAGCATATCACCACCATATAAGATATATTTGTTTTAAATTTACTTCAGCTATCAGAATTGAGGCTTCTCAGTTGCAAATAAAGATTATTACCTCAGTGTACCCTTGCCAGACTATAGGCAAATGCAATTTTCACTGAGTCAAGAGATTATTGTTTATACCTCTCAGATGGGAGAAAACCACAAAAATAAATTAAGTATTCAAACTATTAATTAATGATAAGGTTATTAATTGGTCATGTAATTCTATTTTTTGAAGGAGACTATAGAGTGAAATATTTGGACAGAGGGTTTTTGTTTTGCTTTGTGATGGTGTAACTAGTGATGTGATGTGCTGTGTGTAACCTTCACTTATAATCAAGAACATCAACAGACCTTGAAGGGACACCTTTGACATGGTGCCTTTTGATTCTGAACCATCAAAATGCAATTTTGTGAAAATACTCAAAGTCAAGCAGTGGAAAGACTTTCTCATAGGTAATTGTGTTCAAATCTGTACTTTGTACAATTTCCAGCTTCCATTACATTAGAGGGCACTGTGGCTTCCTATTGTTAAAATTTAAAAAAATAATAATATTAAGCCAATAATGGAAATTGAAGTTTATTTAATACACAATTTGCAAACTGGGGCAACACTTCCAACTAGACAGTCAAAAGGATTTCAAATTCCAACTTATTGTTGGTAATAACAAACTGCCATAGAAACAGGGCCAGAATTGTTTACAAAACAAATGTGGACATGCACGAATCCATACAGCATTTTCTTGAAGAATAATTCAAATACTTACCAATTGGTCTTAAAACATAACTTCCAGTCTGACCTTTGGAACTGCTGTTGTGGAAAATGCTTAAAACTAAAACCCACACCCACTGCCATTGAGTGACTCTTGACTCTGTGACTGAAGAGGTCAGTGTAGAACTACCCCATATAGTTTCTAAGGCTGTAATCATTACAGAAGCATATTACTACATCTTTCTCCATCAGAGCAGCTAGTGGGTTCAGACTACAGACTGAGTGATTTAACCACTACACCCCCAGAGTTCCTTAGGGGAACCAACTGTTGTTGTTGTTGTTATGTGCCGTGGAGTCGGTTACGACTCATAGCGACCCTATACAGGGTTTCCAAGGCTGTAAATCTACTGTAAATCTTTACGGGAGTAGAACACCTCATCCTTCTCTCATGGAACAGCTGGTAGTTTCGAACTGCTGACCTTGTGGTTCACAGTCTGATTCGTAACCACTAAGCTACCAGAGCTCCTTAGGAGAACCAACTACACATAGATAATTCATTGAAAAAAAAAAAAAAAAAAGACAAACATAATGCCAAAAGCAAATGCTGTTTAAGAATTGGACTGCTAATGGCAAGATCGGTGGTTCAAACCTACCAGATGCTTCTTGGAAACCATATACAGGGTCACTATGTGTCAGAAATGAACCAATGGCACAACAAAAACTGTTTGACTTAAAGATAACTTTCAGGACAGACTCCCTTAAGGTTCAAGGTTTAAAGATTACTTCAGCACAGTAGTTCCAGGTAGGTCATTTCAAACTCAGTGTTTCCAGAAAGCATGGATTTTGTATGAATTAAAAATTCCTTTCCTCATGTATAAGTCCAAGATGGGTAGTACAGACTAAGTTCCAAAATAAGCATTCCTTGAAGAGTGTCTAAGGATTTCCAGGATATACCTGTAGTCAAAGTGTACATACCCTCAGGATCCAGAAGGGAGTTCATTTTCAACAGGACTTCAGGCTTTTAGTACATAGAAGTATAGGTTTAGAGATTAAAATAGCCATTGCTCTTAAACTTTAGTTGTTGTGCAAGGATCTCTGAGGGAAGTTTTTAAATTTCAAATTCCAAGGCACATACCTAGACTTTTGATTCAGAAGCTCTGGGGCTGGGCTCAGAACAAAGGCATTTCAAATAAGCATCCCAGGAAATTCTGATGTAGGTGGTCTGTAGACCACAGTAGGAAATGTGTTGGGTATATTTGTACCCAAAGCTTCTTATTAAAGTATGCCCAAAGTAAAAATCCACTGCCACTGAGTTGATTACAATTTAAAAAGACCCTGGGCATTAGAGTGGAACTGCCCCACAGGGCACATCTTTCTCCTGCAGAACTGCTAATAGGTTAGAACCTTTTGGTTAACAACTGAGCACTTCACGGCTGTGCCACAAGGCACCTCATTAAAATATGTAGCGTAGTAGCTATGAATTGGGCTGTGAACCGCAAGGTCATCAGTTCGAAACTACCAGCTGTTCCGCAGGAGAAAGATGAGGCATTCTGCTCCGGTAAAGATTTACAGCCTCGGAAACACTGTACAGGGTCGCTGTGAGTCAGAAGCGACTCCATGGCACACAGCCACCACCATTGATAATTAACAATTAATAACTTCAGCTTAAACTGAAGCAGACATACACCTTCACATTCCTGATGGATAAAAAGTGTAGTTCATTTTATCCATGTTATTGTTGTTGTTTTGTGCCATTGAGTCAGTGTAGACCCTATAGAAGGTTTCCAAGGAGCAGCTGATGGGGTTGAACCACTGACTATGAGGTTAGCAGTCCAATGCTTATTTTACAGCATCACATTATAGTCATCTATAAGACATTAAACACTTGTACTGACAGCTATATTTTTAATTGGTAGTTTTCTATATATGTTATTTGAAAACAATTAATTGTAATATTTGCTTTCTTCTGGGAATAGAAGATGGACCTACTGCAAAAAAAAATTATTTCCTATTTTCAGTTTTTATAACTAAACAAGACAAAACATTCAAACTCTAGGTTACTAAAGCAAACTCTCTAAGTAGAATATGACATGAAAAGAATATATGCTTTTACAAGGCCCTGAACTGTGTTTTTCAAAGGTCTTAATGGACCCACTGGAGTTTTACAATCTATTAAGTCCAATTTATGTAGGTGGAAAGTCCTTAAATATGAATTTTATGATAATATGCATTTTAGATGTCCCCTGATATATATTATATAAGCTACTAGACATTAATGGCTATTCACTCTGTAAAATTGATAATGTACTTTTTAAAATGACCTAAAAAATTTTAAAAACTCTCAGGAGAACCTTTTTTTGGGTGAAATTTTTTAAATAAAGGAAATTTTCACAATTTTGTGAACAAAATTTAAGGGACTTTGGATGATGTTCACGAAGAGGGAAGGGAACTTAGGTAATGCCCGTGTCATGACTCTTCATGTTTCTACTCTGCTATTTTTAAGAAGTCGTATTTTAATCTTCTTATCATTATGTCTTTATTTTCTGTTTACAATAAGCACTTTTAAGTGGTCCTCATTTTCCCTTTAAACCAGCTCCCCAAAGTCCCTAAGTCTTCTCTTGTCCTTGGTTACCATTGGACAAGGAATGTGTCTATTCAAATGAATATATAAACAACTGATTAAAATGCCTCCACGTTAGTTCGGCATGAATCAGAGAAACTAACATACTGATTTCAAAATTGATATGGGATAGAATACTGAAAATGACCTTAAAGAAGAAGAGCAGTTAAAGGAATTGGCACTACTAAATATCAATTTTAAAAATAAATAACTTAGGTAGTGTATTTCAAATACAAATAGATCAATGAATCAGAATAAAAAGTCTTTCTTCCCTGTCTCATCCTTTTTTTTATTTCTATATTTTATTATTATTTTAAATTGTTACTATTTCTATCTGATCCTTCCACTATCATTGCCATGATCCAGTTTAATTTCATTTCTACATTGGTCGTGGTTATGTGCTGTGGAGTTGGTTCCAACTCATAAAGACCCTGTACAGGGTTTCCGAGGCTATAAATCTTTACGGGAGCAGAAATCCTCATCTTTAGGCTTGCAGCCTGACTCGTAACCACTATTCTAGCAAAGCTCCATTTCTACATTATTTGAGTAATTACCTGTTTTCCATGTGTAACTCATCACTTCCTATGCTTTTTTTCAAAAACTAAAAACTGAAATGCAACATACAAATGATTTTGTTGAAATGTCTAAATTTGATCACATAAAACATATATTTTAATACATATTTGAAAATATTTTCTTATGAAATATTGATTTTCTTATGAAATTTGATTCATATGAGTTGTGTGCTACACATGTAAGGTATAAATTATACCAATAAATCATACTGGTTTTCCTAGAGATATATGTTTTATATCCCTTCCTTGAGACCAGAAAGTTTGTTATCAACTTTATATATAAATCCTTACAAATTTTGTCTACAAATTTATATAATCTCAACTGACAACTGCATACATACATATAATGCAAACCTAACCATATGCATATAGAAAAGATGGACTCTTTTCAAAGAAGGGGAAAATGTAGGAACAGAGATCCAGGTGGTGAGGCAGTCAGATAGATTACAGGATGCAATAGATTGTCTTAAATGGAGGGAAAAGTTAATAGACTATAAGGTAACCCCAAAGAAAGTTAATACTTCACAACTTACTATAAAAATGAACTTCCAAGCAGAACAAGCAAACATGAAAACTAAGAAGAAACAACAAGAAATAGCCCAACAAACACAAATTCAGTGCAAGAAGGCATGCAGAACAAAGGAACGAACAGCACTACCAAAAAAAGTAACATAATGGCAGCAATTAATTCATATCCACCGAAAATTACATTGAATGTCAATGGATTGAAAGCACCAGTGAAGAGACAGAGAGTGGAATAATGGATAAGAAAACAAGACCTTTCAATATGCTGCCTGCAAGAGACACACCTTACACACAAAGACAAAAACAGACAAAAAAGTTAAAGGATGGGAAAAAATACACTAAGCAAACTTACCAATAAACAAGCAGGAATGGCAATACTAATCTCAGATAAAGTAAACTTTAAGACAAAAACTAACATATGAGATAATGAAGGACACTATCTCATGATCAAAGGATCAAGTGAGCAAGATGACATAGCCATAATAAATATCTACATTCCCAATGAAAGAGAACTTAGATATATGAAGCAAACCTTACTAGAATTGAAGAAAGAATTAGCTACATCTACAATTATAGTGGGAGATTTTAATATGCCACTTTCAAAAAGGGACAGAACCAGAAAGAAACTCAACAAAGTTACAAAGGAACTATACAACACAGTCAACGAACTTGACCTCATAGATGTGTACAGAGCATTCAACCCAACAACAACACAATATACATTCATCTCCAGGGCACATGGAACATTCTCCAGAATTGACCATGTGTTAGGTCACAAAGCAAGACTCCATAAATTTACAAACATCAAAATACTACAAAGCATCTTTACATACTACAAAACTAGAAGAACAAAGAAATAAAGTCAAATACATGGAAACTGAATAACACCCTGCTGAAAAGCAACGGGGTAAATGAAGAAATTAAACATGAATTCACAAAGTTCCTAGAAACAAATGAGAATGAAAACACAACATACCAAAACCTTTGGGACACGGTGAAAGCGGTGCTAAGAGGACAATGTGTTGCGATAAATGTGCACTTCCAAAAAGAAGAACCAAAATTAACACATTAACACAGCATCAACAACAATTAGAAACAGACCAACAGAGGGAACCTACAGTCACCAAAAGAAAAGAAATAATAAAGATTAGAGCAGAAATAAATGAGATGGAAAACAGAAAAACTATAGAAACAATCAACAGGACAAGAAGCTGGTTCTTTAAACGGATTAATAAAATTGACAAACTACTGGCAAAACTAACAAAAGAGGGAGAAGACATAAATAACTCTCAATAGAAATCACATGGGCGATGTCACAACGGAACCCAACAACATCAAAAGGATGATAACAGAATACAATGAAGAGTTGTACTCCAACAAATTAAAAAACTTAGAAGACATGGATGCATTTTTAGAAAAAAATGACCTACCTAAACTTACACAGAGTGAAGTAGGAAACTTGAACAGACCTATAACAAAAGAAGAAATTGATCAGGTCATCAAAAAACTCCCAACCAAAAGAAGTCCAGGCCCAGATGGCTTCACGGGTGAGTTCTACCAAACATTCAGGGAAGAACTGTCACCAATTCTACTCAAATTATTGCAGAATATAGAAGAGAATGGAAAACTTCCTATTACTTTTTATGAAGCAAGCATAACCCTCATACCGAAACCAGGGAAGGATGTCACTAAGAAAGAAAATTATAGACCAATATCCCTCATGAACATAGATGCGAAAATTCTCAACAAAATCCTAGCCAACAGGATCCAGCAGCACATCAAAAGTATAACACATCATGACCAAGTAGGTTTTATAAAAGGGATGCAAGGATGTTTCAACATTAGAAAAATAATCAATGTAATCCACCATATAAGTAAGAAAAAGAAAAGAACCACATGATCATATCGATTGATGCAGAAAAGGCATTTGACAAAATCCAACATCCATTACTGATAAAAACACTCAACAAGTAGGAATTGAAGGGAAATTCCCTAACATAATCAAGAGCATATATACAAAACAAACAGCCTACATTCCTCTCAATGGAAAGAATATGAAAGCCTTCCCTCTGTGAACAGGAACGAGACAAGGATGCCCTTTGTCACCATTCCTATTCAATATTGTTTTGGAAGTCTTAGCAAGAGCTATATGGCAAGATAGAGAAATTAAAGGCATCCAATTTGGCAAAGAGGAAATAAAACTCTATTTGCAGACGATATGATTCTATACATAGAAAACCCCAAAGACTCAGTAAAAAAGCTGCTAGACATCATTGGAAGATTCAGCAAAGTGGCAGGGTATAAGATCAACATACAAAAATCAGTTGGATTCCTGTATAGTAACAATGACAGGACAGAAAAGGACATTAGGAAAGCAATACCATTTACAATGGCCACCCCAAGGATAAAATATTTAGGAATAAATGTAACCAGAGAAACAAAGGACTTATACAAAGAAAACTACAAAACACTACTACAAGAAACCAAAAGAGACTTACAGAAGTGGACGAACATACCATGTTCTTGGATAGGAAAACTCAATATCGTGAAAATGTCAATACTGCCCAAAGAAATGTACACATATAATACAATCCCAACCCAGATTCCTACAACACTCTTCAAAGAGATGGAGAAGACAATTACAAATTTTATATGGAAAGGAAAGAGACCCAGGATAAGCAAAGCTTAAGAGAAAGAACAAGGTTGGAGTCCTCTCACTCCCTGATTTCAAAATTAACTACATGGCTACAGTGGTCAAAACAGCCTGGTACTGGTACAATGAAAGATACATTGATCAATGGAACAGAATTGAGAATCCAGAAATTAATCCATCCACATACAGCCAACTGATTTTCAACAAAGCACTTAGGTATATTGTATGGGGAGGAGATAGTCTCTTTAACAGATGGTGCTGGCAGAACTGGAAAGCAATATGCAAAAGATTGAAACACGTCCTTTATTTCATACCCTATACTAAAATGAACTCAGCATGGATTAAAGACCTAAATGTGAAACCCAAAATTATGAAGGTCATCAATGAAAAAATAGGGACAAATGTGAGGGTCCTAATACAGGGAATACAGACCAAATATTTTGAAAATTACACAAACAAAAGTAGACAAAATAGATGATTGGGACATACTAAAAATTTAAAAACTTATGTGCATCAAAAGACTTCACCAAAAGAGTAAAAAGGGAATCCAAAGGAAGGGAAAAAATCTTTTGCAATGACACATCAGACAAGGGACTCATTTCTAAAATATATAGGAAACTACAACACCTCTACAAGAAAAAGACAAATAACACAGTTAAAAATTGGGCACAGGACATGAACAGACACTTCACCAAGGAGGAGATCCGGGCAGCCAACAAACTATATGAGGAAATGTTCACGATCACTAGCCATCAGAGAGATGCAAATCAAAACAACAATGAGATAGCATCTCACACCAGCAATTACAGCAAAGATAAAAGTGTAGAGGACAATAAATGCTGGTGAGGATGCGGAGAGACTGGGACCCTCCTACATTTTTGGTGGGATTGCAAAATGGTCCAACCACTCTGGAAAACAATATGGTGCTTCCTCAGAAGTTTGAAAATAGAAATACCTTATGATCCAGCAATTCCTCTACTTGGTATTTACCCACAAGAAATATGAGGCATAACATGAGTAGATATATGCACACCAATGTTCATAGCAGCACTGTTTACAATAGCAAAAAGATGGAGACCGCCTATGTGCCCATCAATTGAAGAATAGATAAACAAATGTGGTACAGACACACAATGGAATACTATGCTACTTTGAAGAACAACAAGGAGGCTGCAAGCCGCCGCATAACATGGATGAACCTTGAGGACATTATACTGTGTGAAAGTAGTCAGTCACAAAAGGATAAATACTGCATAGGACCATTATTGTAAAAGACTAATAAAAAGAATCCACCCAAAAGGGGAAAACAAAAAACTATATATATAATTGCTGATCACCGTGATATATGGGATGAGAGGAGGGGAGGGAGGGGAAGATAGAGCACAGGGTGGGGAACAGACACAGGACATCTTGGGTGCTGGGGTGGGGGGGTGGGCAATACACAAGAAGGGGGAGGGAAACCGAAGAACTAGGCTGAAGGGAGAACAGTTAGGCAGGATCGCATGGGCTAAGTGGGACAGAAGTAAATGATGATGTATGCACAACCTTGGAACAGGCTTCAGGATACAGGGATTGAGGCATGGTTTGAAAGGGTAAAAGAGGGGAATAATGTTAAGATGCTTGGCTGTCTTTTGAATCTTGGTTTCCCTTGCCTACCATTGTGAAATAGACACTTAGGGGTAAGGGAAGGAATAGCCAGAAACATCCCAATAGAAAGCTTGTACATCCGTCATCAGCCTATAAGTGATTGGAATACCTTAAGGGGGCTAGAAATTGCCCAGTGAAAGAGACCTCCTGTGGAGTTTTTGCATTGCATAAGACCATAGGTGGAAACCAGAATCCCATCCAGAATTGTCTGAGGTGGGAAATTTCCACTGGAAAGAATGAGTAGACCAGTCTGAGGTGGCTAGAAGAACAGAAGATACTTCATTAAGAAAGACCAGGAGGAAAAATAAAAAAACAATAATGGCAGTATGATGGATTACTAAAAGAACAAGTAAGCTGTTTGCCTGGGAGCCAGCAAGGCAAGTGGTCCGGTCCCCTCAGAGCAAACTCCCTTCCAAGACTAAGACTCAAGGGGAATACAGGCATGTAGTCTAGCTGGTGACGATGCTGGTCACCTTTATAAGGAGAAAAGGGGGGAAAAAAAACAGCAATGAAGTTGGGATCTAAGTCCAACCACATTCAATAGACTCCTGTGAACCCGGGTGTAGATCTGGATGGACAGCAGTTACAGCATGACCCGGAGACTCCTGGGCCCAGGGGCAGTGATGTGGCCACAGAGGACTGGAGTGGAGAGTGAAGCGTCCAGCTGATATGAAGTGAGGGGATATGCCCAAGAGCACTCATACATGCAGATAGTACCCACTTGACCTGGCTTCAATGACTGGATGATCAGAACTCGACTAGAAGAAGAAAGATAAGGGAAGAGAAAAAAGAAAGAAAGAGTAACCTACTACAATTGGATGAACTTTACCTATATGTTTGGATGTAGTAGCTCAAAAAACAGAACAAATCTTTACAGAGAGGCTCATTCCCACCCCCTCAATACACAGGGTTGGGCAACTTAGACATTGGTTACCCAAAAGTGGGGGCAGGCTATAAAAGCAAGAAGTGACTGGTTTACAAGCTTTCAAGAGGGAGCCTAGTTCCAGATGGGGCAGGGGTAGGCAGAACCTCCACTGAATTATTTCCAAACTGTTGGGACCGAGCTGGCAAAAGGAAATGGGGATAAGACTCTTGTGGTACAATATTGAATAATTGCCAACAGGACTGACTGTGAGGGTCAGAAATGTAGAGGTAGATGTTTTTTGACAAAAGGAGGGGAATGATTGATTTTGCAGACCAGAAGCAGAGGTCCCTGGGACCCTCAAGTGAGAAGAGCGGAGAGCGTGACCCTACCCAGAGAGGCAGTGATGCCAGGGATGGAGATAGAAATTATGACGTGGACAGATGAAGTGGCTGGGGACACTGGACTCAGGGAAGGAGAAGGGCTGTGTGCTGGTGGCTGGGGGGAGAGCGGCCAACCTGTGGGGTGTATCCTTTGGTTATTTGATGAAGCATGGAGGGAATTGTGATTATTGCAATGAAACGAAATATGATAGGATGAATGGAAAACTGATGTTCTCCCATGGAAACCCACATAATTCACACTAAAAACTTTGCAAAAAGAATAGTCCATTAATTTCAGTTTTACTTGGAGACTTTATTAGGATTGATTATTGAATGTTATTAAATGTTTCAGTATCTACTGATACAATCATGTAATTTTTAGCCTTCAATTTATTGATGTAATGGGGAATGTTGATAGAGTACCTTAACTTGAATCCACCTTGCATTCCTAGTCTTACCCTACTTGATCTTTCTTTTGTAGAGTAACTAATTCTAATCCTATTTGCTAATATTTTATTTAAACTATTTGCATTTACATGTATATAGACGATTTGGTTACAATTTTCTTTTTGGTTTGTATTAAAATTATGCTGATTTCTTAAAAGCTGTCCTTTTTGTAATTTGCTGCTGCTCATGTGTGCTGTCCAGTCAGTTTCAACCAACAGACTCATGCTATTGTTGTTCAGTGCTGTCGAGTCAGTCCTGACTCAGCTACCCCATATAGGGCTTACCGAGGCTATAAATTTTGTGGGAGCAGAAAGCCTCATCTTTCTCCTGTGGAGTGGGTAGTGGATTTGAACTGCTGACCTTGCAGTTAGCAGTCCAATGTGTAACCCACTACAATAACAGAGCTTCTTCTTCTTCTTCTTTTTTTTTTTTTAATAATGTCTAGAATAGTTTTAATAACATTGCCTAAATAAATCCTGTAGAAAACTCAATTACTACTGGTACCTTATTCAATATAGTTGTTGTTGTTGTGAAGTTCTGTTGAGTCAGTTCCCACTCATAGCGACCCCGTATAAGGTTTCTGAGGAGGAGCTGGTGAGTTTGGACCATCGAACTTGTGGTTCAAACTGACCTGATGGTCAATTGCTTATCCTTCAGCACCACACCAAAACTCCCCTAATTCAGTGGTAGATAACCAGTTATCACTTATTTCTATGAAGTTTTATTTCTATGAAATTACCTCTTCAGTTTCTTCTACAGTAATTAGTTTAGTCATATTTTCCAGTTCTTGGTCAATTTTTCTCATTTTTTTTTTTTTTTTTTTTTTTTAGGAAATCATCTTAATTTGATTTCTCAAGATTAGACAAAATTGTTTTAGTGTGTCTACTGCCTGTGGTCATATTTTCTTTTCTACTCTTAATTTTGGTTTTTGTTTTCTATTTTTAATTAAGTTTTATTGATTGTTATGTTGTTGTTCAGTGCCATTGAGTTAGTACTGATTCATAGCAACCTTCTATAGGGTGTTTGAGGCTGTAAAACTTTGCTAAAACAGAAAGCCTTACCTCTCTCTTATGGAGTAGCTGGTGGGCTCAAACTGCAGTACAGCATTTATCCTACAGGCCCAATGTGTTCCCATCTATTGTTATGTTGTTGTTGTTGTTAAGTGCCAGCAAGTTGGTTCTGACTCATATTGACCCTGTATAGGGTTTCTGAGGCACAGCTGGTGGATTTGAACTACCGACCTTGTGGTTAACAGTCCAGTGCTTATTCTATAGCATCACACTAGGACTTCATTTTCTATATGATATTGTTGTTGTTATTAACTGCTGTCAAGTCGGTTCTGACCCATAGCAACCCCGTAAAGGGTTTCCAAGGCTGTAAATCTTTATGGGAGCAGAAAGCCTCATCTTTCTTCCATGGAACCACTGGTAGTATCAAACTACTGACCCTGAGGTTAGCAGCCCAACTCATAACCACTACGCTACCAGAGCTAGTTGGTGTAAAATTATGGTACCTACCATCCCTTACCACAGCCCTCTCTACCCAGTTAAGTTCAGTAATTCATTGTAAAGGCTGTACAGAACTCAGAGACAGTTATGGTTATGGTGCTGTAGAATAAATATTGACCTGTTAACCTCAAGGTTGGCAGTTCAAACCCACCAAACATCCTAGGAAACCCTATACAAGCTTGCTATGAGTTGGAACTGACTCGACAGCACTTAACAACAACAATGGGGTTTATTAGGAAAGTTAACAGGTTACAGTTTAGGGTCAGAAATACTCAAGGTACAGTTGTTCAGATTAGGACAGCCTCTCCTTAAGCATTCCCCAGGCAGTTTTCTCTCTGCCCGGACAATCTTACAGAGCTCTTTTAGGGCTGCTGATAAACATCCACAGGACACAACTCCACCTCAACCGGAAGGAACCTGGCTCTAGCTCTATGGGTCCGCAAGCCTAGCTCCTCCAATTAAATGCTTGAAGGCATCCCGCTTCATAAGCAAACTACCTGTCCAAAGTCACTCAATTTTACTTGCTCTGTGGGTTGGGAAGCCCATTGCTCTGTTTGGTGTTCTGACTCTTGGTTCCACTACTGCTGTCTCTCTGTCATTCCTCCAATATCACAGCTTTCTGTCTGTGGGTTGAGGAGGTTCAATGTGGGGTCCAATGGACATGCTCCACCCACAGCTTCTCTGACGTTAGTGAGTTACCCCTTCCTGCTTCTGACGTGGCTCATTTTATACCCATGCTAGAGTTCCAAGATTTTATAATCATGATTATCCCTGTTAAGACTCACAACTGATTCATATAATCTATCAGCATCTTCTCCCACCTTCCTTACCTTCCCATTTGATGGGAAGACTATGGTTAGAAGAGACATTAAATATTTCACTGCACCACAGTTGGTCTTTTTAGTGAACCAACTTTTAGTTTTGTTTAGCATTTCTACAATTTGGAATGTGTTCTATTGTATTAATTTGAGATGTCACTAATAGTTAAGTGCTTTGTTGCTAAAGCTCAGTGGGAGAAACACCAGTGATTTGCTTCTATAAGATTAGAGGGAAGAAAACTGTATGGAACAGTTCTGCTATGTCATATGGGATCATCATGCAGCAAAATCATACACTGTTTTATTTAGTTAATTTATGTTGCTATTTTTTGTTATTATATAAGGTAGAAACTTATTTCCTTTATTTGTATATTTCCTCCTTTATAATAAACAAATTTTCACCCTATTATAGCCTTTGATATGTTTCATATGTTTGGTATAATGTATTTTCCTTTTTACTTATTTCTATGAAATTTTATTTACTCCCTTGCTCATGGGCAATTTAGTAGTGTTTTTCTTCTTCAATTCTTATTTACTTTGTTATTTTTTATGTATAGAATGTGTCTTGAAATATTTGTTTCAAGAAAAATTTGGACTTAAATTTTTTTTTAACCCAAGACCATAATTAATTTTCTAAATGTACCATGAACATGAACAATTAATATTATATATTGATACTATGAAGTCCTGGTGTGATGCTATTGTACATACTTACCAGTAACAATTCCCTCCCCACAATTTTGACAACTAATATTGTCTCCAGGCTTTGCCAGTTGAGAACCAGTGCTCTAGCCTAAGGAAAACAAAGTGGTTTGCTCAGTCCTGAGTAGTGGTCAAGACTCATGGGCTGCAAGAGGCAACAGCACTTAAACTATTTTGCAATATAGCAAAAGATGTAGCGGCCAGTCCAGATTATACTTGGAATCTCTGGCCCCGTCTTCAAGAATCAAAAGAGGGCATGAAAGACCTATAGACTGATCATATACTGATCACTTCACAGTGATAATACACAGAATCTCTGAGGATTCTTATGATAACACACTCCCACCCTTCAATAAAATTTCGAGTTTCTATACATTGTAAGAATTAATAGTAATAATAATAAATTATAAAGCTTTAGGAATACCAAGGAATGACAAGCAAAAACTTGAGCCTTTCAAAAGAATGTCAACTTCCCTAATCTTTTACAAAGTTCAGACTTCAGACAATGGAGGAGATCAGATGGATTTTGTCTGGTGGGTCTTATGGAGGGGGGTGGGTTGTTAAGAAACATCAAGGATTCCCAGTGTACTGGTTGTTTATGGGCTAGATAGTGCCCCTACCAGAATAGAGAGAGTTAAACACGTCAGCTGAACACCTGGAAGGACCCTTTTGATGCTATTTCTGGCAATTTTCCAGAACTGTACTTCAGTCAGTTTGTAAAATGTCCCTTTCTTTTTATCTCTGGTGGTCACTGCTTTTCTTGTTTATTAAGTCATATAATATAGGACATCTAGTTCTGTAAACATTTCGTACTCTGAATACATTCTTTCATTTTTCTTTTCCTGTTCTAGAGAATTCTTACCCATGCTGCAAGGCCCATTTTGATTCCATTCTCAAACTCACCTCCTATTTTTGTCAGAGTTATATAAGAAAATAACTCCTTTCCCTTCCTGCAGAATCCTGTTCAAACCACCACTTCATAAAGCCTCTTTGAAAGATTTTTTTTGCTTTTTTCATCTGTTAGAAAAGTGCTGAACAGAGTATCTGCAATACAGTAGGTATTAAATGATTGAATAAATGAATGGTTCAATAGACAAATATGTCCTAAAACCTAGCATGAACTTTAAGGAAAACTTCCGTATCATGTTAGACTGCAGGTAACTGCAAATGGCTTTGAAAATAAATTGAAGACCTTTTAATTCACTAATCTAGCTAACCACCCTTGAGACCAGGAAAGACATTAAGGTAGAAAAGAAGAGATTAAGGACAGATAACTAAGATATCATGGAAATTAGTCACTGACCTGAATCTCCAAAAATCTTGAAGGAAAGGTCTAGACATAATAATTTGTCCTTATTTAAGAAATACACATAAGGGATGACTAAATTTAGTAATTATCCCTGGTAAAGTTCTAGAGTTACTAAATAAAGCTACTATTAAAGAGCATGATAATTATCAAGAGACAATTGTTGTTGTTGTTGTTGTTAAGTGCCATCAAGTCGGGTCCGACCCATAGCGACCCTGTACAGGGTTTCCGAGGGTGTAAATCTTTACGGGAGTAGAAAGCCTCATCTTTCTCCCGCGGAGCAGCTGGTAGTTTTGAACCGCTAACCTTAAGGTTCGCAGCCCGATTCGTAACCACTACGCTACCAGAGCTCCTTATCAAGAGACAATATGATGTCAAAAAACAAAACCATGCAAGTGTTATGTTATTGGCTTATTTAATTCAGTAAGCCATTTAACAAAATTCCTAGGATGCATTGGACAAATGTGGATTAAGTTACACTGAGGTAAGTGAACAAGGAGATGAAAAAAGCTGGTCACTACATTTTTATTTATGTTTGGTGTTACCTAGAAAGAGTAATCCAGCAATATACCACAAAACTATGCCTAAGATGTTATTTTATTTAATATATATATCAGTTATTTTTAAAACCCAGAGTTCTTATATATAAAATTGATGGCTATTACAAAACTGAAAAAGTTGACTAAAAAATAGTTGCCAGAATAAATAGTTAAAAATTGATAAGTAGGAATGCCAGGTTAAGACCTCTGCCCCAAATAAAAGTTAGCACAGATAAATGTAAATGCTTACATTTTGATTCAAGAAAACTGCCTGAGAGCAGTAAAGTGGTCTTTTATATTTTGAAGACCATCTATGCTAAATATTTGTGATCCTAGAGATGATCTAACCTATCTTTTTTTCTTTAAAGATGAACACTTTGATGAAGCCATACCATTAGCTAGAGTCAGAACCAAATTAGAACTCGACTCTACTACATCCAAGTCCCTTCACTCTGCCTATTTTTTTCACTGCTCTAAATATACTAAACACATAAAAAGGAATAAAACCTAAACCTATATCCACTCTGAATATCAAATTTAGCTGTAAGCTGATGAGCTATAGCATTGCTAGATAAAGTCTGCAAAGACTATGAGGAATCTACAAAATGTGTCCTAGGAAGGACGATAGAAAAACCTGAGGTAATAACATGAAAATATTCTGGAGGATATGGCAGCTGTCATCAACTCTTCAAGAGATTGTCAGTCATTTGGAAGAAGGAATAATCTGTGAATGCATTGTTCTTAAGGATTAAACTGGGATAAATGGTTAAAATAGTAGGAAATAGATTTTGGCTTAAAAAAGAATTCAGAGTTATCATCTGTTACTAGCATTAATGAGCAAAGCCTGGTTGACCAGCTGCTAAAATATGCATAAAAGATGAGAAGCAATGTAGTAGTCTCCTATGTTCTCTCTAACCTAAAAAAGAACTCTTGATTCAACTTGAGTTTATCGGTATTATGAGTTATTATGTGCCCCAGCACTGTGGTTTTAGCCACGACATCAACTGCATGAATCATCTGTAGACACATGTAAATCTAAAGTGGGTGGAAAGATCATTATCAGTGAGCTACTGAAATACAGCCAGCTGGTGAAGCCATCTGCATTGCCATATTCTTCCCCAGGGCTGGACAAGTGCAGGTACTTAAAATAACATTCCACAACATGTTTGCTGAAAGCATTCATGCTTTAACATTTTGTCTTTATTTTTGAACACCTAGTGTGATTATCAGCTATAAATGAAAACATCAGAAAAAGAAGAACAAGGAAAAATGTAGAAAGGACACAGCAAAATGCTAATTGTTTTCTGTCTCTTGTCTCACTCATCCTCTGCTGTTATTAGAACAGATCATTGGTGGAGAGTTACTTGTATGGCTTAAAGGGGATTGTGAAGATTAGCAAGGAAAAATAAAGATCAAGGATAATTTCTTTAAGGTATTAGACTAAGAAAGAATGGTGGTGGTGGTGGTTATATGCCATGGAGTTGGTTCCAACTCATAGCAACCCTGTATAGGGTTTCCAAGGCTGTAAATCTTTACAGGAGCAGAATGCCTCATCTTTCTCTTGTGGACTGGCTGGTAGTTTCGAACTGCTGACCTTGAGGTTAACAACTTGACTATTAACTTAAATCAAGACAACAACTTGTGATGCAGCCAGTACAGCACGCATTTGGAACAACAGCTGCACTGTGACACCTCTGCTATCTGTGCAGCAGAATTCCACTGTCTCCGCCTGCTGGGTCACACGTGTTGAGCAATTCCTATAGAGTGAATTGCTTTACCACTGGATGTGAAAAAGGACTTCACAATAAAAAAAATGCACCTGTCATCTAATATTTGGTAACGCTGAGTTAATTAGCTCTTTACCATCTGGAATGTACCTCCAACAAGGAGCTGTGGTTAATAAACTGTAATTATTAAACAAGATTTACTGAAAACAGAAATGCTAGGTATTTGATGATTATGTTAAGCAATTGCAAATGCGAGCTTAATTTTTAAAGCCATTCCATTTGTTTATTTTTAAAAAACAAGTTTAAAAAAAAAAATACACCAAAAATCCTGTCACAAAATGTGAGGATTGCTACCTTATTCTTCATGTAAAACTCAGTCTCATTCATAAATTCTCAGGAGGCGGAATTGAATAATAGATATTTCCTCACTTTTGAGTATAAAATATTATAGAATCAGTTACTCACTGATTCTAGAATCTTATAAATATGTATTTATATTAAAACATTCTTCTCAGAGCTGTCTGAAATCTCAAGGGGAGAGAAAAGAGGGAAGCAGCCTTGAATGAGATGAAAGTAAAACAAGTGGGTGGTAAAATTAACTAGAAGGTATGGAAGGGAGCACAAAAAAGAAATGAAGAAGTTAAGTCTATGATGTCGGCAGATTCTGAGAATGGAGAAAATGAAGACTAAAACACAAGAGCAGACCCTTGTGACAGCTCTGGAGACTGAAGCTAAGAAATAGGATAATTGGAGTAAAGGTCAAAAAGAGTAAAATCAAAATTGAGAAAGATTATAAAGTCATCATTTTAGAATGCTCAGCACTGATTAATGAAAAACTATCAAAATCAAGTAGTCTTAATCTTAAGGCAATGAATTGCTGGGTCTGGGCGCTCAGGATCATAGTCTCACGGGACACCGTGGTCAACTGGCATAGCATAGTCCACAAAGACAATGTACTATATCGTACTTTGGTGAGTAGTGTCTGGGATCGTATATGCTCATGAGCAGCTATTTAAGGTGCAGTTATTGGTCACTCCACATGCAGAAGAAAGAAGAAGAATGAGAATTGAAGAGGCTTGGAATCAATTAGCCCAACATACTAATGGAACATGTAAACATCAGTCTCCACAAGTCTGAGACCAGAATTTGATAGTGCCTGGCTACCACTGCCAACTACTTTAAAAGGGATCACAGTAGAAGGGCCCAGAGAGAGCAACAGAATATGTGTAACAAAACTCAAAATTATTGAAAAACAAAACAAAAAGCGCTTAATGGTCAGAAAGAAAGGGCTGGTAAGAACACAACAGAATATTGTCTTATAAAGTGCTGGAATACATACCTTAGGAGGCACTCAAAATACACAGTGGCTACAACAATGAATTGGTGAATATCAGTGATTGGGAAGATGGCACAGGACAGGGAAATATTTTGTTCTGTTGTATAAGGGGTCACCATGAATTAGAGTTGACTTGATGGCAACTAACAACAGGTGAAATTAGTATCTTTTTTTACTTTTAAGCACATTTAGAACATTGAAGCACACTCACTTTCTTGAACACTTTCATCTTCTACCTGGTTAACATTCCCTCCTGATTTTCCTTCTATTTCTCTGAATACATGTTTTTCTTTCTCTTCTACTACTTAACTTCTCAATGTTTGAGTTATTCAACTCATAGTTCTACTACTGCTTACTTTCATTATTCAATCTAACCCACTCCCATTGCTATTTACAATGCCAGAGCTGAACTTTTTTTTTTTTAATTCCAGATTTACTTGGATGTCTGAAACTTGTGATCAAAGGTATTTTTTTTTTCCAGTGAGAAATGGCTAGAAGCCTGAGAATCAACTTTAATACCAGCATCTCCTGAACCCCCAAATCAACAAAATTTGTTGCTGTGATCTCTGAATTGTATCTCAAATCTGTCTACTACTCTCCATTAAAGTCATAGGTCACAGGCATCTCTTGCCCACTACTACAATCACTTCCTAAGTGGCTGCCTTACATTCATCCTTTCCATTTTCATTTCTTTCATCAAACTACTGTAAGGTATGACACTCAGAGAGAATTAAAGCAATTAACATGGGGAAGCCAGTCATTATGTATATTTAACAGGAAACAATCATATGCATTTCATTTCTGCCAATTGGAGAACTAGTAAAGTCCATATAATTAGCAATTAAAATCAATAAGACAATTGAGTAAAGTAGCCAAATACCAGATACAAAAAACCCCCACACCATCCTAATGTTATCAAGTTGATTCTAAATCATAGTGACACTTTTGTTATTGTTATTGTTGTTAGGTGCCATCGAGTCAACACTAAGTCATAGTGACCTTATGCACAACAGAATGAAACACTGCCCAGACCTAGACCAACCTCACAATCATTGCTATGCCTGAGTCCATCGATGTTGCCACTTTGCCAATCCATCTCGTTGGGGGTCTTCCTCTTTTTCTCTGACCCTCCACTTTACCAAACATGATATCCTTCTCCAGGGACTAGTCCCTCCTAACAGTATGTCCAAAGTATGAGAGACTAAGTCTGGCTGCCCTGGCTTCCAAGGAGCACTCTGGCTGTACTTCTGTCGGTACAGACCTGTTTGTTCTTTTTCAGTACATGGTACTTTCAGAGTCAGCAATTCAAATTTACCAGCTGCTCCACACGAGCGGAAAGACTTTCTACTCCCATAAAGATTTACAACCTCGGAAACCCTACACACGGTTGCTATGAGTCAGAACTGACTCGATGGCACACAACCACCACCATCACACAAGATAAACATTTTTTAAGAGCAAGGAAAGGAACTTTCCAGAGGTAGATGTTAAAGTATATTGTTGTTGTTTCATTGTTAAGTGCCTTATGAGTTAAAGCATATTATGAAGGTTAAAATAATTCAAATACTGTGGTAGAAATGTAATAATTAACACATAGAATGCACAATCCTAAAATAATTTTACAATATAAGAGTTTTTAGGTGCCTTAGAGTTGGTTCTGACTCATAGTGACCTGATGGACAACAGAACGAAACATGCTCACTCCTGCACAATCATCATAATCCTTGCTGTTTCTGAGCCCACTGTTGCAGCCACTGCACCAATCCATTTCGCTAAAGGGCTTCCATTTCTTTTCTTTTCTTTTTTTTTTGCTGACACTCTATGTTAAGGATAATGGCCTTCTCCAGAGACTGGTACCTCCTAATAACATGTTCAAAGAAGGTGAGATGATGTCTCACCACCCTCACTTCAAAGGAACATTAGGTTGTACTTTTTCTAACAAAGATGCATTCAGTCTGCTGGCAGTCTATGTTATATTCAATTTTCTTCACCAACACCATAATTCAAATGCATTGATTCTTCTTCAGTCTTCTTTAATAATTGGGCACCTCTTGTATGCATATGAGATGCATCTTATTCTTGAAAGCAACAATTTTACTCTTAATACTTTAAAGAGGTGTTTTGCAGTAGATTTGCTCAATACACTATGCTATTTGGTTTCTATTTTTAATTATTTTTTTGGCAGAGAGGGGGAGAGGCAGAAGTAAGAAGTTAGGGTTTGGACTATGGCTAGGTCCAGGCCAGGCCTAGGACTTCATTTAGTGTTAGGTTATGGTTTTGACTAAGGTTCGTGTTCGGGATAGGGTTGGTCAAGAGCTAAAAGTAAGGCTTGATCTAATTTCAGGGTTACAATTAGGTTTTGTTTATTTATGCATTTTTAGTTTTTTATTGTTGCTTTATTTCTTGACTGATGCTTCCATGGCACTGATTGTAGAGCCAAGCAAAATGAAAATTTATTGACAACTTCAATCTTTTCTCCATTTGTCATTATGTTATTTATTGGTTCCATTGTGAAGGTTTTTGTTTTCTTTACGTTGAGGTGTAATCCATAGTTGTTGGGAGTCTTCCTGTTTTTCTCCAACCCTCCACTTTACCAAACATGATATCCTTCTCCAGGAATTGGCCCCTCCTGACAATATGTCCGAAGCATGAGAACAAAGTCTGGCCACCCTGGATTCCAAGGAGCATTCTTGCTATACATCTTCCAACACAGATTTGTTTGTTCTTTTGGCAGCTAATGGTACTTTTAAAATTATTGTCCAACACCATAACTCAAATGCATTAATTCATCTTTGGGCTTCCTTACTCACTGTCCAACTTTCACATGTATGTGAAGCTACTGAAAATGTACAGGTATGCATTGCTTACTGTCTATGACACATTCTGTGAAATAGGACATTATGTGATTTGGACATTGTGAAACACCATATTAAAACCTTATGGCAGCTGCATCCAGTCATCTACTTCACCACTGCTGCCTCGGCCAGAGTTGTTGGCAATGTCTGCAATAACTGGCAGCCTCTCTGACAGTGAAAGCAGAGTAAGAGGAAGCAATGGGGGAGTGGGGGGAGGAGTGCCACTTCATTGCCTGCTGTTCTCCCAGCCTGAGCAACAGGAGGAATCCAATGCTGCTGCCAGCTGCCACCTGCTACTAAACAAAACCTGAGAGTCCTTACTTATAGACACAGCCTCTATCTCTCATGCCTGTACCCCATTCATGGTCCAGTGCTGCAAGGATCTAGGTACGGCTTTTGTTTTTGTTTTAACAATTTTTGTTGTTGTTGAAGTATTGTTGAGTCAGTTCCGACTAGTCAGTTCCAACTCAAAATCACTATGAGTCGGTACCAACCTGACAGCACCTAACAACAACATTATATGGTTATTATTAATTTTTTACCCAATTGTAAATTCTAACCTCTGCCTTCAGTTATTGAAACAAGGTGATTGTTGTTAGGTGCCATCTATTCAGTTCCGATTCATATCCACCTTGTATAGGGTTTCTGAGTCTATAAATCTTTACAGGAGTCCTGGTGTGGTGCTGTGGGATAAGAACTGGATTGCTAACTGTAAGGTTGGTAGTTAAAACCCACTAGCAGCTCCTCAGAAACCCTATACAAGGTTTCTATGTTTCGGAACTGAGTCAACGGCATTAGCAACAACAACAAATCTTTACAGAAGCAGAAAGCCTTATCTTCCTCTCTCAGAGCAATTGGTAGTTGTCCAGTTCATATTTTAAAATGCCACTATGGCTCCTCAGTGAAGCAGGTTTGCTAATGGTTTTGGTTATTTTTGCCATTTTAGTGAGTCAGGATTAGGGTGAGATGTATCACTCTTACTTAAATCACCACCGTTACACAGTTCACAACTCTTATCTGCTGTAAGGAGAGTTTCTCTAGGCTGAAAGAGAGAAGGATCTCAGTACCACCATGAAAGAAGAGCCAGAGGTGGAGTGTATTCTTTGGACCTGGGGTTCCTGCTCTGAGAACCTTCTAGAGCTAGGGGAAGATTGATAACAAGATACATGGAGATCGCCAAGGGGTGCCAGAGGCCACAGATGTTAAAAGGAGATAAACACTTTCCCCCAGTGCTGACACAGAGAAAGCCTTCCTCTTGAGCTTGAACTCTGAATTTGGACTTCTAGATTTTTTTTTTTAATTGTGAGAGAATACATTTCTGTTGTTAAAGCCATTCATTTGTGATATTTCTGTTATAGCAACACTAGATAATAGTTACTTCCATACTAATTGTCATTGGAGACGAATAAGTTGCTATTTTTGAAATCATACTAATTATTTGATTTATAAATCATAGTCCTCTGTTCTCATTTTTCACGTCAGCTGTCAAACAACTAGATCCTTCTTAAGAGTTGTAGAAGTTTTACAGTTACCAGGGAAACAAAAAATGATAAAGCATGTTGATGCACAGTAGAATTCTACAAGGTTAACAAAAGAAAATTCATAGGAAGCAAGGTGACATGTCAACAGTTTTAGAATTATGATGAGAAAGTGCTATATTTATAAACAGTATTTAACAGTCCTGCATTGGTTTTGAATTCTAGGAATAATCACCAAGAAAATTGTAATCGTAAAATCTAAATATACATTTCAACCCTAACTTGCTTTTTTCCAGTTATTATAGTCTGTTCCACATTTTCTAAAATTAGTAACCATAAAATTAATAAACATTATGTAAAATATGTGCTAAATATTTACCTTTGCTTACTTACTTGATGGAGTCCTGGTGTGGCACTGTAATATAAACACCGGGCTGCTGACCATAAGGTTGGTGTTTTAAACCCACCAGTTGATCCTCAGAGACACTATATAGGGTCACTATGAGTCAGAACTGACTTGACGACACTTAACAACAAATTACCTGATATATTTCTCAGTTTTCATCTTAGTAAATAATAATATTTTTGTAATAGTTTCCTACCACAAAGTGTTCCTACCCTTTCAAATATGAAAAATATTTTTATACAGCGTCTAAGTATAATTATAACTTTAAGAATTATCAAAATTGGAAGAAGGAAGTAGAACCAATAAATCTACTTAACCTTTTTGCTCTGAAGTAGAGTTTAACTTTAGAAAAACAGAAAAAAATATGTAATTTGTGAAAAATTGATTCTAAAAATGGCACTAATTTTATAGCCTTCCATGTATTTCTATCCCTTGCAATGTGACTTGACAGCTTTTGTCATCAAGAGGTGAGATTATCACATCTCTTGAGTCTGGGATGGCCTCAGGATTTATTTTGATCAACAGAACTTGGAGGAAGTGATGGCATTATAGTTCAGAGTTGGAACCTCAAAGATCTTTCATGCTTTGGACCCTTTTCTCTTTTTGGTTCTCTGCTACGTCTACCTTGATAACCTATTGGAGGATGAGAAACCATTTGGAGCAGAGATAGCTGAGGCCAACGTAGACTACTTAGACCTCAGTCAACCTGATAGTGGAGAAATACATTTATGAATAAGCTCATCTATAACTAAAGAACCACTATAATAACTAATGAAAATATCACTCTTATCTATCATTTACTTATTAAAATGAAATTAAGAAATAACATTACATTAAAAATAAAACATAATTGTGTCAAACCAATTTTCATCAAATGATTAAATTTAAAATTATTTTTCATATTTTGATTTTGGAATATTAACATTTTTTGAGCATCTTCTATTTACCAGGCATTTGTTAAGTTCCTATAATAATCATGTTGTTAAATGCTACTGAGTTTGTTTTGATTCAGATACCGTGTATGGGATTTCTGAGGAGCAACTGGTGGGTTTGAACTACCAGTTTTGTGGTTAGCAGTCCAATGCTTATCCTGCAATGCCATGATACTACTATGCAGTAGAAATTGTCTTTATTTTATATAAGAGAAGTCTGTGGCAAAGAATTTAAGGAGCATTTCCAGGTTCACACATCTGCAAAAGATGGAATGGCACACAGGAGTATCTGAATGTATATATGTCATAATAGGTCATTAGTTTCTCAAAGAACTTTCAAGTCTTCACTATATAGAGTGATACGTCATAATATTTACTGTCAGAAGTCAATATTTTAGTTATTTACTGGAAGACTAAATTTTTTGTGTGTGTGCCATAAGTATAAAAATAAGTCTCAACTTATAAAATTTGTTGTTATATATTAAGCATGAGATTTTAATAAGTCTATTAGAAATAAGTTGTTAAGGAACTCGTAGTGGTTACAAGTCAGGCTGCCAACCTCAAGGTCAGCAGTTCAAAACTACCAGTGGTTCCATGGGAGAAAGATGAGGCATTCTGCTCCCATAAAGATTTACAGCCTCAGAAACTCTGGCAGGGTCACTATGAGTCCGAACTAACTCCACGGTACTTAACAACAACAACAATTAGAAATAAATCAACCAAATATTGGCGAGTAAATTGTCCATCATTCTCATTAACATCAAGAATGGGAATGATTCCAACTCATAGCTACCTTACAGGACACAGTAGAACCATTTCTTAGGGTTTCTGAGACTGTAAATCTTCTTAAGAGTAGACAGCCTCATCTTTCTCACAAGGAGTGAGTTTGAACCACTGATCTTGAAGTTAGCAGCCTAATCCTTAAAACCCACTGTGTCACTAGGGCTCCTTCATTCTCATTCAACTAGCATTTATATATCAAGATTGCATGCCACATATCACAGTGCTGATACATTTTAATGCAACAGAACAATAGGAAATGGATTTAATGCTGTCGCGGTCTAAGAGTCATTTGACTAGACAACAAAATGAATGGTTACGCTGTGAAAGTTGACTGAAAACTTTATTTGGTATACAAGTTTCCTTTTCTCCCAATACAACTCCAGAAGAAATTACCAAAGCAAAATGCTGCATGAGATCACACAGAATCAACCTAGGATTAAATAAATTTTTGGCTGGCTTATAATTATTTGAATTGTTGTTGTTAGCTGCCGTTGAGTTGTTCTGACTAATTGCGGCCCTATGTACAATAGACTGAAACACTGCCCAGTCTTACTCACAATTGTCGTATTTGAGCCCAGTGATGTTGTCACTGTGTCAATTCGTCTCATTGGGGTCTTCCTCTTTTATAGTGACCCACCATTTTATGAAGTATAATGTCCTTCTCCAGGGACTGGTCCCTCCAGAAAACATGTCCAAAGAACAAGAGGGAAACTCTCACCATCCTCACTTCTAAGGAGCATTCTGCTGTACTTCTAAGACAGATTTGCATCTTTGTCTCTGTAAGTCACAGGCAGGTTTCTGAAATGGGAGTGCTCTCTATTCTCTCAATCCACTCACTTCCATTGGAATTGGTTGTGGTGGGACATGTTGGCCACCCAAAATCAGAAGACACCTTCTGTTTCGCTTCTGTACCAATTCTTTCTCCCAGTAATCACTCATTCCACTTATTTACCCTTTTATTTGAAGCTCCAAGTTCCGGAACCATCCTCTGAATCTGTTCTCCATGTTTTTACTACACAGCCTTTCTGCTTAGTCTGCCTTCTCTTTCATCTTCTTTTGATGCTTCCTACATCATTCAATATTTTGCCCATAGAATCCTGCAATATTGCAACCTGAGGCTTGTATTTTTAATTCAGTTCTTTAAGAAATGCTGAGTGTGTTCTTCCCTTTTGGTTTTCTGACTCCAGGTCTTTGCACATTTCATTATAATACTTGACTTTGTCTTTTTTGAGTTGCCCTTGAAATTTTCTGTTCAGTTCCTTTACTTCTTCATTTCTCCCAGGCCCTTTAGCTTCTCTACATGTGGCACTGTAGAATAAGTACTGTACTGCAAACCACAAGTTGGTAGTTCAAAACCCACCAACTGCTCTTTGGAAATCTTATAAAGGTTGCTATGAGTCGGAATCATCTCCCTGAATTTAACAACAACAATATTTCAGAGAAAACTTCAGAGTCTCTTCTGACATCCACTTTGGTTTTTTCTTTCTTTTCTGTATTTTTAATGACTTTTTGCTTTCTTCATATATTGTGTTCTTCATATCATCCCACA